>NC_136993.1:61785858-62385858 GCF_032717465.1 Coenobita brevimanus | reverse complement strand
AGTGCTACTGAGTGAGATGGCAGCAAAAGTTTTCTCACAGCCTTGGCAATGAACTGTACCTTCAAGTTTCCAGCATCCCTGATGGTGACTTCCGGAAGACTATAACACCAACTGAACATGGCGGTACTCCCAAGGTGTATGGCAAGCTGGTGACAGTGAGAGCTGGAGCTCCCATTTCACCAGCACTCAGTACCTGTTCCTGATCATCTCCCTTTGCTGAACATTTTTAGAATTTTCATTAGCCCGAGGCGTCCCGATGATGCATGGATACGTTGCCACGTTTTGTCACGGTGATGCCTGATGACGTATCCATAAGTTTTGCAATTGCGAGGTCCGTCATTTGCACATTTTTCAAGTTTCATGGGTGATTTTTGAGAGGCATATGTGGGAGACCTTCCTCTACCCAACGCCAGGCAGTGATAATGCCTGGCCCCACATGACCCCACCTTCCCTCCCTGCACACCATTTTCTCAGCAACTCACCTGTTAGCAGCGACCTGGCCAGTAAAGACATATATCACAATGGACTCTCCAATGACGAAATTCAAGGCAAAAGTGATTCCTGAGGTGGAGAACAAAGGAAGAAACAAGCCAGAGGAAGAAACAAGCAGAAGTGATGAGGCGGTAACGTCGTAAAAGAAGGTGCCATATGTTGATGTTTTTGGTGAGTGAACAACGCTTGTCTATATTATTGTCTGAAAACCAATATACTCTTGTACTACATATAAATTCGTACCAAATAAATAAATATCTAACCAGTTATGAATGGTTTGGAATAGTTACCCCTCCCATAGAAAACGTTTTCTCTCAAGCCTAGCCTCAGAGAACATGGTAACAGGGTAAAGGTACTGTTACCTCTTCCGTATGTCTAAACTCAGCTGAGCACTTTCTGAATTTTCGATGTTTCTCATAAAAAGCGGAGGTTTTAGCCAAAAAATAACTTTTTGAAAAACTGCCGGGATTGGGGGGGGGTCAGTGGTGAAAAATCTGCCGAGACGCGGCGGGTTAATACAGAGAGTGGACCAGCATACTCCCATAATACCTATACCTCCAACTGTCTACACCACACTGCATGCACATTAGACATCACATCTACTTCCATTTCCCCTTAGTAATGGTCGCTGCAGTGTTAACAGCAAATCCAGTGATAATGTACTGTACATCCGACTACCACAATCGGCATGGTAGGGCTGGCGGCACAGGGTCTTCCTGGTTGTAATCAAGTGACTGTGCTGACAGCAGTTATTGCAGACACACTCAGTGCTCATCAGTGGAGAAGTGCTGGTTCAGCCTAATATATATCGGTAACAAATGTCTGTGGTCTTAATACCAATCTCGTCAAAATCTTCGGCAGGTGTATCCTCTGATTTATAACAATATACACCTCAATCCTGCATCATCTTTAAAAACACATGGGGTTTCATTAACTGGGGATTTATCTTGGAAAGATCATATTACCTAGTTTGTAAATAATGCTTCTCAGGCATTAGGTGTGCTAAGCCGACTCCATGCCTTCTTTACCCCTGCACAGTTCTTGAGTTTATACAAAGGTTTTATTAGCCTCTGTACAGAGTACAACTGTCATGTCTGGGGAGGGTCCCCACATACAGCTCTTCTAAATAAGGTGGAGTATAAGGCTTTTCATCTCATTAACTCTCCTACTCTCATTGGCTCCCTTCAATGTCTATCTCTTTGCTGCACTGTTGCCTCTTTATCTCATTTCTGTTGCAACTTCAATGGTCATTGCTCCTTCGAACTGTCTGCTTGCGTCCCTCCACCACTACAGTGGGTGCGTAGCACCCATCTAGCAACAAACTCTCATCCCTTTTCTGTCCAACTCACTAATGCAAGAATTAGCCATTACTTCCAATCCTTAATGTATGTAACAAGTCAACTCTGGAACTGTCATCCTCTATTGTTATTTCCTATTGTCTATGACCTCCAATCTTTTAAATGCGGTGCATCCGGGCATCCCAAAATGAACAGATCATGAATTTGGTTCTCTTTTGCCTTGTTTTTTTCTTTCCCTTTGAGTGAAAAATCTTGTGAGGTACTGGCCTTTGGTTCCTCCTACCATGCAAAAAAAAAAATAATAATAATCTGAATTCTCACCCCTTTCCTCCAATCTGTATATCCTCTAGCCTTTATCCTCACACAAACCCAAATCTCTCTCTCTATTGACTTACCAACATTTAGTTTTCTTGGATACCATCTCCTCACAAACATCCGGAACAAGGGTGGCACCTATTGTCGTACCATATAGAAACATGCATTTGATGCAATCTTAAACTTCATTTCAGATAAATTTTATTACTCATTATATAAACGAAATTACTTAAATTTAACCAATTATATCTTTATAGTTTATAGCTTCCCCAGTGCATCATCAGAACCCAGCATATTTGACTCCTTATCCACACAGTTGACCAACCTTAACCTCACCCTTACCATTGAATTTGTCATTTTAGGTCATTTAAAAATCCAAAATCTATAATAGTTACTGCATTCTGCCTGGACTGACAATATTGGTCTAGAATGGGAGATGTTTGAAGAATCGATTATTTCACACAATTGGTAAAAAAAAACAACTATACTGGTAGTATTAGCCAGTCTCATGTGCCCCGCCCCCTTGGCCCCACCCACTCACCCTTCGGCCCAAATAGGATGAGGGAAACCACAGTCTTGCCGAGCCAGTGGCGGGTAAACATGTGAGGCGCCCTCGCTAATCGAAGCAACAAAACTTTTACTTAACCCCTTAACTGCAATGATATCTTTTCCATTTAACTAGGAAATATGTTTTATAGTAAAGGATGTTGGAAAAAAAGTATCAAGGAATGTCATCGGCCTGAAAGGTTTGTGAAGTATCGAAAATTCCCTCTATGAAAATAAAAAGGTATACATTCTACAAAGAACTTATTGTTTTGACTTTTTTCCTTATATTTGGCACACACACACACACACACACACACACACACACACACACACACACACACACACACACAAAACCCTTTTCCCTCTATAAGATTTCAATGACTTCACGTGTATAGAATCAAATTTCTTATACGGCATTGTTTGTATAAGTAATTATAAGTATATATAATTAAACTGTATTGAGTAGGTGAAGCCAGTGACATTTCGTCTTCCTACGTCTGGATTTGATCCCTCTAATTTAATTTAAATTAATTAAGAAAATCAGGAAAATTACAATATGGTTATGATACTGTGGTAACTTAACAGACATGACAGATAGATGACTTCGTATATTTAATAGTAATAGAAGCACAGCTGCGATGTGTTATTGCCAAGCTGCGAACTTTCTTGGCACGAAAACTCAACTGCAGTCACGATAGGAGGCGGGCTGGTTCTTTTCAAGCTGATTTTGATTCAGTTAGCAAATTTTAGTGCTTCCTTTGCCATACAGAAATTAATTCAAAGTAAAAAATGATACTATTTCATAATAAGGGTCATTAGTGTATCAATAAGAAGAAGAATTATCTCAGCCAATCAGCAATGAGTTGAGCTGGAAGAGGACGGGGCATTAACACCTTAACCGCAGGGCATCACTTTCGTGACACTTGGGAGCAAGGGATCATACCGTGAGGCATCACTTTTGTGATTCTGTTATTTTGAATTCGCCCGGGCTTTCAAGTGGTGGCTTGTATCATCTATCAGTACTGCCAATGTCCAACACTAGTCAGACTCCTAATCTCATCTGTACTCCCATCCATTGTTGACAATTTAGCCATTTCTCCCCGTTCTTGACTCCCCTCCCTACCTCCCCTCCACTACCCTCTCCTATCGCCTGCCCGGCCGTGCTACGCTAAGTAAATCTTCCCTGGTATTTTCCACTGATTTCATCCATTGAAATAAGCCCTATGCCCTATTCTTATACCAAATAATATATATACAAAAAAGACAAGGTAAGTGAGAGTACCATACACCTGGAATTGGCTAATTATCACCTGACAACATCTAACGTGCACTCGTTTGCTAATTCTCACTGTTTATTTCCCTTTGAAATATGTCGTTGCAGGCCACCACACTGTATTCTTCGCTAAGTAAATCTTCCCTGGAATTTTCCACTGATTTCATCCATTGACATAAGCCCTATGCCCTATTCTTATACCAAATAATATATACAAAAAAGACATAAGGTAAGTGAGAGTGCCATACACCTGGAATTGGCTAGTTTTCACCTGACAACACCTCATGTGCACTCGTTTGCTAATTTTTGCTTTTTATTTCCCCTTGAAATATGCCATATAATCTATTCTCGTAATAAAAATATATATAAGGATGGAAGGGAGAAGCCTAAGTGATATTTACATTCACCTGGAACTACCTAATTTATAATGTATTGTCTAGATTTCCCGCCAGTCATTTCATAGCTATATATTAGCAGCTCTCACGAGGCTGACGTTGGCAGTAATGCACACTCCCTAGGTAGGCCACCCTGGCCCACCAGTATCAGTTTACTGTCGTCTTTCAAGGTGAAAGTGTGTCAGATTCGCGCCTGCTAACTTCCGCCGCTTCTTAGCCCCGTGCGAAGGGCCCTGTGACCTCTACCCCCTACTAAACCTCGTGTGGAAAGAGGTAAAAGGCTGACAATTGATAAAGAGTGACTATGATCTTTCTGGTGATTAAAACAGTGCAAGTGGAATTGTAAATAATGTGTAAACAATGTGTAAACAGCAAGTGAAAGCAATGAATGTAAATATAAGTGAACAGTGGAAAATAGTTTTATAAGTTACTGCAAAGGACAGTGCCTAAGATAGTGTTAATAAAATAGAAATGTAAATAATATAAATAAAATAGAGAACGTAAATAGAAATGTAAATGAGTAGTATTATAAGAATACGAGTATATATACTAGGAGTAATGAAAGTGAAAGTTTCACTCTAGCATGTATGAATATTATGAGTTATGAAAGTGAAGGTGAAAGTGACATTCACTCTCAACGCTAGTATACAGGACGAGAAAGTGAATGCTATGTATTTTACTGAAAGAGAAATTGAATGCCTACAGGGACAATAAACTACTATTACTGAAGGAAACTTATGGATAAAGATTGTAGATATATATAAGTGTTATATAGTAATAGAAATACAAACTGTGAGTTTTTTCACGAATAATAAATGACAGAACACCCGCGGCGAACAATGTCAAGTGGGATGGTCATATGCCCTCGTAATTTTCATTGCTTTCACAGTGGTTTTTTTTTTTGGAGTATGGATTCCAAACTATCTGAGAATCATAGAATAGTGTTTCTAGTGATAATATCAGGCTGTGGTAATCATATTACGGGTTGTTGGGAAGTGTAAAGTGGAGACTTTGTTACCCAACTTCAGAGGTCTCCACAAGTCCTACGGTACTCGACGAAGGCCCAACAAACACCTCAGGAGAAAGCTGAAGGTATGTACCATAAGCATATATGATTTTAATATTCTAGGACTAATAACTGATTTTTGGCAAATATTTTTAGAGAGTCTGTTGAAGCGCGAATATGCCCGCGAGAGCCGCAAGTCAAAGCAAAACAAGCCCGCGGTTAAGGGGTTTATAGGGGGCGGGGCACTAGAGACTGGCTAACGCTACCTGTATAGAATACCTGATAATTCTGATCACAGCGGCTGTCTCTAGGACCTATTCCTAACAATCTGTCACCATTTGGATCCTCTGTCTACAATCTCATCTAAGCCTCAATAGTCAGTTGCCCTGAACCTCCCCGTTCTGGTCCAGTCAGGGTTATCATGTGGCACTTTGATAGAGCAGACTGGAATGGCTTTAAAATTATCTTGCTGATATTCCATGGCAGTCCTTCTTCTCCACTGACATCAAGTCTCCCCAGTCCAACATTAATAACTTTACCCAAGATGTTATGGAATTTTTTATACCCAGCCAACAATTTACTACAAGATTAGACTCCCCAATATGGCTTGACAGCATCTGTGCCAGAGGAACGACTCAAAAGTTCTTAGCATCTAACTTTTACTTAAAATTATAAACAACCAAACCCCTCAGTGCGGCGAAGAGACGGAGGTTGAAGGGAGCCAGTAAGAGGAGGAGAGTTAATGAGACGAGAAGCCTTTGACTCCACCCTGTTAAGATGAGTTTTATGACAGTTGTACTGTACACAGGGGAGAATAATACCCATGTATAGAGTCAACAACTGTGCTTGGGGTAAAGAAGGTACAGAGTCGGCTTAGCACACTTAATCTCTAGGAGGCATATTTTACAAGAGAGGTAATATGATCTTTTCAGGATAAATCCAGAGAGAATGAAACCCCAGATATCTTTAAAGATGATCAGGATTGAGCTAGATATTGTTAAAAATCAGAGGGTACTCCCGTGGAAGAACTGAGATTTTGATGTATTAAAAATAAACAAGGGTATTTATTTCCAAATCAGAGATATGAGCCAAGTCAGACATTCGATAATCCATAGCCTCATCCTTTGTTTGTTGAAGTATCTGCTGAGATGGACGTTGTGGGATGCGAATACAAAGATGAAGGGTGAAGAGAACAGCATATGAATGGACAGGGTTCGATGCACAGCTTAGAAGGCCATTGATGAATAAAAGGAAGAGATTTGGTGATAGGACAGAGCTCCAAGAAACAACTATTGATAGCTGTTGGAGAAGAACAGTGGCCGTCTACAACAACAGCTATAGATCGTCCAGAGAGGAAGCTCGAAATGAAGGCCCAGACAGAAGGATAGAAACAGTAAGAGGGTAGTTTGGAAATTAAAGATATATGCCTGACTCGATCGGTAGCTTTTGAGATATGAAGTGCAATGGTAAAGCTTTCGCCAAAGTCCCGAAAAAAGGATGACCATGAGTCTCAAAAGTAGATGAGAAGATCACCAGTACAGGGCCCCTGGCAACCCATACTGACGATTAGAAAAAAGGTTGTGATTGGAAAGTTTCTTTAAGTTTTTCTTGTTAAGCATAGACTCGAAAACTTTTGACACATATGACGTTTAAACGATTGGACGATAATTAGAGGGTTGGGAATGGTCACCCTTCTTTGGAACGGGCTAAATAAGAACAAACATCCAGCATGAAGGAAAGGTGCAAATTGAAAGACAAAGACAAAGTTTATACTGGCAGGGTGTAGGCACAGGTGCACAGTTCTTGAGGATAACAGGAGGGGCCCCATCAGGCCACATACCTTGTTAGTATTCAGCCAAGTGATGGCAGAAAATACATCAGTTGAAGAAATTTTTAGTTCAGCCATGAGGAGGTCAGAGAAGGGAAGAGATGAAAGGTCAGCACCGAAATCGTCTGAGGTGGAATTGGAGGAGAAAGTCAGAGCGAAGAGTTCTGTTGTTGTTTTCAAAAGTCACCAAATTAAATACTGGGGCAAGAATATCGTAATGGGGTATGTACAAGAGCACTTTTTACCAAAAAGAAAGGAAAGTGAAATACCTTCTAGGCTTTGGGGTAACAATGTGATACTCTGCAGTGCCTAAGATGGAATCCCAGCCAGGACAATGATATAACATGTTTCATTCGGTTTTTGCCACACTAGCAAAGTCGGTATAAATAGAGTTGCTGAAAGATACTCCACTGTAAATACCCAACACTAAATCCATGTATCAACTGAAAAGTGACAAGAAGAGACACATTTCTATCTTACTGGACAGCTTTCTGAATAATCCGTTCAAGGGCACCATGGAACTGGAGAAGTTCGCATGGTGTTTTCATATTAACAAATCAAATTTTATTTTTTAGATAATTACAGGCTGCTAGTAGTCCCTCCCAAAACTCACTCGGCTTTGATAAGATGTGCTAAGAGTATGCCATTAAGGATTGCTAAGGATTCTTATGTCTCTGAGTCTTTAGTAATTGGCCTTGGTTTCTCTAAAACAAACAAACAAACAAAAAAGTGGGCATGAACGTTCGCTCCCACAATGAGCAATGAAACACCAGGGTAAGTATTTCAGTCAATTTAGTGTCCTTTCACTTTCCAAACAAAGATGACCAAACCCATTATCCAGTCAAGTGGAATGAACCAGCATGCAAGATGACTTCCATGCAACAAATAATCCCCGGATCATTGTTTCGCCTTCAGCTTTGTTTAGGGATACCAGAAATACCAAATGCCTCACCATTTTTCATCCTAGCAACTGCCTTCTTGATTTCGTCTAAGAAAGCACGGCATTGTATGTTTTGGGGATCGCAGCTAGTGGTATACTCTGTAGTGAAGGTTTTTTCCATTTACAGCTAAAGTAATTGGCCCAACTAGCGTTATATGCACTCACCTCCGACAATAATCATCCATCTCTTGTTCAGGCATAATTAATCTGAAACGCGGCCCTGTAGTGGATTTCCTTCAGAATTCCAGAAACAGGTAACAGCCCATTTTGCATGTACGCAGCCCCCTACCTTATTGTAAATAATTTATATTAGGGACTTACTTATTTCATGCAATTGTCACACAATAGGTTATTATTAGGTTATTATTATTTATTATTGCCATTGGATACACTTTGGAAACAAGTCACGTAAATAATTATTTTAACTCAATATTATTCCTTATTATCATTATTTTTTAAATCTACAAACATATGAAGCATAAGTATTTGGAATAATTTGTTCGTATCTTGTATACAACCTAAACTAATAATAGCTTAGACTAGTATGGCTGACAGTGGTGTAACTAGTGCGCTCGGATGATCTTTAAGTAATTCTTTCTTTTCAACGTTTCTTCTCAAAACCATCCTGGTTGTGTCTGCCCAATTCTTCATATCTGGCTGTGCTTCGCTCTCCTGCTTCCGTCTTCTACTCAGCCATAAAATACTACATAAAGTAAATACACACAGAAACACATAACGAAAAAAAATAAACTACTTGAACAAAAACAATTCATAACTGACTAATTTGCCAAGTCAAAATTGGCGACGCATCTGCCAAGATTATATGACGCCGGATGTCAGGTTAAAACACGAGTATCAAAAGAGAATAAAAACAGACAATAAATAAAAGCTAAAATATAACAAGACAAAAGTAACACAACATTGTACAAAGTACTCCAAATATCTCTACAAAGTAGAGGGTTTCCCCTTCCATACAACAGGCACCCTCCCCATGCAACAACGAAAAACAGTACAGTTCGTCACCCAGCCCATGCTCGGCGAGGTACATTCTGCATTAAAAGTCCTGCCACCTGTCCTGTCTGTCTCCTCGGATTTTGGAAGTCAGTGTGGTTGACCTGCAGCAAATGATTAATGTGACACATATCTGTGATCAGATGAAGTCGTCATTGCCAGCTGCTGCACACTCACCACGTCGGTTTTCAAAGGGAATGGATAGAAAAGTGGGAAAGATGACAGAACTTTTGATGCACAAATCCCCATAACTAGGGCACTCCACCAACAAGTGCCGAACAGTCAAGGGGACCAAAGAATTATCACAGAAACGGGTGGAACCCCTTCCGCTCTTAAAGCCATGAGAGAACCTGTGCGGTTAATGTGATGCCAGTACGAAGTAGTCTCCGAGTGGCAAGACAATTTCTTATAACTTACAACTGAAACTGTGACCTTTCGGCGACTGGCTGTGGAAACTAAGGAGAAGAATTGATGCACTGAAAATACTTGAATGTCTGCCTTCATGAACCCCGTCCAATACATAGCCATTAATCTAAGTGACTGACTCACGAGGATAATATTCAACGAAAATTTCTCATGATTATTGAAAAAGAGACTGGGCAAAGGTCCCGTGGTTGATCAGAGAATGGAGCGCTTCACTTCTCAGATGCAGGCCAAGTGAGATTTTGATTTCACCGCCTAATCCAAGTGACTGGTTGACAAGCCAATTTCACCATGGATTTGTGTGTAACAGGCACTGAAATACGCCTAACAATCATTCACTCATTTATCCCTTTACATACACTGTCCCTATTTCATTTTTAACTATGCGTTCTGAAATCCAGGTCCTCCAAAGACCCCTTTAGATATCTAGGTCCCTATTTTAGGTCTAATCATCCCTTTCCATGTCCCCATTTAATTTCGAACAATCCCTTTCCACATCCAGATCCCCATATCGGTTTTAATAAGTTCTAACCATCCCTTCACAAATACAGGTTTCTGTTTATTTATCGTATGAATAGACCGGGGCAGAGAGACCCCGTTTGTTAGTTAATACAGATTTGTGTCTATCAACAGCACTTAATTAAGGTAGATAACCATTATGGGAAGTTCAGGTATCCTTTTCTACTCCCATCCTGCCGTTAAATAAGAAACCTTATGACCATGCCTATTGAGTGCACGTGTATCATACAGGATGATGACAGTTTTATTTTATGGTTCTTTCTTCCTTCAAGTACGTCACCTAACGATGGACATTACATCTAGGTAACCAACAGCAGCACCGGTCGGTGAGGAGACTCAAGGAAGAATTAAATTTTGTCCAACTGTTTGACCTGTTAGCGAAACTAACTTGAGGTTTTCATATTTATGAACTGAGTATGCTACGATTCCAATGGCTCTCCGTCAACTTTAATAAGAGTTCTTCTCTGACTTCTTCAATTTAAAAAATAATACAGGTTCCATACGTTGCATATGTTCTAAAAGTGCTTCTCCTAACAGAGTGCCGATAAACAGGGTGCAGCATGACTGCCATTTCCTTCTTGCTGCTTTTGTTGATGTCTGAGGTTGTGTGTGGTCAGGCAACTTCCCAGCTCATTCCATCTTCAGGTAGGTTCTCCATACTCAAGAGGATTGCTTACATAAGTCTATATCTTCCCGCAGATACATACTGGACCCTAGTTGCACTGCGATCTCAACAGGAGCAAAGGGGAAACAAACATTGTCCATGAGTCTGTCCAGTCCATGCATCAAATCCCGCTTTTTCCCAGTCCGAGCTGGGAATGCTACCCAGTGCATTTCCACCTCCCCTAGAGAGAAACATTCTCTTGATTTCACTTCAAACCTCACAGCCTGTAAGATTTTTTAAAAGTCCTGCTGCACTAGATGAATATATTTAGCTTCAGGGGAGACTTCTCTTTCTAAGAAGGAATGAAGTTATACTGTACTCTCATTCCTTCCACTGGAAGAACATATACTAACTAGAATGGCACTCAGGAGAGCGCATACTTCCACCAAGGTCCAACATGCAGTTCCTTTCATTCAGTCAAGTCTAATCCAATATGGAAAAAGACTACCCCCCTTTAAGAGCATATTTAAATCCGCTAGATCCGGAATTTTATATGGATCCGCGCCAAACTGTACACATTCGTAGATACCAACATCCTAATTATACCTGATTTTTTTCATCACGACCCACGCAATATTCACTGAAAATTTTACGAACATGTCGAAAACCGCCCTATCTCGCAATGTTAAAGAAAGTGAAAAATTATCCTGGATCTGCACCTTCATACAGATCCGCACCAAAATTTAATGTAGTCTATTCTGGGCTAAAGCCCATTCATCTACAAAGTTTCGTGGAAATTCGTCCAGGAGTTTTTATGTAATCTTGCTCACAAACCAACCAACCAACAAACAAACAAACGGACACAGGTGAAAACATAACCTCCTTGGTGAAGATAATAACTTCCCATTCAAACCTCACAGCCTATGAGATTTTTTTAAAAGTCTTGCTGCACTAGGTGAATATACAGTAGTTGGCTGCAGGGGAGACGTCTTTTACTAGGGAGGAATTAAGATATACTGTTCTTGATTTAATTCCTCCCACTGGAGAAGCATATAGGCCTACTGATCAGAAGGATAGTATGGTGGCAAAAATATATGGAAAACAAAATCAAAATCAAAGTGTTAATGCCTTGACGTCTACCCCCTTCCCCCATTTTTTTTTTCTTCCTACAACCTCAAGAATTTATTGTGTCTTTTGTATGTTCTCTAAAGTGCACAGATATTTAACCCCTTGAACTCATAGACGATCATATTTTTTTTTTTCTTGCTGCATTCAAAATCAATTTATTCTCCTCTTGAGAGAGTTTTCGAACTGGAAGGGCTGGATGTAGCTTTCATTAGCAATTTCACATCTGGATACACGAGAATTGAATTATAATGCCTAGTAATAATTCTTATTTATAAAGTGTCATGGTAATGAAGGAGGGAATACTGTCACGTCCTCGCTGTCTTATTGTTGCAATCATCGCTCTATGTTATTTGTGAAAGACGTCGACTTTGAAATACACACAACATATTGCCCCTTTAACTTTGCTTCACTAGTGTCTATTTCAAATTATTCCTGCTACCCACGAACGACTTAACTTAGAAAAAAATTCAAAGGTTAATCAGTTAATGAAGTCTGTATCTACCTCCAAGTTTCACAAAGTTTTGAAAATCTCTCCAAACCTGGCTTTAAATCAAGACAAAAATAAAAAAGGAGTTATCTGTATGAAGGTAATAAAAAAGATACCTCATTATTATAGTCTTCTTTAACCACTATATACCTATAACATTTAGGAGAACTCTAGTAATGAAAGTGTTAATGACAGCTGTATTTCATCCTTCCAATTTATAAACCTTCCACCTCAATGAATCAGATTACCTGTATATATCCATAACATCACCAGGTAATACAATTTATATATCTATATATATCTATATCTATCTATCTATCTATCTATATATAATATATATACTGTATATATATATATATATATATATATATATATATATATATATATATATATATATATATGTATATATATTTATTAGGCAAATTTTGATACTGAAGAAAGATCCGCTCATGACGTTGGAAAATAATTACTGTTTTGAAGTTGTCAGTAGTACCATAATAACAAAGAGTACTAACTATTGCTTTAAACCAATCAAAATTTAAGAAAAACTAGACACTTATTTTCATTTTCCACCTGACTTATTTAAAATTTCTGTTTTTTTTACCAATGCATTTCTTTAACCCCTAAACCGCGGGGTTGTTTTGGCTCGACTTGCGTATCCTGCTAGGATATGCACACTCCGACAGACTTTCTAAAAATATTTGCCAAAAATCTGTTGTTAGACTTAGAATATTATAATTAATTTTGCTTATGGCACATACCTTCAGCTTTCTCCTGGGATGTTTGTTGAGCCTTCTTCGAGTACCGTAGGACTTGTGGAGACTTCTGAAGTTGGGTAACGAAGTCTCCACTTTACACTTCCCGATACCCTGTAATATGGTTACCACTTCCTGATATTATAACTACAAACATTATTATATGAATTTCAAGTAGTTTGGAATCCATATCCCCCCCTAAAAAAACACTGTGAAAGCAATGTAAATTACGAGTGTATACGAGCTTTCCTCCCGTGCTAGTTCCCCGATGGTATTCTGAGGCAGAGCTGTCATTTATTATCTATAAACACACTCACACTTTATATTCCTAGTACTTTATTACATTTATTTATATATACAATATTTATCTATAAGTTTCTTTCAGTACTAGTAGTTTATTTTCATCCAGGCATTCACTTTCTTGTCCTGTATACTAGCACTGAGAGCGAATCTGCCACTTTCACTTTCATAACTCCCACTATTCATACATGCTAGAGTGAAACTTTCACTTTCATTACTCCTAGTATATACAGTATACTCGTATTCTTATATTACTACTCATTTACATTTCTATTTACATTCTCTATTTTATTTACATTATTTACATTTCTATTTTATTTACAGTATGTTATGCACTGTCACTTGCAGTAACTTATAAAACTATTTGCCACTGTTCACTTATATTTACATTAATTTCTTTCACTTGCTGTTTACACATGATTTACACATTATTTACATTTCCACTTGCACTGTTTTAGAGTCACAAGATATATCGTAGCCATTGTCCATCATTTTCATTGATAAATTAGCCAGTTCACGTTCCACAACCATCACTTAGCCCTTTACCCCTTCCACACGAGGTTTAGTAGGGATAGAGGTCACAGGGCCCTTTGCATGGGGCTAAAAAGCAGTGGAATTAGACAGGCGCGAATCTGACGTGGTTTCACCTTGAAAGACGACAGTAAACTGAATGTTGTTGCCTAGGGGCAGTGAAGGGCTGCCAATGTCAGTGTGGTGACAGCTGCTCATATATACACTATGAAATGATTGGCAGGAAATCTAGACAATACATAATAAATTAGGTAGTTCCAGGTGAATGTAAATATCACTTAGGCTTCTCCCTTCCTTTCTTATATGTATTTTTATTATGAGAACAGGTCATATGGCATATTTCAAGGGGAAATAAACAGGGAAAATTAGCGAACGAGTGCACGTGAGGTGTTGCCAGGTGTTAATTAGCCCATTCCAGATGTATGGCAGTATCAATTACCTTTTCTCTTTCTTTTATATATTATTTTTTTATAAGAATAGGGCAAAGGGCACATTTCAATGGATAAAATGAGTGGAAAAATCCATCCAGCATTTGTGTTGCACAGCGCAGCTGGTCAGGCGGGAGGAGAGGGTAATGGAGGGGAGGTAAGGAGGAGGGTAGTCAAGGACAGGAGAAAAATGGCTAAATTGTCAACAGTGAATGGGAGTACAGGTGACATTAGCAGAACTGAGTATAGCTGGACACTGGTAGTACTGATAGATGATACAAGCCTCCACTTGAAAGCCTGGGCGAATTCAAAATAACACAGAATCACAAAAGTGACGCCCCGCTGTATGATCCCTTGCTCCCGAGCGTCACGAAAGTGACTCCCTGCGGTTAAGGGGTTAATCATGCTCAAGATAATATTTATTCGGTATACAATATGAATTGAGTATATACGAGAATAAGGACCTGTTGCAGCTTTTTTTCACCCTCCACCTGACAAAGGCAGAGGAGGATGTTGTTATCACTGGGATCAATAGGTGTCCGTCCATAGAGCTGGTCAGCAGGCCGGCTGGTCGGGTGTAGAGATTTTAATTCCAGGCCAGGACTCAGAAACTTTTCACTATAGAGTCATGAAATTGCACATAGGTGTGTGTCTTATTGTGAACCATTGCCTTTTGATAGGTAGAATGCTGTATATTAAGTAATTGTGTGTGTGTGTGTGTGTGTGTGTGTGTGTGAATTAGTTTTTATGAAAAAATCAAATTATTTTTTCCAAAGATTTCAATGCAACCTGTGCAAGGAATCTGAAGAACCAAGTTCATGTGTCCTCAAGGCTCTCTCTTTATGTCAACCTTTAAAAGAAAAGATTGAATGGGGAGGAGGGATGATTAGCGCCATTATGTGATTGGTTAGGTGTGCTAGGAGGTGGGGGTATGTGTTTGGTCATGTGGGGAATTGCAACAGCGTACCATTGCCTATGGTTTTATTAGATGTTAACCAACGAATCCATTACAGCTCTGCTTCCACTTTCGTGGTTTCGTGTGACTGATGCCGGTGAACTGACTGCATGAACCTCTGACTTCGCATTTTAAGAGTGGTAAACTTGGAGTTTTAGTGAGCTCCATACCTCTCTCCCAAAGCATAACATTTGGGATATTCTTTTCACTGAAACTGGTACAAATAAATACCTGAAGCAACATTAAACCATTATATCACATATATTGAGCAGTGGAACCACTGCAGCTGCAATGGAGGTAAGACTGAACTGATTCTAGTGTTGCATATTTCCAGACTCATAGATTTCAACATTATTTATTATATTGTTAGATAACATTCATCTCCCATTATCTTCAAAGCTGCTAGGTAATGATGCTTGTAAAACCGAATCATGTTCTCGGGAAAGAATCCCTAAAGGTTAAGAGCTTTAGCAAAGTGACAAAAAAAAAAAAAAAAAAAAATTATCTTTATCGGGGACAGAGGCTGAAACTTCCACATTCTACAATGTTTCAGATAATAGTGATCTACTGGCAGGTGCAGTCAGAACGGTTAGCTTGGTGTTGATGGAAAATTCGCAGGCCAAGTGCATGTTGATCCTACTCAGTGATGGTTCCACAACTTATTCATCCATATACGAGGTAACATGAAGCTCAGAACAAGTGAACACGTGACTGAGCAGTGCTCTGAGAGAGTTCACATTATGGTATAACAGCCATTAGTAGCCAGGAATTTGCTGTATGTTACAAACTATATTTATAATAGTTCAATACGTTTTTCATATGAGGATAAAATATATTCTCCATGCTTTATAGTACAAGACGCACCTGAGGGTGTAGCGGGATTATTATAGTTGTTCACGATCTCCATTTTTTTCCAACAGGCTTGTTTACAAAACCACTGCCATACCTGGAAGGCATTTTGAAGTGACTGAATGGGTTCTTAGCAGATATCCGACGAATTTAGCAACGATATCTTTCTTTGTGAAGAACATTGGACACCCGCAATTAGTGGTATGATTGGATGACATAGCACGACTGTATGTACTGTACTCCTGTGCAAAAGCTGAAATATTACATTTCTAATGATTACTAACCCCTCACTTTTTGGATCCAAGATAAAGCCCAGGCACTGATATTTCGTGCCTGTCTCATAACTGTTTTAAATGTCATAAACAATGACTGGTTCATGCCATTAACAATGGTGCAGGTTGGGCCCTCAGTGATTTGACCTTTCTTTTGGAAAATTACTTCAATACATCCCATAATCACAGGATGCCTGAAAACTCTTGTTCAATAGAAAAGAATCTCATAATTGAAATATTAATATCTTATCCTTCCGGTGAATGAATTTATATATACCAGTGCATAATTCAGTCTCTGACCACATCCTCTAGGGGCCATCTCCCCACGTATTTTTCCACAGTGGACCTGCGCTGTAATTTCCCCATGGGTCTAATTTCCCTCATGGACCTATTTTCTCATCAGAGTAATTGAATCTCCCCACGGACCTGTTTCTAACCATGGATCTATTTCCCCCATTAACCTACTTTTACCCCTGATACCAACAGTATGATTCCATGTGGGCCCTTTCCCCCATGGACGTATTCACCAATGACCAGTTTTCCCTAGATGGACCTATTCCAACTGTGGACCATTTCCCCAGTGTATCTGTTTTACAATCCTACATGTTCACCCACCGAAATAATTCAGTAGTTGCATGACTCACCAATTTCCCCAGAGAGAGAGAGAGATAGAGATAGAGACAGAGAGAGAGACAGAGCAGGTGTTATGTTTTACTCAGTGTGTGTGTGTGTGTGTGTGTGTGTGTGTGTGTGTGTGTGTGTGTGTGTGTGTGTGTGTGTGTGTGTGTGTGTGTGTGTGTGTGTGTGTGTGTGTGTGTGTGTGTGTGTGCGGAACAGCAAAGGTGTTGACTTGTTAATTTCGATAATCAATTTTAAGCTGTCAAGGCTATGTCATAGCTAAACAAAGCAGTTTTTACACAAATTAGACCAACCATGGGGGAAGGATTAAGGCAGTGGCAAGAACGAAGTGATCTAATTTCGAGAACAATTAGTCAGTGGTCAAAGCCACGGGACTAGGTGAAAGTTTGTCCTTGTGCTTGAGTGGCAATGGGATAAATAAAACAGCTTTGACATGATTTGAACCACACCTGGTGGAAGGGCTAGGGATCACCGATAGAGCTGATCTGTTGATTTTAATAACAATAGGTCAGGTGTGAAGGTCACACAGCACGGTGAACTTAAAACATATTATTTCCAATATAGACAAAAGATGAGACAGATTTCAGGGTAAGGGCAAAGATTGTTTGCTAACAGTTATAGGTCAAGGTCAGAGGGAAATGTTAAAAGTCAAGGATATTTGGTATTTAACTTGGGTATGATCTAGTTTGGACCAACATTGGTGTATTGGTAAGAGGTAAAGTCGGGAAAGGATGAAGTAATTGATTTGAAGAGCAACCAATCGAACGTTAACGTCACAGGAGAACGTCAAATATTCGGTCTGTAGACCAACTGAAGGTCACGAATGTTGTACTCTCTGAGGGTTTCTTGTGTTATTACAATCTGTGGTACACAAGGGTCGTAAGTTTTTTTTTTTTTTTTTTTTAATGCAAGGAAGAAGGGACCATTGGCTAGAAGCCCGCAAATTGCTCCCTTAAGGAAAACAAAAACAAAAACAAGAAAACAGAGAGCCAAATTCAAGATTCATCCATTTCCAGATGCCTGGACACACTGCTTTTGAAAGACTTTTCATAAGCAGTAGGAAATAAAGAGAGAGGGACACAGTTCCAGGGCTGACTTGTTGCATACATGAAGGACTGGGATTAATGGTTAACTCTTGCACTAGAGAGTTGGACAAAAAAGGGATGAGAGCTTGTTGCTAAGAAGGTGCTACACACCTGCAGTAGTGGTGGAGGGATGCAAGCAGAGA
Organism: Coenobita brevimanus; assembly: GCF_032717465.1. Classification (NCBI taxonomy): domain Eukaryota; kingdom Metazoa; phylum Arthropoda; class Malacostraca; order Decapoda; family Coenobitidae; genus Coenobita; species Coenobita brevimanus. The sequence continues at coordinate 62,367,636 of NC_136993.1, read as the reverse complement.
GTCCAGAGGAGCACTGACCATTAAAGCAGCGATACAACAGAGATAAAGATGCAACAGTGTGATGAAGAGACAGAGGTTGAAGGGAGCCAGGAAAAGGAGGAGAGTTAATGAGACTAAAAGCCTATGACGCCACCTTGTTGAGAAAAGAAGAATGTGGGGAGCCTCCCCACACATAAGAGTTGTATTCTACACAGGGTCGAATAAAACCCGTGTATAAAGTCGGCATTTGTGCAGGGGTAAAGAAGGCACGGAATCGGCTTAGCACACATAATCTCTTGGAAGCAGACTTTACAAGAGATGTAATATGTTCTTTCCAAGTTTGTTTAAAGATGATGCAGGACTGAGCTGGGGTTGTAAAAAGTTAGAGGGTACTCCTGTGGAAGATTTTGTCAGGTTGATGGATATAAGAACTTTGTTGATGCATTAATAACAATAGGATTATTTTTACCCCAGTCAGACAGTCATACAGTATATTAGGTGTTGTACCATAGCCTCATCTCTTATTTGTTGAAGTAATTGCTGAGACTGACGCTGCAGGAAGCGAGTGGAAAGGTGAAGGTTGGAGTCATTAGTGTATGAGTGGATAGGATTAGATGTACAGTACAGCTTAGAAGGTCGTTGATGAATATACGGAAGAGAGTTGGTGATAGGACAGAGCCCTGAGGAACACCACTATTGATGCCACTACGAGATCAGTGGCCGCCTACAAGAGCAGCTATGGAATGACCAGAAAGGAAGATAAAGATAGAGGCACAGATAGGATAGAAACCGTAAGAGAGCATTTGAAAATTAAAGAATTATTCTAAACTCGATTGAAAGCCTTTAAGTTGTCACGTGCAATGAAAAAGCCTTCAACAAAGTCCCGAAATCAGGATAACCAGGAGTCTGAAAGGTAGGTTAGAAGATCTATAGTGGAGCGTCCCTGGCAGAGCGAATGCTGACGATAAGAAAGTTGTGATAGGAAAGATGCTTGTATTTTTGTTGTTGTTAAGAACAGACTCGAAAACTTTTGAAACACAGGATGTTAAAGCAACTGGGCGATGGTTAGAGGGATGGGAATGGTCACCTTTCTTTGAGCTTGGCTGAATGAAAGCCTTTGCCTATCAACTTTCACCTTTCCAGCAAGGAGGAAAGGTGAAAGTTGATAGGCGAAGGCAAAAGAGCTTACCTTGGCAGGATGTAAGCATAGAATCACAGTTTTTGAGGACAGCAGATGGGACCCTTGCAGGCCCATATGCTTTGTTTGTATTGAGGCGAGTGATGGCAGAAAATACATCAATTGAAGAAATTTTAATATCAGTCATGAGGAAGTGATGGAGGAACAGCACTGGAATCATGTAAGGTGAAACTGGAGGAAAACGTCTGAGCAAAGAGTTCTGCTTTATCGAAAGAAGAAATAGCTTCAGAGCCATCAGAGTGGAAAAGAGGAGGGAAGGATGATAAGATAAAGTTGTTAGAACGGTTTTTGGCAAGGTGCCAGAAGGAGTGGAAGGAATTTGAGATATAAAGTCCAGAGTATTTAGTATGACTGAAATAATTTTTTGCAGAACGAGGACCAGACATAGCACAATTCCAGGCAGAAACATAAGAGAGATGAGATTCAGGAGTGGGTTGGCTCTGGTACCTTTTTCAGGCCTTCTCATTGCTGTGGACAGCATTAGAACATGCTTAATTAAACCATGGTATATTTTGCATTAGTCAAAGGAATGAGGAAGGAATGTACGCTTCAATGCCTGAGAGAATAACTTCCGTAGTGGGCAAGGCACACTCAGATGGCTTTCGTCCATGGAAGCAATAATTGTTCCAGGGAAAATCAGAGAAGTACTGGCCTCTCAATCAGCAGCCCAAAGTGCTACAGTCGCCACTTCTTGAGAGGGTCCACAGGCCTTACTGGAACGATAGGACAGGGTAAGGTGATAAGGTTGTGATTGGGGGAGCACAACAGAGAGGAAAGATTAACAATGTAAGCAGAAGGATTAGATATACGGAAGAAGTGAAGTGTGTTAAACTCTATGGCAGTCAGGGATAAGTGTAGGGTTCAGTACAATGTGTTCTATGTCATTAAGGATAGAAAGATTTCAGCTTGTTCACCAAGTGGATCAGTGAAAGGGATGGAAAGCCAAAGGTTGTGATGAACATTGGAATATCCTAGAATGGAGGTATCAGAGAAATGTGAAACTGATAGGATGTGTTCCATCTAAGAAGAATATGGAATAATTTTCCATATTCAGTAGAATCATGGGATAAGTAAACAGCACAGCCATATTTTGTCAGAGAATGACAGGAAAGCCGAAGCCAGAGAGTGGAGAATTCATAAGATTCAGTTTCAAGAACACAAAGACCAAGATATGTCTTTGCGAACATATATTCATAAGCAACCTTTTGGCTTTGAAATGTGTATAGAGGAAGTAGGAGGATAAAGAGACTGGTTTGCTATCAGTCTTCTTAAACAGCTGAATGTCATTTAGGAAGAGGTGAGGTTTAGAGGAGGAGAGGTGGTGCTCAGCAGAGAGAAAGTTAAGGGAAAGGCCGTCAATATTGCAGAAATGAAGAAGTGAGTCAGACAATATGTCCAGAGACCTCGCTGGGTCGTCACCGGGAGAGGGGCGGATCTGAGGGCTTTGATGGTCCCACCCTTTGGGGACTCCGAGGTTTGGTTACTAGATGCCATTGCATTATCGTTCTGTAAACGAATTATCAACAATATGAATGTTGCAGTATCCGTATATTCTTGGAGTTTATATATATGTTATGAACAATCAGATCTTGCTACTAAGAACTCAGGAGCGAGGTAGCAGGCAGTGAAGAGGCGGTCAGTGGTATTTTAAGGTTTCTTAATAATCTTATGATTCACTCTATATAAGCATTATTTATGTTTTATTTTATTGTATTTATTTATCTATTTCTTCATTTAGTTTAGTTTAGTTTCACGTAAATGACAATGATACTCAATCGAAGCATTAAGAAAAAGTTTAATAGCTCATGCAACTAAATATGTAAAATTTTCTAATGTACTTCAAAATATTCTGCCGAAGTAGCTGGCAGGTAGGGTATATAGTCAGGAATGAAACAGGTCATATAAGATACAGCACAGTATGTACACCACATGACCCTTTTGTTAATAAATAATCAGCATTAATGATATACAGTATTATTATTTTCAGAAAACATATAAAATATGTTTAATGAATAATGAAATCAGGTCACCTAACAATCTGCATTAATGTAGCATGGACACCTCAGTCGCCTTACCTTCAAATAGTGTACTTAGTACTTTTCGTCTTGATTCATAATAGGTACTTGTGACCATTCTCTGCATTTTGTTTTTCATCACCAGTATTTCTTAAATAATTATGGATCATAATCTGTAAAATTTACACTGAAGCATTCAGATGAACAGCAGCGTGCTATACATTCTGCAAGTTATTTTGTGATTACATTGTAGGGTGACAGACAAACTTTAGTGGGCATGGGGTGCATCGCCTCCAAGAAATAAAAAAAAAAATTACTTCGGTGTAAACAGTTTTTGTTTAAAATATCTAGCAATACAAAATCGCATTTGAATTCAAGGCTCTTCAGCTGGGAGCAGCGAGTGGCATGGGTGTGTTTGAGGTGGCTGGGAATGACCGGGATGCAAATGTGACACTGGCGCAGCTCTCCCAGGTCATCAGCCAGGTTCGCCAGGTAGGTCACTCATACTTTATAGGTGTGGCAGGTACCTCACTGTCACGTTTCTTCTGAGATGTGTAGGTCACTCTCAAGTTATTGCTGAGATGTGTAGGTCACTGTCAAGTTATTGCTGAGATGAGTAGGTCACACATGACTTCTGAGCTGTGTAGGTCATCCACAAATGACAGTTGAGGCAGATAGATCGCTCTAACATTATTGCTGAGGCAGGTAGCTCATTCTTACATTACTGCTGTGATAAGTATGCTATTCTCAGGATACTACTGAGGCGGGTATGTTATTCTCACGTTACTACTCAGGTAAGTAGGATATTTTCACATTACCACTGAAGCAGGTAGGTCACTCAAATCACTGCTGAGGTGGGTAGGTCGTTCAGCAACTTGTAATCTGGTAATGCCAGCAGCTGCGGCAGCTGTCATGGTGTGTGATGATGGTAGTGGTGAGTGACGACCCAGCATTCCTTGTCACCTTCTCTGAGTGGTCCCTCAAAGGCCGCCTCATCGTGTGGTCGACCAGGCTCCTGGTGGTCACTAGCCTGCCCAGGAAGGACCTTGGGGCTTTACTCGCCTCTCACTGGACCTTCTCCATGATGAACACTATGGCGATTAACACTGCGCTCTTGTCCCACACAGCAAAATACAAGTAAGTGTTGATTAATTATTATGAGACATATCCAGTACAATATTTTATTTTGTTTCCAAAATGAGGAATATTACACCAAAGAATGCTGCTGACAAAAACATGATTCATTTTATACATTAACTTGTATAGGTTTTCGTAGTCATTTAGTACAATGCATCTTATTCTAGTCTCATTGTTAATACTCTCAATAATTATAATTTGCAAAAGAAAAGAGTGTACTTTGCTGTTATTCAAGAGAATTTTATTTACAGTGTACCCCATAACTTGCTCCTGTTTTAGATAAATAATTTAGATTTGCATACCAAATTTTCAATTCTCAATCCTTGGATAGAAGCCAACATTCACCACTGTCATCAATAAGCTCATTGTTAAACATCTTGAATCACTGAACTTAAGTAGTGACTGATACTATGGTTTTTGCCGCAAAAGATCCACTGTTCGTCTCTTCAGTCTAATACACTGCATGATCAGTCAACTGACCCACATAGAGAAACCATGTAGGAGCCCTTGATATTTATAGAACATGTGCCAGACTGTAGCACCATTCCTTCCTATGCAAACTCCCTTGTTTTAGCCTATCACCTTTTGTTCCACTGATCTCGTATATCAGCAATAGAAAGATAACAGTAAAGGTACAACACATACTCCACTTTCCCTTCAGTTAATGCTAGTGTCACAAGGATCAGGTCTCGCACAAACCTTGGTTTTCATTCCTTTCAATTATTACTTGTCTGTCACCCATAATCCCATTCACTCATATGGAGATGAGCCAGAGTTTCATGATTCCTTCAGACTTTTTTTGTTCATATTCCGGAAAAAAAAATATCATAATAATAAGGTTGAGAAGCCTGACTGCTAGCCAGACTGTTCTGGAGAGTTCCCTATTCATTGACTGATTGTTTTAAAAATCAGGTGGTGCAACTGCCAGGGTCATATGCATCCTGACAACGAGGTAAAAGACACAGCAAATAAAAAGTGGATATTCAATAGAAAGTTAATATCTGTTAGTAGGAATAAAACACTGAAAATAATAAAAGAATAATTTATATCAATTATTTATAAAAGTGAACGGAAGCCCGCCTCCTGAAAAAACTACAAACATCAGTAAAATAGCTAAAGGCTCCACCAAGCATCGAGGAGAGACAGTTGGCACCATCTGCCCCCTTATGCCTATGAAGGAATCTCTGACGTAGGTCCCCCAGACTCAGACACTCGACCACTCAGTGACGGACAGTAAGGGGAACAAAGCAATCATCATAGTACGGTTGAGTCTTACCACTCATGAGGAACCCATGTGTAAGCCGAGAGTACCCAGTGTGAAGCATAGAAAGAGCTACTTCCAATCGCCGAGACATGGAGGGGAGAACCCTTGGCACAACCACTCTCTGAATGATTTATACCGTGGTTTATTATGAACAACACCATCCCAGTGTCTCTGCCAACACATACGAATTGCATACAGCAAGTAAGGCGTTACATCAGAAGCAGGAAGTGGGTAGTCGGTTGGGGGCTCTTGAGAAGATGCAGCTTTGGCTAATGTATCTGCCCTCTCATTACCTACCACACCAACATGTGCAGAAACCCAACAGAAGTCCACATGGTGGCCATGATGGCCAAGAAGAAAAATCCACTCTAAAATTTATAAAGCCAATGGATGGGATGCATTAAAAACTCCAGGGCTGACAGAGCACTACGTAAGTTACTAAAAATCACAAAAATGGATTGGGGGAGACTAAAAATGCTTTTGAGGGCATATAAAATCGCAGTCAGTTCCACAGTACACACTGAAGTAATGCCAGTAAGGGTAACGCCCCTAGTAAAGGAAGGGAAGACAGCACCAAATCCTACTCTATTATCAGTGTTAGACCCGTTAGTATAGACGGGGACAGAACCCTCATGAATGGAGGGATGTTCTAAAAAGAGAGAGACGGACACCTGAGAGGGAAGTAAGCCCTTTTTTTCAACAACAGACCTACAAAATGTCACATGAGGGAGTAGCCAAGAACCCACCCTTGGGATCCGATGTGAACAAACTGCCAGTCTCGGAACAGGCAGGGGTAACATAACAGACCAGACCCTGTAACCAAAGGGCTTAGGAAAATAAGGAGAGGTGTCATAAACAGAAGATCGTGAATCCTGGGAGACTATTGCACAAGAAATTAAGTCTGAAATGCAGTGAAGACGATACCAACACCTCACCATCAGCAACTGGCATCGCAAATCCAAGGGGAGTACACCAGCATCCACCAACAAACATGAAATCGGGGATGATCTGAATGCCCTGGTTGCCAAATGTACACCAGCATGATGCATAGAATTTAACTGGAGACGGGCATCTGTTGCAGAGGAGTAGACCTCACACCCACATTCAAGTTTAGGAAGTATAAGAGATCTATGCAAGAGGAGCAGGGTCTGATGGTCAAAACCTCAAGACGTATGAGCCATAACCCTCAAAAGACTCAAAGCTTTTAGACATGTTGCCTTAACAGAATGAATATGAGGAGCCCAGGTTAGTCATCTATCAAACAAAAGAAACTGTGTCTCTTCCACACAGGATATTCTCTGACCACAGAGATACAAGTCAGGGTCTGAGTGAACCCCTCGAAGATGGCAAAAATGCACAGCCACTGTCTTTGTTAAAGAAAAAATGGAAACCACGAGACTCTGTCCAGTCAGAAATTATATTACGAGCCAGCTTCAATTTCCCTCTATTTGAGACATTCTAGATGTGGTGAAGGAAATTGTGAGGTCATCGACATATAGTTAGCCTCGTTCACCATAAGGAAATATACTGATAGTGCTGTTAATGGCTACATCAAAGAGTTTAGCACTAAGCATACTCCCATCTAGTACTCCATCTACTAGTCCACGGGCATTAGAAAGCACACCTCCCACTCGGACCCTTAAAAACTGGTTAGATAAAAACTGATGAATAAAAATAGGCAAGAGTCCATGAAGACCAAACTCATGAAGAGAAAGTAAAATGCCATGACGCCAGGCAGTGTCATATACCTTCTCCAGATCAAAGAAGACCGTGGCCTAGTGTTGGTTAATGGAGAAAGCCTCACAGACAGAAGATTCCAAGGACAGTAATGCATCAGAGGGAGATTGTATTTTTGAAAAAATATACTGGGCAGGGGATAAGAAGTAACCTCTCTCCAAAAACCACACAAACCTAACATTGACCATCTTTCCAGAACTTTACATATACATGACATTACAGAAATAGGCCAATAATTCATCACCTGTAAGTGGTCCTTACCTGGTTTAGGGATGGGGATAACTAAAGCAACACCCCCAATCGAGAAATTCACCAGAAAATCAGACCTTTTTAATCTGACCCCGTTCCGGTCCAAGGTCATCATGGAGGTGCTGCTATCTTCTTTTGACAGGATATGGCCTACAGTCATCTGGACATCTCCACTCCCATGCAGGCTGTTGCTGTCCGGATGTTTTTATGTAGGCAGAATACGGTTTGCAGCCTTTGTTTTCCTCCTAGTGCTACTATTGAAGGGGAGGAACTAGAACACCTTGTTCATGGCCTTCCTTCTCCTTTCCTGTTACTATGAGATATGAATGGTCACCATCCACTATGAAGAAACAGTGAAACCAACCCTCAGGGTGTTATGCTGGCCTCTTTAGTGGAGGATGAGGAGTCAGGCATTTTAAACTCCAGTAAGATGACTTATTTCCATAGCCAGACTGGAACTCTTACTGTCACTTATTTGTCCTAATGTTCAGCTGATGCTGTTTTAATTTTACCTGGGATGTGTTGCCAGATTTGTATGGCAGCGACCATTTTCCGTTACTCTTGACTGCTAGGGCAGGTGGACCTCAGCCACGTCTTCCTCACTGGCGTCTGGATAAGGCTGACTGGCCTCGTTTCAGATAATTAAGTTCCATTTCCCTTTCTGTCAATGAGTTTGGCTGTCTTAGTGAGGCGGTGTCATTTTTCACGGATGTGTTGCACTCTGCAGCCCTATTATCTCTTTCAAGAACGAAGGGTCAGTTTCCCAAACGTCCAGTTCCTTGGTGGAAATCTGGTTGCAGTTCCGTGATAAAAGGTAAATGAGTCACCCTCTCTAGACTTCATCGTCACTGTGGGGTTCCTCAATATTTGGTGGCATGTCAGAAGGCATGAGCTCATATGAGGTGGGTCTTAAAGAAGGCCAGGCGTTCATCCTGGCAGGGTTATGTTTCCTCTGTAAGTTCAAGGACTTCCCTCACTCAGGTGTTGAACCAGGTAAGGAAAATTTCAGGAAAATTTACTATTCCCTCCCCTCTTGTTCTATCTGCAGCAGGTGGAACTGTGGCTGATTCTTTTGCTGTTGCAGAGTTGTTTGTTGATCATTTTGCCAGCGTGTCACAGAAGGATGCAGATTCGCCTATCGCTTGTCAACGTCGAGACCTAGAGTCTCATGTTCTCAGTTTTCCTCTTCTGGGGGAAAGTCTTACCATGTTCCATTTTCTATTTCTGAACTCTAGGCAGCTCTGTCACAATGCCATGATTCTTCACCTGGCTGTGATGATATTCATCATGCCTTTCTACTTCACATCTCCGATGAGTCCCTTTCGTTTGTGCTGTCGTTGTTTAAAATGCATTGTAACCAGAAGGACCGGAAGGAAGACCATCACCAACCATGGTCTCCTGGATGCATATGCATAGAGGAGTGAACTGTGAAACAAGATGACACAGTTTCTCATACTTTGCATGTAAACCCTGACAATTCCACTGGATGATAGAACCCTTAGTGGAGGGATGATTATTAAGTGTGGGATCAACACATAGTGGAGGGATGATTATTAAGTGTGGAACTGTACAACTCCTGACAAACAAGCAGGTTTGGATTGATGCTTAGGAAGCTCCATGGGAACAGACGATCCAGCACCAGGAACCCACACCCAATGTTGAACATCCATAGGCAAACATGAGGACGAGGAAGAGGAAAGTCTTACAACACCCTTCCCCTGAGGAGGAACAACACTAGGCTTGGAACCGTTATGGTGCACAGTGTGCCGCTTGCTTGAAGATAACCTGGAAGAAGAAGAAGAGGGCTGGAGAATGGTCTTCTGTGGTGGAGCAGAAGATAGCTTGGCAGGGGGACCGTAAGCTCCCCTAGCTGGAGTAGAGCAGGCAGTGCCACCATGAGAAAGAGCATGATCAGAAGCACATCCCACAGTACTGGAACCCTCAAAGGGCAAGGCCTCATGCAGCTGAGTAGACGCATCAACAACTTGGGTACTGCTACTGTCTTGTGGTGGCTGGGCCATCAGCGAAACACAATCCTCAGCCTGCACTCACCTCGACCACTGAGCATCTTGAGTAATAGGAGTAGTGGGCTCCACAGCAGAAGTTTTTAGCAGCAGTATTTCTATCCCTGAGCACTCTGAGGAGCCACGGTGATGCTTACCATACACAGGAGGAACGTTGGGAGCTTTGGATGTGTCAAGGCAGGACATAGTGTCAACATGGACATTTGCCACAGGAGGAACCGGGATGGGGGAGGCAGTTCCAGATGCATGAAGCACCACCCCAGAGAGGACATCCTCTGAGAGAGGAGGTGCCTCCTTAGAGGAAGCAAAGCTGCTTTCAGGCTGCACAGCCTCTGTGGAACCCCCTGGCTGAGAAGGCCGGGAAGTAAAACCCCAAGAAGTTAATGGTGTATTGTGTGATGACAGGGGCACCTGCTGGATAGCTTTAGGGCGAGACAAGTCAGCAGCAAAGGTGACCCCAGGGTGAATGAACCTCTTCCTTATCCTGGCCTTTGCCACAGAAAAGAAAATTTCCTCCCTTTTTCAGACAGAAACAATCTCATACTCAGACCTGTACACGTCACAATCCTTTGAGGAGGCTGCATGCGCTCCTCCACAGTTCAAGCATTTAGAGGGTTGAGAACAATCAACCATACCATGGGAAACTCACCACAATTTCCACATACCTCAGGAAGGCCAAATGCTTCCCGCTGGCAAGAACGGAGAACAACCGAACCTTTGACAATAATAGCACCTTCAAGGTTAACAAAAGGTTTAACCTTAAGCTTCCACCATGCGGCAGTGACAACCTCTGGCAAAGTAAGTTGATCAAGTGTCAAGATAAGAGTGGGCATGGGTGTTAAAACCCCATCAACTTACTTCATAATTCTCTGCACTGTTATAACTTCCTGAGGAGCCAGCCCCTCCGGGAGGGAAGAATCAGAATAAGAGATGAAGTCACGAGAATACACAACCCCACGAGACCGAGTTAAGGCCAAGTGATGAGAGGCAGACATTACATAACTGGCAATCATAGTAAGGGAAAGGATGTGTTAACTCTCCTCTTCATTCCTGGCCTCTAGCAACAGAGAACCACCGCCATGCAATGAGATCTTAGGGGTAAATCCACATGCTGTAACTAAGCCAATGTGAATCCGAAAACAGTTCAAGTTCCAGAAGGAAGTACCATCAGCCATTTTGAGTATTATGTATTTTATATAAGAGTGTTCCACAAAGACACCAGGTAACAGCTCGATAGAAGGGACATCCGGATTGGCAGTTTTGGGAGATGACCTGGAGGATAAAGGGTCACCAGCCAGAGAATGGCCAAGTGATGGCGACTCGTACGGCTGGTCACCGATCACACGAGTGGTTAAAAAAGTGTTTAATGTATCCATATGTACATTTATGATAGGGAAAATGGCACCAGGAGCCAAGGGAAACCACCTACTAGAGAGTAAGGGGACAGAGCGTGGTCTGATGGGAGTGGGGTACCTCATCCCCAGAGGGTGACTCAAAAAGGACACTTTGTGATGCGAAAGTTTGCTTCCACTAGTGCAAAGACCCTCCCCTTCCAACACCCCCTGGCCCAGGCACCCAACCGATCAATTCAGGACAGCACCAAGGCAACCCCTCTGGAGGGCAGCACTGATGACCCATACTGGTAACCTACGTTTTGGGCAGAGCTTAGTCAAACCCCTCGTCCACAACCCTACCCGCATGGGAGACCCTGCCAGATGTCGTTACATCCACGGGCAGGCTTTTGGGATCACAGGGGCATGCAAGCCCCACCACTACGATAAGGTGGCTGCCTCGGGGGGGGGGGAGGATTCCTGATGTTTGTTGAAGTTTCGGTATCAATCAGAGTTGCCAGTTAGCCTGCTGTTTGTGAGCATAGTTATTTTGTAAGTTGTACATTAATTTTTATGTTCTGTTTCTCTATGATGTTTTATTTATGTGATTCTTTATTACATTATGTAATTTAATTTAAGTTTATATGGTAAACAATTTACAGTGTTATGCAGTGTAAGAAAACTGGCATGTTTTGGATATCTGCGAGTTGGCAACTGTTGCTTCCCCTAGAATGTAGAACACTCTAGAATATAGGAAGCTTATATAAGGATGAGGAAGAGACTAGAGCAGTTTCAGTCAGTTATCAGTTCAGTTTGAGTGTAGTGCAGTGTCAGTGTAGTGTCACTGAAGTTTTGGTACTTGTGAAAACAGTGAACTGTTGTTGGCAAGCATTAAGTGTCAGTGCATTTGGTGAAGTGTGTGTATCTTTGGTGCTTGTGAAAATAATGAAGTGAAGTTGGAGAGCATTAAGTGTAACTATTTGGAGAATAAAGACATTGAACTTAAGAAGCCAGTGCTTATTTTCGCCTCAGGTGATCTTGTGTACTGCACATCAAAAGGCTGCCCACAGGAAGAACAACTCACTGGGCAATGTCCTTCTCATACTGATCTCCTACTATTGAAGCCTATGGTAGTGTGGGACAGGGATGTAACAATGATGTCAGGAATGGGATTAAGTGCTGCAGTGAGTCAGGTTTTCGATATGGAGCAAGATGTGCAGACAAAATCTCCAGCTGGGCAGGAGGACGAGGTGTCATTGGCTGCAATCAAGAGGATATTACAGGCACAGAATGAAGGACAGAAAGAACATAGAGAACAATTACAGGCACAGAATGAAGGAAAGAAAGAACTTAGTCCATGGATTGTGCAATTACCTTATTTTATCCCACCCCGTGGTGTGCAAAAAACGAAGGGAAATAAAGGATTTTTTTAGTTTTTGTATATTATAAACTTGAAGATAAACATCCAGGGCATCATCTGGTGAAAAGGAAAAATCTCTCTCTCTCTCTCCGTCTTTGCCATGCGTAAGTTTGCGTAGGGGTCGAGTTGTTTAAGGTGATGCATGGCCAGCAAAGCCTGAGCTGTGGCTCGCAACGCGATGCTACCAAGCCTGAGCTGTGGCTCACAATCCACAGGTTAAATGACAGTTACAGGCAGAAAGTAAAGAAATCAAAGAAGAATTATAGGCACAAAGTGAAGAACAGAAAGAATTATATGAACAGCTTCAAGAGGCATTACTGGAGCAACAAAGGGAAATACAACTGAGAATGCAAGGAGAACTAGATGCTGTCATGGGGGAAATGAAGGAAGAACAGGAACAGTTGAAGGAGGAAGCTTACGCCGAGCTAAAGCAGCAGAAGTATGAGGTAAGCAATAATGTGATTGAGTGCAAACAGCATGTAGATGACCAATTGAAGACAATTAGTGAAGGAATTGTGATAGAGTGCAGACAGCATCCAGATAGCCAGTTGAAGCATGTAGTCGACCATGTGAAGATAATTAGTGAGAAAATTGAGACTGTAGAGAAATACTGCACTGCTGAGCCTCAGGCTAGTGTACAGGGAGCATGAAAAGAATGGACAGTGTATCGTGGCTCTTGATGGATCTCAAGCATCTAAAGATAGCATTACAGAGTTGAATAATCAGAATCCAGAAGTTTTAAGTTCTGGACTTAATCATGATCCCCAGTTTTTAGGCTCAAAATCAGTGAAGTGCATGGCTATAATGGGGGTCCAGTTAAAAAGAAACCTCATGTATCTGATGGCAAAGGATTTTGGGAAGCTCATCATGTGCAGTTTGAATTGCTTGCAGATCAGAATGGTTAGGATGATAGGCAGAGGGCAGTGCAGCTTGCTACTAGCCTCAAGGGTGCTGCAATGGAGATTCTTGGCAAAATGTCAGTGGAAGATAGGAACAGTTATCAGTCCCCAGTAGAAGTGCTGAAGCACAGATATGGGACCATGTACAAGACTGCGGTTTTCAGAGCAAGATTCCGGAGTCATGTACAGGCTCAAAACGAATCCCTACAGCAGCTTACTCATGACCTGGAGAGTATGTCACACAAGACGTACCTGGGAGCAACACCTAACCTATTGGCTATTCTTCTGAGGGACCAGCTCATCAATGCTCTTGATAGTGCTGAGTTGAAAGTGCAAGTGAAGAAAGCACAACCCAGAAGCATGGAAGAAGCCCTACCCTAGGATCCGAGTCCTACGTCAAGTCCAGTACGTCCACTTCTCAGGCAGGTCACACTGTAGGATTCAAAGGAAGAAAGGGACAGATACATGAAGCAAAAAAATTTGAAGGACGTTGTTGGTACTGTGACAAGAAAGGACGTCGAAAAAAGGACTGCTATAAGTGGAGGAGGTTGCTGGTTCTGTGGGAAGCCAGAACACAAGAAGGAGGATTGTTACAGCTTCATTTGTAACAAAAAAAATGTTGGACATGCAATTAGGTGGGACATTTCAGGTCTGAAGAAGGAACCAAAGGCCATGAGCCCGCAATAAGAGTTCCCTCCAAGAGAAAAACAAAATTCAAGAGAGAGCCAAATTCAAGATCCATTTATTTCGAGATGTCTGGGCACACTGCGTTTGAAAGACTGGAGATCATAGGCAGCAGGAAATACAGACAGAGGGAGACAGTTCCAGAGTTGACCTGTTGCATAAATGAAGGACTGGGAGTAATGGTTAACTCTTGCATTAGAGAGTTCGACAGAAAAGGGATGAGAGTTTGCTGCTAGACGGGTGCTACGCTCCCGTCGTAGAGGTGGAGGAATGCATGCAGACAGTTCAGAGGAGCAGTGACCATTTATGTAGCGACAGAAAAAAGATAAAGATGCAACAGTGCGGCGAAGAGACAGAGGTTGAAGGGAGTCAGTAAGAGGAGGAGAGTTAATGGGACGAAAAGCCTTTGACTCCACCCTATTGAGAAGAGCTGTATGTGGGGAGCCTCCCCACACATAAGAGTTGTACTCCACACAGGGGCAGATAAAACCTCTGTATAGAGTCAACAATTGTGCAGGGGTAAAGAAAGAACAGAGTCGGCTTAGCACACCCAATCTCTTGGAAGGAGATTTTATAAGAGATGTAATATGATCTTTCCATGATAAATCCCGAGTAAATGAAACCCCAAACATGTTCAAGGATGTTGCAGGATTAAGCTGAATATTATTAAGCATTAGTGGGTATACCTGTGAAAGATTTTGATGGGTTGATAGGTGTAAGAACTGAGTCTTAGATGCATTAAAAACAACCATATTATTTTTACCCCAGTCAGAGATACGAGCCAAGTCAGACATTAGGTGTGCCATTGCCTCATCCCTTGTTTGTTGAAGTAACTGCTGAGATGGGCGTTGCGGGAACCAAATGGAAAGGTGAAGGGTGGAGTCATCAGCGTATGAGTGGATAGGGTTAGATGTACAGCTTAAAAGGTCATTGATAAATAAAAGGAAGAGAGTTGGTGATAAGACAGAGCCCTGAGGAACACCACTGTTGATAGAGCTAGGAGAAGAACGATGGCCGTCTACAACAGCGGCTACAGAACGACCAGAAAGGAAGCTAGTGATGAAGGCACAGATAGAAGGATAGAAACCGTAAGAGGGCAATTAAAGATTTATGCCAGACTCGATCGAAAGCCTTTGAGATTTCAAGTGCAGTGGCAAAGCTTTCGCCAAAGTCATGAAAGGAGGATGACCAGGAGTCTGAAAGGTAGGTGAGAAGATCGCCAGTGGAGCGTCCCTGACAGAACCCGTACTGACGATCAGAAAGAAGGTTGTGATAGGAAAGATGCCTTAAAATTTTTCTATTGAGAATTGACTCGAAAACTTTTGAAATACAGGACTTTAAAGCAATTGGACGATAGTTGGAGGGTTGAAAGTGGTCACCATTCTTTGGGACAGGCTGAATGAGAGCAAACTTCCAGCAAGAGGGAACGGTACAAGTTGACAGACAAAGGCGAAAGAGTTTGCCTAGGGAGGGTGTCAGCACAGACTCACAGTTCTTGAGAACAACAGGAGGGACTCCATCAGGCCCATATGCCCCAGCTACTTTTGAGCGTCTCATGGATCGCATACTTGAAGGTCTGCACTAGCAGACAGCTCTCATCTATCTGACTGATGCAATTGCATTTGGATGGACGTTCGACCAGGAATTGGAGAGGCTGTTGGAGGTGTTGAACAGGATCTGAGCAGAGCACTCAAGCTGAACCCCAAGAAATGCTACCTGTTCCAGAAGCAGGTGAAGTACCTGGGAAACACTGTAAGTATGGGTGGCGTCTGCACTGACTCAGAGAAGTTGGCAGCTGTGGAAAACTGTCCAGTTCAAACTTGTGTGAAAGAACTACAGAGATTCCTGGGCTTGTATATCTACTATCAGCATTTTGACAAGGACTTTGCAACGATAGTTGCACCTCTACACAAGCTGTTGGGGAAGAGGAAGAAGTTTGTATGGACAGTGGGTACTCAGAAAGCCTTCATTGAATTCAAGTATGTGTTGGGAAGCTCTCCAATATTGCTGTACCCTGATCAGAGTCAGCCATTTATCTTGGACTGTGACGCTAGTGGCCATGGTATTGGTGAAGTCCTGTCACTAAAGAAGGAAGACAGGGAGTGCATAGTGGCATATTACAGCAAGAAGCTCAGCCCACCAGAGCGGAACTACTGTGTAAACCGTAATGAGCTCTTGGCAGTGATGAAGAGCCTTGATTTCTTCCACCCCTACTTGTATGGGTCCTACTTCTTCAGGACAGATCATGTGGCACTCAAATGGCTGAAGACGTTAAGGAATCCAGATGGCTCGGGAAGCTAGACCAGCACAATTATGATATGCAGAACTGTCTTGGGTGGGTACATAGCAACGTTGACAGCCTGAGTCATCGGCCTTGTGACCCAGATTGCCGGCAGTGTAGAAAAAGGATCATAGTAAGAAATGCAACCATACTGCAGTGACAGGGCCAGCGTTAGATGAAGAAGACCTGAAGAAGATGCAGATGGAGGATGCAGATTTATAACCAGTGCTAGAGTGGCTGCAGTAGAGTACAGTGTGACTATCTTGGGAAGAGGTTTCCAGGTCAAGCCCTGCAACCAAGAGCTACTGGAGTCAGTGGGACCTTCTTCGTTTGAAAAACGGACTACGAGAGTGTCAGTGGGAGACACCCAATGGTCTCAGCAAGTATTGGCAACTGGTGGTTCCGAAGAAGATGACGTCTTAGATCTTAGATGGGTCCCATAACCCGATCAGTAGTGGGCACCTGGGAGTGAAGAAAACTCTAAGCTGGCTGCGACAGAGGTTCTACTGGACTGGCATGTGGCAGGATGTTGAAGTATTATGTTGGGCCTGTGATGTGTGTTGTGCCAAGAAAGGAAACAAGAAATGTGTTTACACCCCTCTTCATCTGTACCAAGTGGGTGCACTTATGGAATGAGTTGCAGGGGACATTGCTGGACCTCTGCCACTCACTGATAGAGGAAACCAGTATATATGTGTCGCCATGGACTACTTCACAAAGTGGCCAGAAGCCTATGCCATCCCTGATCAGGAGACTGCGGCTGTTGCTCAGGTGTTGGTTGGCCAGTTTTTCCAGAGTTTTGGGATGCCACAACAGTTACATTCAGACCAGGGTAGAAGCTTCGAATCTGCCGTGTTATGTGAGTGCTGCAAGTTACTGGGGATCAAGAAGACTAGGACGACCCCACTAAGCCCACAGTCAGACGAGATGTTGGAGAAATTTTACTGGACCCTGGGACAAGAACTGGCCAAGTACTGTGCAGAGGGACCAATGGAATGGGACCAGAAGCTACCTGCATTGCTGATGGCATATCGGTCTGTATCCCATGAGTCTACCGGCTACACCCCTGCAAAACTGATGTTGGGCCATGAGTTACACAGACCCGTTGACTTGTTTATGGGAAGACCACCTTGTGAAGAGCTGCCTACAGACACCCCCAGCTATGCAAAGCATCTTCAGGAAAGGCTGGCTGAGGTATATCATCAAGTGCAAGAAGCCCTTTAGTTTTCAGGAGAGATGATGAAGTGCAAGTGTGATTCCATGGCAAGTGAGGTAAGTTCAAGGATGGTGACCAGATTTGGTTATATAATCCTCAGCGACAGAAGGGACAGTCACTGAAGCTGCAAAGCCCATGGGACGGGCCTTGCACTGTGTTGGACAGCCTATCAGATGTAATGTATAGGATTTGGGGAGGCAGGAAGTCTCGCCCAAAGGTGGTACACGTGAATCGTTTGTGCCAGTACCATGGTCCAGAACAGTACAGCTGGAACGTCTCCGTGGAATCGCACTCACCCACAACTGAGGATGTTGGGGAGGACCAGGGAGCTGAAGCGCAAGAGGATGGTGACAGTCTCCCAAGAGAAGAAGTGCATCAGGAAGAGGAGTAAGACATTCCAAGAGGTGTGGATTGTGTGGAAGAGCACAGGCATCATTGGAAGCGGCATAGGAGAAGACCTGATAATTTGAAGGATTATTTTGTATATAGCCAGATGTTTTATTAGGATTAAGGCTTATGTTTGTAAACATTGTGTAGTTTTGTCGGAACTACAAAGGATTAGGGAGGGGGTAGTGTTAAGAACCTGCATTGCAAGCTAAATTGTACTGGAGAATTCCTGATGTTTGTCATAATTCCGGTGCGAGTCAGAGTTGCCAGTTAGCCTGCTGTTTGTGAGCGTAGTTATTTTGTAAGTTGTTCATTAATTTTTATGCTCTTCTTCTCTATGAAGTTTTATTTAAATTTAAGTGTGCTAAATAATCTAGAGTGTTATGCAGTGTAAGAAAAGTCTGGTATGTTTTAAATATCTCCGAGTTGGCAACTGTTGCTTCTCCTAGAATATAGAACACTCTAGAATATAGGAAACTTATTTAAGGATGGGGAAGAGACAAGAGCGGTTTCAGTCAGTTTTCAGTTCAGTTTGAGTGTAGTGCAGTGTCAGTGAAGTTTCGGTACTTGCGAAAACAGTGAAGTGTTGTTGGCAAGCATTAAGAATCAATGCAGTTGGTGAAGTTTGTGTGTCTTCGGTGCTTGTGAAAATAGTGAAGTTTGAAAGCATTAAGTGTAATTATTTGATAAATAAAGACAGCGAACTTAAGTGTTTTTCCTTTCACCTCAGCTGATCTTGTGTGTTGTACACCGAAAGGCTGACCAAAGGAAGAACAACTCACTGGGCAACGTCCTTCCTACACTGATTTACTGCTATGGAGCCTGTGACAGTGTGGGGCAGGGACGGAACAGTAATACTAATATTACTATTATTTAATATGTTAAAATGTGTAAATTTTTCAGTGTTTCTTGAACGTAGAACACTACTGTACCTGCCCTCTTTATGTATTATATAATATTTCATGAATGATCTTTATTGCTAAAACTTGATTCAAGAAAAAATTTAGTTTCTATGAATAACCCTGGAGGAACACTGCAGTATATGTAATGTCCGCACATAGTGCATAATGCATAACATAATAAGCTATTCTGTCTATTATACAGCGAAGCAGGTTTAAGAGGGGAGTTCTGATATCTATTTATGTAGCAGGATATGCAGCCCAATGACCCAAAAGTGTTAATGAGTATAGGTTAAAATAATTAAGCGATAAATTCCATGACATAAAGCTTGATGAACAACACTGATTGGTTTATTTTCTGTAATTAGTCATTATGCGTCCTATGCAATATTTCATAAATTTTGCTAAACTGTGTTTGAAGAGACAAAGATCTATACTGTATTGCGTTATTTATTCTTGTTCTTCAGTTTGTCAGAAAAGATATCTAATCTAATTGCTATTTTGATAAGTTCCGTAATAGGTGTATTCATGAATTCTGAATTCTACAAGCAAAATTTCTTAACCCGACTGAGTTATTCTCGAGAGACCCTTGGCAACTCTATGTGTTAAATCAAATTACAAGATATCTATAATGTGAAATATCAGTGGAAGTAATAGAGTCCATGGGATATTTTTACATTTTGTGATTTATCAACTAGTTTTCTCGTACTAAAGAAAAAAAAAACTTTTTAAATAAGAAAATAGTCACTATTATTCACATCAAGTACTGTAGGTGTTTCTCAGCAACATTCTTTCTACCTGTACTAATGTTTACTGTTTTCCAGTATCCAGTTTATATATATATATATATATATATATATATATATATATATATATATATAATTACTTTACTTGCAAACTATTTTGCTTATTGCCAAATCATTTTAGTATAATTTCCTGCTTTAATTAACCTAACATTTATTCAGCAACGATTTCTCTACAAAGAATGTCGTGCTTGTCCCTGTGTCATTCCCTATCTCCCTTCCTTTCTCACTCCCTGAATTACTGTACTTTATTGAAAAAGAGGTCAGTACTTTCTGAAAGGAGTATTAGAAAAAAAAAGAAATGCACAAGGGTAACCTCCTGCTTAGCCAATTTTCTGGCCCGGCGCAGCAGCAACAGGACATCCCACCATTAAGAGGCATTTTTTTTTTACTGACAAATATGTATTACATAATGGTCAAGCTTCACTGTCACTAGGATATAAACATAGTAGGATGCACGAGTGCCGCCCTGCACAGGGAGGGGGGGAGGGGCAGTGATATCAGTCAAGGTCATTGTGCAGAGCAAAAGATCTAACTGAAGAAAAATAAATTTCCATTACGATAGATGTTCAACCTACTACATTATATGGAGGGTGGAACCACTAAGGGATGCCCTTAACACTGGAAGAAGTGCCCGCGGAGATCCAGCAAAGCCATTATATACGTTCATAGTTTTTAACTTTGGAACATGAAATTTCCATGTTGAAAAAACTTTATTCTGGGCAGATATTAGGAAAGCAAGGAGCCCCCATGCCCCCAAGAGCACCACCACCATGGATAGGCCGGCCCTAAAGGTTGGGGGGTGGGGCAGGGAGTGTCCTCATTTTAATTACAGAACCTGAGTTTTGCACAATGGTAGATAATTTACTGGGGCCACGTTTTATGTGGGGTGAGACCCCCATAAGCCACTGTTCTTGGGGAAGGGCAGCTATTGGATGTTCTTGCCAGTCTTTATACTTGGTTCCCCTCCTAGTAGCACGAAAATTTGCATACTGGTATGTGTTCACCCTGCCCACATTTTCGACAGGTTAAGATCCCCAATGCCCCCCCTCCAAAGGGGAACTGCCCCCAGTGAGATACAATGATAGTTTTTACGTGGATACATGATATTAGGCACAGTATTAGATCTTCAACCACACTTGATATTATAAAGGATGGAACTCTGAGTTCGTTGCTGCTTTCCCCCCCTATTTATTTTTTCCTTAACAATACTGCAGGGTTGGGTGCGGATATTTAAGTGTTCCTTTGGCTTTGTTTTTGTTTCCTTCAGCAGAATACAAAATTGAGTGTTTTTCACAAAAAAAGCCCTTGCTGTTTGTAACAGTATTATTTTAGTTAAGTTTAACGCAGGGTATGAGATCCGCAATATGATTAATTACATTTCTTTAACCCAGGATACATAACCTAACCAACCTTAATGCTGTAGGATATACACCACAAAATAAAGCTATGCATTTAACGAGCTCCAAAAATACAGGCAAAACTTATAACCATTGTGCTTTCTTTTTAACCTAAATCTGCATACCATATCATTTTCTAAGTATGACAATCTGTTTTTGTGAAATATATACAAAAATTTAGAAATTATTATTTAGACATTGCTATTGTAAGAAAGAGCTTGTCTTCGTATCTTGCCACTTCTGACACATGGCCACATGACCACACACTATCGTCGATTACTCACATGTCATATAAAGTTCATATCAGATTCATGAAACACATACACACACACACACACACACACACACACACACACACACACACACACACACACACACACACACACACACACACACACACACACAAATGAACAAAACCGTGACAAATAAAAAAATAAATGGTTCATTTTAACGGGGTCCAGAGGGTTCTGGGGTCACTTTCAGCAGATCCAGGTGACCATACAGTCATGGAGTACTAAAATGTCTTAAAAGTGTTCACTTAATGTTCACACGACATGTAAATGCCATGATCACTTTCCGTCACCGTATGTAAAATTTGTACTGTGGATGGTAACCTGGGGTATATAATTCCCACATCACAAAAAAGGCACCAAGGAGCAGGCATAGATATAAGACACCCTTGCCTGAAAAGAGGGTGTAAGGGCGGGTGAAGGTAGAGGGAAGCATAGATTCGCAGCCCACGTAATTTCCACGTGACAACCAGTGATCCAGTTAGTGGGAAATTACTACCCTAAGTTACCTATTCTGGGCTCATGGGGAACTTTCGGAAATAGTCTGCCACCAGATGTCTGTCAATGTTAACATCTTCTTTGCCCCAGAGCACGTGTTCATTTACTGTGATTTTGCACTGTTGATGTGATAATTTTTTTGGCAATATACCATCACACACTACTGAAGTACTGAAAATGTTTCATAACAAAAATATAACAGAGGAGAATGTATTGCTCTCATTGCTTTATTTTCCCCAAAACGAAGCCCGAATTTTGAACACCTGGCACTCATATATTGTTTTCGTCATTTTTAATGAAGCTGCTGCAAGCTGAGTTAATTCTTACCTCCAGAATTGTTCGAATTATATATACTGTAGTTTTAGCCAAGCAGTTGTTTGTGTCAGTCTCTCTTTTGGCGGAATTTTAATGATCTATCTATCTATCTATAGCCCGACGCCCTAATCCCGCAAAGGGTGGCCGCAGACAAAACGCCTCCAAGTCGCTCTGTCACCCACCATTTGACTACCCTCCCCCCAATTCACCCCCCCCTCCCTCATATACCTCTCAACTCCATCCCTCCACCTCATCCTCGGTCTACCTCTCCCTCTCCCTCCCTCCACCTCACCTACATACACCCTCTTAGTCAGTCTTTCATTCTCCATTCTCTTCACATGTCCAAACCACCTCAGTGTATTTCTTCTAATGATGATGATTGAAATTATTCTACATCAACCATCCAAACTCGGAGACAGTTCCCATTCTAAGATTTGATCATGACTTATCCCCCTAGGAAAATGCACTACTACAACATTCAAATACCTCATAACAAATCTTGGACCGGGGACTGTCTCTGGAGCTCGGATGGCTGAAGTAGAATAACTGAATGCATTGTCATTAAATTTTCGCCAAAAGACAGACTGATACAAAGAAAACAAGTGCCTGTCTAAAACTACAGTATAAATCGAATATTTCAGTAGGCAAAAATTAACTCAGCTTTGTAGCAGATTCATTAATAACAACGAACGGAAATAAATTTGCCAGGTTTTCAAAATTCGGGCTTCGTTTTCGGGGAAATAAAACAATGAGAGCAATGTGTTCTCCTCTATTATACATTTGTTATTAAGCTTTTGCAATACTTAATAGTGTGTGACTGTATTTTGCCACACAGGTTCTTACATCAACTGAGAAAA
This sequence comes from Coenobita brevimanus, assembly GCF_032717465.1. NCBI lineage: Eukaryota > Metazoa > Arthropoda > Malacostraca > Decapoda > Coenobitidae > Coenobita > Coenobita brevimanus. The sequence goes on along the minus strand of NC_136993.1, from coordinate 62,344,753 downwards.
ATCACGGTACTTTAACACGGACGCGGGGAGGACAAGCTGTTAACGGTGGTGGCCTCTAGCGGTAGGCATCTTCACAAGTCCCCCATTAGCTGATGCATCAGAATCACAAGGCTGAGCAAACATTTACTTTGATAAGCTAAACTATAAAAGAGCAACATGAACCATGGTATTAGTGAGGGAACAATAAATCTAATGACTTTTTTTTTCATATACACATTTTCCATTCACACATGATAATAAGAATACTTGAAATTCTCAAAACTAATGTCTTTCATTATAACCAGTTTAATTTCCTCTTGGTGGATATACTGTCTACAGTATAAACAAATACTGCAAAAGATTGTTTCATATTAATTCAGTAAAGACATTTGAAATAGCTGCTGTTAAACCATTAATCATTTATCTCTTGTTGGTACAGAAATGTTTGTAGTAATGATACTTATGATAAAAATAATAATAACCAGTAACTTCTTGTTGCGTACCCACAATAAGGAAACTTCGCCAAACATTTTTTTTTTCTTTTTAATGGCTTTATGAGCATTGCCCACTGTGAGAGGCATTAGGCCAAATAAGATGCTGGAGGGTAACAAAACTTCATCGCTACACCAGCACTGCACATGACAGCTATTCTAAGGGGCCAAACATGGAGGCAATATGTGGTAGAAGGTTCGTAGATCAGCCATATGCACCTCCTCCCTGCTGACAAACAAGACGGGTTGGATATCCTCACCTGGGTCAGCAGCCTGGAGCAGATCGTAGAGGTTGGAGTAGATCGTAGCTCCAAGCTGGTACAACCAGGTGTGGGTGTCAAGGGCCACAGGAAATGTTGGGAGGAGGACATGTCCAACCGATCCTTGTGGTCCATGATGGGAGGGCAAGATGGGTTGCCCTCCACTGTCGGAGAGGGGAAGGACTCATTGACCTCCTCAGCCAAGGACCTGGTTGACGCATCCTTGGCCATGGTGATGGAGGCTGAAGAGTCCTTGGTCTCTGACGGCGGATGCTGAATTTCTGTCAAGGTGTTTGCCATGTCCATATCCGAAGCCAGGTCGGTGATTGCGGTGGCAGTCCTTCTGTTGAGACAAACCTCCAGCCCCAGCCTCTTCTGTGGTGTTGTGCGGGGGGCAGCAGGCTGCCGCACCCAGTGCTTCCATCAGTAAGGGACAGAGTGTACATCACAGGCAAAGCACTTGGGGATGTCATGGCAAGGCAGCCTATTCACCTCAAAGATCTTGGGTAGATGAACATGCAAAGCCCCCTTGCCACCCCCGCAAAATGCCTTCGCCATCACAATGCACATTCGCACAACGGTGCTTATCTCCCCAGGACTCACAGGATCCCTGGCCTGGCATCCCAGGGCCGTGAGATGTCGCCATGCACGGGCAGAACCCTGCACAGCTACACCTCCCAGCCCAGTAACATCCCGAGTCTCAGGACCCTTACGAGTCCATAAGAAACTAAACTCCACCATCTCGCCATCCCCAAGGGAGCATTGGAGGTGCCGAGGGTTTGGTTTAACGATGGCCTGGGGATGCAGAAAAACATCAACGCCAGTATCCTGGAGTTGATGAAGCCATACCCCGCCCTGGCATTAAAACAAATCACAGTCCCTCTGATCTTCTGGGCCACTGGAAGCTGTGGTCTGCTGGATGCCCCCCTCAACGAGTCAGAGACAATAGCAGGAGATGTGTCGTCCATGGCTGTCGATAGTATCTCTCTCCCCCAAATAATATACAAGGTATAAATTATATAAACAAAATCTAAAGACCCTAAGGTAACTTGTGTAACATCAACAAGGGATCTGAAGACAAAGGTGTCGAAAAACGTATGTGTGAATATTACGTTTATCTCAATTAATGGCTAACTGTATGCTTAACTGTAACCATATTAATTTCAGATCATTAGAGGTATCACAGCTATATGTCTGGAAAATTGCAGCTTTAGCACTTTTGTGGTTTTCTTTAAAACTTGTTGCAAAAGAAAAGCAGATATTCATTCGGTACTTTTCGTTTAGGTAAATGGCAAATTATTAAGCCAAAACTATTCATCAAACATTTCTATCATTGGATTTTCAAGAAAATATCTGTACCCCAATTACAGTAGTATCTGAGATATTTTAATTTCAAATGTGCAATTTTTAGAATAAACATATCACCTTACAAAATGGGTCAAGATCATTTATATATCAGCACAAGGATTTGAGTTACCCTAGGGTACCTTCATGTGTTGTATCATCAACATCAAACGAAAAACATGTGCAAAGATAAAGAATGACTAGCAACATTGTCTTACTGCCTAGCCACAAGAAGGAAGCTTTGCCATTATAAGTTGTATTGGTTAAGATAACTGTATTAAATATAGACAGATCTGAATGCCCTAAGGGAATTTCTTGTGTAATATCAACAAGGAATCTGAAGACAAAGGTTTCGAGGAGAGCATCTGTAAATTTTACCTTTGTCTCAATACCTGGCTAACTGTATGCTTAACCCCTACACCGCGGGCATGTTCACCAATGTTTTGCGTGTCCCGCGGGGTTATTCGGGCTCCGACAGACTCTAAAAAAATATTTGCCAAAAATCAGTTATTAGTCCTAGAATAATAAAATTACATATGCTTATGGCACATACCTTCAGCTTTCTCCTGGAATGTTTGTTGAGCCTTCGTCTGTTACCGTAGGACTTGTGGAGACCTCTGAAGTAGGGTAACGAAGTCTCCACTTTACACTTCCCGACAACCCGTAATATGATTACCACAGCCAGATATAAACATTATAAACACTATTCTATGATTTTCAAGTAGTTTGGGAGCCATACTCCAAAAAAAAAAAAAACACTGTGAAAGCAATGGAAATTACGAGAGCGTCTGATATTCGCACTTGCGCTAGTTTGCTCTTGGTAGTCTGTCATTTATTATTCATAAAACCCCTCACACTTTATATTTCTATTACTATATCACACTTATATATATCTGGAGTCTTTCTCCATAAGTTTCCTTCAGTCGTATTAGTTTATTGTCACTGAAGTCATTCAATTTTTCATTCAGTAAAATACGTAGAGAGCCACGGATTCACTTTCACTCTTATAACATAAATTATTTGTACTCATATTCTTATATTACTAATTACTTACATTACTATTTACATTTTCTATTCTATTTTCAATATTTACCCTTCTATTTTTCTTACACTATGTTATTCACTGTCACTTTCAGTAAGATAAAACTATAATACACTGTTCAGTCATATGTACTGAACATCCATTGCTGTCACCTGCTATTTACAAATTATTTACACGTTATTTCCAAATTATTCTGCTTTCACACTTGCACTGTTAGAACTGCTTCTGGCTGTGGTAATCGAAGAAGCAGGTAACACAGAGGGGAACCTGGCACTCAGTGCACTGCCAAGCGGGTGGTATGTGCACATATCTGACACCTGCGAATCGAAGCCTTTCTTTTCCCTGTGGCAGGCATAAGCTCAAGTCTGTGCCGACCCATATACGCCCTCTGCTCAAGTCGGTCGGGAAGTGTTACTGGATGGCGCCTTGGAGTTGCTGCTTGCACCCTACCATATCTTTCCAGCAGCTGCTGGACACAAGTCCTGGCGAACAACCTCAGGGAGAAGGACTTGGGTGGCTTGACCTTCATCTTGTACAGGATGAAGGCGTTCAGCATCGTCATATCTATGAGATGCAGAAAAACTTTCCTGTACCACCTAGTATTCTTCCTGAGGCAGTCGATCTCACTAATCATCATGTCGGACTTGTCCACCAGCCGCATGTTGATATTATATCCAACACAGCATCAGGTTTCATCACAGGTTCGCCTGTCCTACGGTCGACCTTCCCACTGTCTCTCATCTCCCCCTTATGTACGGTGGTGAGCATGTGCACGACCCTCTTGTCATGCCACCGTATTGCCAGCATCTTCTCAGACTTGCATAGGTGCACGTCTCCTCGCTGCGAGGTTCCTGCCTCTGGGAATTTGGGGAAGTGGGCACGATTACTTTTCACAGTGCCGCAGGAGCCAATGCCGTGCTCAGAAAGGTATTTGGCAAGGTTCGGTGCTGTATAGTAGTTGTCTGTATACAGCACATGATTCCCACCAAAATACTTTTCTAGGAGCACTTTCACCACACAGCCTGAGAAGCCAAGGGGGTGTGTTTTATCCAGATCAACAGTGCTGGCTGGGTATATGACGAAGAAAGGATGTACCCCGTCTTACAGTCGCACAGTACAAAGAACTTAATTCCAAAGTGATGGCGTTTGCTTGGAATGTACTGAACAAACCGAAGAAGTCCTCTGAACAAAACCAAGGATTCGTCAATGGCAACCGTCTGAAAGGGGTGGAAGAATGGCATAAACTTATCCTTCATTCTGCTCAGAATCTCCCGGATCTTCCAGAGTGGGTCGGTTTGGGAAGGTACATCGTTGTCGGCAAAGTGCAGGTTTCCCTTGATGTTCCGGAGGCGATCTCTGGCCATGTACTTATTGAAGGTGGGTGAGGGTAGTAAGGGGTCCATGGACCAGTATTCTTCCAACTCATGCTTCTTGGAGTGTGGCATGAGAAGCATGAGGGCAAAGAACACATACAGCTCCTGCACTCCCAGCATGGACCACTGTTGCATCTTGGCTGCACCTGTACCACTTGCAGCACGTTGTGATTCATAGCTGTTGGTCTCATCACATATGTGCTGCATGACTTCGTCATCTAGGAAGGCCAAAAGGTAGTCGACACACTCAGCATTTTCGTCCATAGTGAAGGCAGGCTGAACTCATCAGGAGCTCTCATCAAACACTAAATTTTCTGGCACAAAATCTGACCCTTCCGTCCACGTGAAGGAGTCCAGGATTCCCTGTCATGGCGGTGTAGGGTAGGTGGTGGTGGTGGTGGTGGAGGTTGGCTGTGAGGCAGATTTATCTCGGTCAAGGTCACTCGCACTGACCCTAGGCTGCCGTACAGCACTAGCAGCCCTTACCCTACTAGCTACACTATTTTTCACTCTCCTTGATTTACCTCTACCTCTACGGCCTGCCTTCACTGTTGATGCTGGTGGTGACTCTGACGACGAAGACTCCAGAGATAACTCAGCCGACGATGATGAAGAAATTAGTGAAGTGGGGCTTGGGGAACGGGGAGGTGAATGCACTCGTGACTCATGGCGGGCTGGGTCACATGGGGGCATTGTTCTGGGGCTAACACACCGCCTTTTCACTCCCTTCCCAAATTCCTGTCCTTGCTGCACTAAAGGCTCCTTTCCCTTGGAGCTTGGCACTAATTCTGACACTGAAGCACTCGTTGTAGCTGTTTCTGGCACGATAACCTCACCCGGCTAATCACAAGATTCACCCGAATCGTCAAAGTCACTGTCCATCATGACCATGGACAATTCTGCCAGCTTACGTGCCACTGCAAAGTCACTAAGGCCTTTCCTGCTTGCCTCACTACTTTTCTTAGGGGTAGAGGTCACGGGGCCCTTTGCAATGGGCGCAGAAGCGGCAGGAATGGCGAGGCGCGAGTGCGACATTGTTTCTCTACAGCGGAGGACAAGGAACTAAATGCCGCGGCTTATCTGAGAAGGGAAGGGTTGACAATGACACTTAGGCTGACTGCTGCTAACTTACATGCTAATTTTTTATAGGTAGAAAATCTCGGCAATACATAAAGAAATAGGTAGGTCCAGGTGAATGTAAATGTCACTTTGACTTCTCCCTTCCTTTCTGATATATATTTTTATTACAGATATCGATTACAAGGCATAATTCAAAGGGGAAATTACCATGGTAATGTAGCGAATGAATGCACGTGAGGTTTTGTCAGGTGATAATTAGCCAATTTCTGGTGTATAACACTATCACTTACCTGTTTTTTTTTTTGGTATATATTATTTTGTATAAGTATAGGGCATAGGGCTTATTTCAATGGATGAAATCTGTGGAAAAATCCGGGGGAAATTTGCGTAGCGCAGCACGGCGTGGGAGGTGAGAGGACAGGGTAATGGAGGGCAGGTAGGGAGGGGAGTCACGAAGGGGGTAAAATCACTAAATTGTCAACAATGGATGGGAGTACAGATGAGATTTCGAGTGCTGACTAGTGTTGGACATTGGCAGTACTGATAGATGATACAAGCCACCACTTGAGAGCCCGGGATAATTCAAAATAACACAGAATCACAAAAGTGACGCCCCGCGGTATGATCCATTGTGGCCGAGCGTCACGAAAGTGACGTCCCGCGGTTAAGGGGTTAATTGTAACTATATTCCTTTCAGATCATAAGAGGGACCATAGCTAAATATCTGGAAAGTTGCAGCTTTAAAGCTTTAGTGGTTTTCTCTAAAACATGGTTCAAACAAACACAAATGGAGTAGATTTGAATTCGGTACTTTTCAGTAGGGTAAATGGCAAAATATTAAGCCAAAACTATTCAACAAACTTTTTTATCATAGGATTTTGAACCAAATATCTGTATCTCAATTAGGTTCTGAGATATTTCATTTTTACATATGCAATTATGTAAAAAAAATGGGTGTGTCACCTTTAAAAATAGGGCAAAGTCATTTATTCTGGCACATATATATATGGTGTTCCCCAGGGTACCTTCATTTATAACAGCATCAAGATGAAGGAGAACAAGTGCAAAGAGAAATAAAAAAATTAGTATGAATAATACTGACGAAAACAAAAAGCTTCGCCATTTATATGGCAAAGCTTAATAAATGGCAGTAGTAGTAGTTGTGGCAGAAGTATTTCATATCTACCCATAAGATGACCACACATTCAGTAAACTGAAGCTCAAAATACTCATCAGTATGATCATCTACTAAGGTCTTTATAATCCTCTTATACTGATTAATGTACCAGTGTTGATGATGCGATGAACATGTTATCTACATACACCCATATATATTCATCAGCTATGTATATTTCACATTACTGTAAATCACATTATCGTCGTATATGTAATTCACTCGATAATTTAGATGCTAAGTGAAGGTGAATAACAGGCAGGGAAGGAGAGAGGTGATATGTAATTTGAATCAGAGATTAATATGTGCCATGAATTATACAAATTATTCATGTACCTGAATCATGTAACCTTGAAGCTTATCTGACAAAGTCTTTCAATCTTGGATATTGGTGTTAAGGGCTGACATATTCGTGCACCTGCCCTATACTCCAACGGGTGCCCGGATGGTGCAAGTGGCTTCCTGGTCCCCCGCCACAGGTCTCCGGTACCTCACCCATCACAGTCTCTTTCCTCTCAAATACCGCAAGTACTTATCATAAATTACATCTGGCTATTTTTTTCTTTTTTTTTTTTTGCATGTACGAAATTTATCCTTATCCATCCATCATCATCCAATCCTACGTTGCCTCATGAGGAGCGTAGGAGCCCGGGGCTAGGTAGTTGGTCCTGACATTTAAGATGAGAGTGACCAGCCTCACTCATCCCTGAGTGGCATTACGTGAGCAATAAACCCCAACCATCCCTTGGATATAAACCTTCACAGGATCAATCCGATTGGAGCACAATAATTACCCGCTAAACCACAAGGCGCCAAAATTTGGTTATATGGTTACCACCCAGCATCGTAAATAGTTTCATGGTGTACAGGAAACCATTTGGCTTGTCACTCAGTGTAGAGTCACCCATAGGCAGAAGGAAGAGGAAAGAATGAAGGTATGAAAGACAGAAGAGGGACTGTAAAGTCACCCGTAGGCAGAAGGACGAGGAAAGAATGAAGGAACGAAAGATAGAAGAAGATGGAAGGAAAGAAGGGTGGAGGAGAGGACAGGGCAGACACCCGAGAGCAGCACTACATTGAGTGAGTGGATGGTGAGCGCCCCCACCTACCTAATTGCTACGAATATCAGCTCATTCCCTTTTTAGATAATATGTGTTTCATCTTAATGAAGAAAGAAACCTGCACTTTACACAGGAAAAACCATCCAATACATTACCACTATGCCGAGAATCGAATCCGGGACTCTCAGTTGAGAGCCAGGCAGCAATCCACCACACCACAACCACGTAAGAGTTATCTCACATTACACGGGACTCTCAGGTTTGAGCCAGGCAGCAATCCACGACACCACGACGAAGTAAAAATTATCTCACATTATCACAATCTTGTAACCAATGTCCCTTTGCCTCCACTGTGAGCCTGAAGAGGCTTCGATAACCCCCTGGCTCTCGGGCAAGCAGATACTTTCAATCTATCCCAAGCACTTACGGCAAGTCAGAAAAAAGAGAGAAACCTGTACTTTACACAGGAAAATCATCCCATAACTGATCGTGGAGTAGTGGATTGCTGCCTGGCTCTCACCTGAGAGTCCCGAGTTCGATTCCCGGCATACTGGTAATGCATTGGGTGCTTCATCTTATTGTACTTCAAAGATAATTCAGAAAAACTGAGAGTAAAAGTATAGGTCAAAACTCGTTTTAATGTGCGGAATTACAGAAAAAATTATTATGTAATTAATACTAAGATTTATTGTCAGCTTATTTAGTTTAACTAAACACGATAATCGGCAGCTTTCATGGTGCTGCGGTGAACGTGACGGCTTTTCCCTATGAACCATATTGGATGACGTCAGAGGAAGGGAACGTTACCAGGTACTCAGGCATCGACTACAGACAGCTTGGAACTTTGAGTGAAGCCCTGAATTTCAATATCCGCGTCTTGCCTTCGAGGAACTGGGGAGAGGTAAGTAATGAGTTACATCATCATTCGAGTAAATTGAGTGGGAGGGAATACAGGTATGATATATAGTTTTAAATGTCTCTTAAGTTAATATATCATTCACAGCTCCTTTTACTATTGCAGTTATTCACCATGTGAAATCATAATTATATTCTTGCTCTTCAAAGCATCCTCCGCCCATAAACAGGTTGTCATAGTGTATAACCTGGCGCATCGGTTTCACTAACCATCATGACCTAATTTCTGAGCACGTCCCTTTGATGAATTTTCTCACTCTTTCAGTAACAGTAGTCCAGCATACTCTCCGTAAATTTCTGTACAAAAGTACATGCACATTGCACATCATACTTTCTGTTAAAAAAAATGTTCGCCTCTCCTTTGTTTCCTCGAACAGATTTAGTTTTTTTATACTACGAACGGTAAGCCTTTATCTGTATCCTCCTACATTCTCTATCGCCATTTCAAACCCAAAGGTAGTTGTTATAAATATGTCAAGCAAACAAAAATACTCGCTTATTCCTGAACCTAAATCTTCTGAGTTCTCTACACTTTGACTTCAGAATGTCTTGCTATTCTCTAAGTATACTTGCTCTGCTTCCTCACTCCTTAATTCTGTTTGTTATTACAAAAAATAATAACTTTTCTTAAGTGGAATACATTCATAGGATTTCTCCCTTCAAAATGGATGTATCTGTGAAGGATGATTTCACTGTTCACTACCATCTTCTACTTCTCCCATCCATTCGCTGATCCACCTGGTGACTACACCAATATCTCTTCTGTTCTCACTGATCTCTAGCAGCTTGTACAGTACAGCACCTTACATGTATTCCCAGTGATCTTGAAGAAATACTTGCTCCTATCTACTGTCCATTAATTACAGTATATGTGTGTCTACATTTATCTGTCTTTATTTATTTATAACATGTTAATCCCTGAGACGGTGGCCAAAAAAAAAAAAAAAAAAAAAAAGCCACCATGTCCCCCTGCCCTCTGTCATTAGGCTGCCTTATCTCCTACCCTCCCCGCAGCACCTCATATACCTCCCCCTTCCACCACATTTTGCTACTCTGCTTACAATGGCACCCTCTGAGTGATATCTTATTTCTGAAACTTTTCCTGTTGTTCATGAAAAGCCTTTGGCCCATTCCAGTTGTTGTTGTTGTTGATTTGCCTCCCGTAGGAGGACCGGGCCTGTGGGCCCGCCAGTGGTGAAGCTGGTGAATAAAAAGAGGACTAGCGTGAGCTAGGAGGCTTCTGGTAGTTGAGAGATGATTAGGGGGAACTACTAGAGGCCGTTGTACAGCTCCAAGTTGTTCGTGAGCCTGATTTTCTTGACGATGTTGTTGACAAGTTGTTCAGTGTCAAGCTTGCTCCAGTCAAAGTCGGCGATGGTAGGAGGGGACGAGCTGGTCCGTGGCGGCAAAGGGGAGGAATCACCTGTCTCCATAGGAGGGTCTCTGACCAAGGCAGCCGGATCTTGGGTGTCTCGAGGGTCAGGGGTGGACTCCCGTTCCTCCTGAACTGCCATTAGAGGTGCTTGGGTCTCAGTGGCGGTGGTATCGAGGTCCAAGTTCGGAGCCGGGTCGTTAGGAATGATGACAGTCGCCCTGTTGAGAGGGGCGCTCAACTGCAGCTGTTTCCGCGGTGTCGTGCGGGGTTTTACAGGCTGCAGTGGCCGGGGCCGGCGCTCCTGACAAGTGCCAGTTAGCGACATCTGTTATATTTTGGGACTGTTGATTGGGAGGCGGCAAGCAGAGTTATTTCCAAGTCCCTGAAATGGTTACTGCTTAAATGGCCAACATCCGTCTGAGTGTTTTGTGTTTTATAGAAATTATTCAAGAAGCATGGAAGCATACTTTCTTTTTCTATACTGTGTAAATCGCATAAGCTCTACGAAGGTACTAGGGCCACAAATAAAAGATGGGTGACCACATGATTATGCAGTCACGCACCCTCCTCCCCCCCTGTCCCACAACAACACCTACCCTCCAAGCCCCAACCCCCACCCCTCCCTCCCACTGCATTCCCACTACAACCCCCACCATCCCCCACCCAACCGCCCCCACCCATCACTCTCACCCCATCACCCACCACCCCCACCCTATCCACAACCCCCAACACCACCCCACCAACCCTTCACCACATCTCACCACCGATTATGCCCGTCCTGAGCTTATGTCACGCCATTCCGATGCTCGGCTTTTAGGAGCTGCAAACGAGCAATGGTCTCGTCATGCTTGCTCTATTTCGATTCAGAACAAGAAATTAGTTTGAAAAGGTACCAAAACCAAACTACCTCTGAATCACGTTCATTTATGTGTCCAGAATTGTGATAAATCTGTTCTTCATCGTGCTGTAAACAATTTCATTCATTCCAAGAACTATGAAATCTCCAGTTCAGATTCTTCCTCTTTCTTTTCAAATATTTTGCCCAAAAATTTTGTTAGAGTACTTCTTCGTCCTGCCCTCCTCATTCTTGCTCTGGTATCACTGTAGCTGTTTCTTATACGGTACGACATTACTCTTTCTCACCCCCTTTTACCTCCTGCGTTGCTAGGCAAGTGTAGTGGTAATGTTTTCAATTGTGAGATTGGCTGGCTGGCTTTGTTTGTGTGTGGGTAAACATGTATCTCATGAAAGGCTTGGGCTAACGTGAAACTTGCATGGTATCAAGATATGGCCAAAATCTTTGACGAGTTCGAAAATAGGCACTCGTCCAAGATTCTGACTTGAGACAGCAAAGTATCTTCTTTGGCACTAAGTGCTCTCGCAGGATCATGGGATATCACTGGTAGGGCTGGGTATGCAACAAACAGCGAACAACTGTTCCATGAGAACGAGTCAAGGCCTACCACCCACATAATATGTCTGCTCCAACTCCAGTTATATGGGCACGTGGCCTGTTTTCCTGAGGTTGACTCCCCCCACAGGTAGGTTTCTGAGTGAGTAAGCCGTGATGTAGGAGACCAAGGGGAAGGCCACAGAACTCATGCTTGGAGCAGGTCGATCATTCATGTTGAGAGATACTTAGAGCGGAGAAGAGTCGCTACCTGGAGGGTTACACGAAGGGCCCTCTCCCCTGGGTAGGGTTAGAAGGTGGATGAGGCTATACCCCTCAAGGAATTTGTCCCCCCTCCCCCCTCATAATGATAATGATAATGATCAGCCGGAATATCTCAAAGCACTCATCTTTCTTATGCCCTTGTTTCTGAATGCCAGCATGACTGCCGTTGCTCCAGATACATCATATATTTTCGGTGGAGTTTTGCAATAATCCTACATTTTCTCACTGTCGTCTATGGTTTCGTCTATCTTTTCCTGCTCTACCTTGTTGTCAGTCTTTGTTTTTGTTATAAATGGCTATTGTTCTTTTAACTGTGGTGTTCTTCATGGTTCTGACTTGTCAACAACTCGCTTCTGTTAAGCAATGATTTCCTGTGCTGTGCATAGAACCATGAACAATTAATTATACGTTGATCATTTTACACTTCATATTTCCACCTGCTTCTCACAGCACCTATCACAGCAATTACTTGAGCAGTTATGATATAGAGCAACGAAACAAGTTATTTCTTATAAAGTTAATATTTTTGTCTGAAATAAAGGAAACCACATTGTTTTAATTATCCATAACACAATTCCTACATCTTTCAGGACAGCAAAGTTTACCACAGATATATCCCATATTCACACGGTGTGGAGCAGAACTCTAATATTAAGTGAAGGAGTGCAAGCATAATGTATAATATGAACGTTGTACACTAACCATTAAACATGTTACTCTAAATACAGTTGTGATTAGTTGTACTTTCAGACCGTCTAAGAATGGTGTAAAAACAAAACGAATTTCTTCTTAGAATAATTAAGAATAATAAATTAGCGTGCATTCTAATCACACTTGTAAATCTCCAGAAGCGAAAAGAAATGTTTACTACCCTTTCCCTGGTCAGAGTCCTATTATTTAGCCATTACCCACGAAAATACATTTTACTCATTTAATGCTGCAGGTGACAGACCAAGTGGAGGCTCGCAGGTCGTTTATAGCCAGTATAATGTATGCAGTTCTTCCCAGGAGACTTGAGAGGTAACACACTAATTCTAACTATTTCTATAAAAGGCGCTAGAATGTCTTTTTCTAGTTGCTTCTGACTAATGTCAGAGAAAAAAGCCCTCTTTTTTTTTTTTTAGGGAAAACAAGCAAGCGGAAGGAAAAAACATTAAATACAAATGCAAACACATAAAGAAAATAATCGCAGATTGTTGATTTTTTTTTTTTTTTTATCAAGTGCACATTATTATGTCGATCATAATTTGGTCATGAAGTGGAATGAAATTGTAAGATAGCGATATAATTGGACAGATATACTAAATAAATTGTTCATACCTACTCAAAACTATCAGGTGGGACTACACGTTCGTTTTTGATCAAACCATGGTTTTCTTCGTCATGGCCTCCCCGGTTCCAGAGCCTAGTTGGTTAAGCTTCTACTACCCTTTTCGTGGCCAAGTGTGGGCTGTCGTGTTGGCCTCCACAATCATTGTATGCGTCATCCTAATCAAGGTAGTGGTTGCGATGGGCACGTTGTAGAACTGTTATCTACTGTTTTGGGTCAGATATCTTTTCCTGCTTGGGACATGGAATAACTTATGGGCATTAATTTCGCCATAAAATTCTTGACACCATGTACAGTACGATGTTTATGATTGTTTATTATATTCACTTTCTGGTGGCTAAAGTCAATAAGAATATATCTGTTACTGAACGAGTTAACAGTGGCTGTATTTAACAAATAATTTCGAAAACTGACACAAAACTGATTCCGGTCATTCAGTGGTTGCACGATACACAAGACTGTATTGGTGTAGTAAAAATAATTATTTCATTGCGAACCCCAGCATATCGGAAATGAAACTATAACTTTTAGTATGCTGGAATAACTGTGCGGTGAATAGTGATTCAGATGATTTCAGGATACCTAGTGGGTTTAGCGCATATTGCCGTTAAGAGCCTATGGGTATGACGGAATGCCAATTTTCTCAGTATCTCTTCACCTAAGTGCCATGTCCATCATAGATACAGTGTTGTTTAGAGCAACTTTTTCGGTTTGGGGTCCCAATGCTTGGCCATGGAATGGGATGTTACCCCGTTAACTGATTTCAATTCGCCTAGCATATTGAAGGGACTCACTCCTGAATGTTCTTATTTACGAAAGTGGTATTATCTTACTAAAGGAATTACCGTTGTTATTTACTATATTGGTTATAAGGGTGATCTAAGCTAGTATTTTTCCATTGGCGGTGATTAATTCTTGTATGATAACATTACGTAAGTGATTTTTACACATTCAGTTTATGGTGAATTATAATTCTACATATCCTGTTATGAATAATGGTGTAATGACCATTTGTTTCCCGTTATGCAGATCACGGGGACAGAGATGTGGCAGAAGCGTCATGGAGTGCTAGGTAGTGGGTCAGTGGTGCTGGAGTTGGTGGGCAGTCTTTTGGGTCAGGGACTCTACGGCCGCCTCTCAACCAGCCAGTCTAACCACATCCTGGTGGGCGTATGGTTATTCTTCGGTGTCGTGGTGGGGACGGGATATCGCAGCAGTCTCATCGCCTCCTTGACCCTCCCCAGACTACCTCCTAGACCAGAGACAATTGAGGAGCTGGTCAGAGCAGTAGACAAGTATGGTTGTGTTTGGTACATGGCAAAGAGGCAGGGAACCTTTTACACGTTATACGCAAGAAAACAAATATGTTGTCGCACACGAACGACTGACTACCGCAAGAAGTTTACGAAGTGACCAAGAAATGGAAGTAAATATAAAAGCAGAACTGTCGACTGCTTTTCATACCATAGTCTAAATGAAAGATAAATATTTTGTGTAGATTTCGACTTAAATACATTCTTGGGGCACAGTGTTCTAGGACTCTTACTAAACAAAGGGTCCAGTGGAAAATTATAAGTTCTTTCTTTGCATGCTAGAGTGATTATTATATTACAGTATACCCCACCCATCCCAAAAAAAATAATACTCAGACTTTTACTATAGGAACAAAGCTCACACTGGTAGAAATTCACACACAGAAAATTATCCTGAATGAGACATTCAGGATATTTGTCTGTATCTGACATTTCAGTCTGAACACCATGTCGACTGGATTAAACATTAAATCTGCTCTCCGAAGTTCTCAGTGACTTTGTACCACGTGGTAGTTGTTATTGTTTATGTGTGTGTGTGTGTGTGTGTGTGTGTGTGTGTGTGTGTGTGTGTGTGTGTGTGTGTGTGTGTGTAGATTTCTGTTTCATTCTTAAGAATAGTTAAGGGTTGGTAGTTGTTTATATAATCGTTGCATATATCAGTGCCCTCTAAAGGAAAAGATGACTGGGTGGAGATTAGTGCTGTATTCAGAGACTGTCACGCAGCTGTGGAATTTTAACTTCAAGTGATAATTCCATGTGCATTATAGTGTGCACCGCTATCATGTATAAACAAGATTTAATTTTGTAAAGGAAAAGAACAGCTCAAAGTTCGTCATAAAACTGAAGGAAAACTTTATTGTTGCTCACTGACAGTTGCAGTATGACTGTGTTATCAAACTAGTTAAGTTCCAACATATCTCTTGCGTTCAGTGCAAAGAACACTCGAGACCATGCCTTCCCTAGGTTCATTTCCCTCAATAGATGCTGTGTTTGCTGCAAACGGCGGCATTATTAAGGAAGTGCGCCATGACATTAAACCAAATGTCTATCCAGCGCAAGAACTGTCCAATGGCATAATGAAACCGTATCCATATATCCAGACTTCTCTGCTTGTCATTATTACCGAGCATAAGCTGAAGTGACTCTACAAGATAATAATTGAAGATAATTTTGCATAACTTATTTCGCATGACCTACTTCCGTTTAGCATCAGTTCCTGAGTTTGTCTTAGAAATTATTTTTCTGGATTATTAACTACCTAGTTCCAGTCCCAGGTTAAGTTCTCGGGATTTGTGATGTTGACAGGCGTCT
This sequence comes from Coenobita brevimanus, assembly GCF_032717465.1. NCBI lineage: Eukaryota > Metazoa > Arthropoda > Malacostraca > Decapoda > Coenobitidae > Coenobita > Coenobita brevimanus. The sequence goes on along the minus strand of NC_136993.1, from coordinate 62,329,030 downwards.
AAAATGGTTTTCCTTTGGACAAAAGCAGAACGTTTCTCTATGAATTTCTGTTAATGTCGAGAAATGTACGAGAAATCAGAAGCCTAGTTCATTATAACACTGACTTTAAAGTCTGAGCCATTAATATGGTTGATTCGGTCTCATATCTCAAAATGACTTTTTTCTTCTTCAACATTTGCAGAGCATTTGTTCATATAGTGTATGGCAGCTCAGTACATCCTCCCCTTATCCGAGAAAATATGACAGTATTTCAGGTCTTATTCTATTTGGTTTTGAAACCTATTTTCCAGCATATATTGTTCTGGAGTACATGATTCCGAAAGTTCCAAATCCTGATACTGTTTCTAAGATAGAAGCATTAGGTTACTTTATATATTTCATTATAAACACTTAACTGATATAACTAAATTATATAAATATTTCTTGGACACTGAACCGTAAGACTTCGGTGATTGACTGTAGGTGTACATATTTAAAAATGATAGATACAAATTATTAATGAGCAGTTTCTACATTATTATTCAGTAAGTCTGTTGAAGGCATTGCCTTTTCATTTTATTTACTTAAAAAAGTGTTATTGTTTTGCAGAGTAACAATGGACTATGCTGGTTCGACGTTCAAGCCTTACCTTTTAAGTTCTGAATCTAGTCTGTTCAGAGCGATGGGTAAACTGATACAAGTGGGCTTTGGTAATATTGAGGGACTCACTGCTGCTCTTCAGAAAAAGTGAGTTGTCATTAACCTTTTCAGCCCAATGATGCCTTTTTAATACTTAGGCACGCAATGACTTACTAGTGGCTTAATACAGTTGACAGCCGATTTTCAGCAAAAAATTCAAAAAGATATGATAGTGACAGTTTACAAAACTGTTTACTGACACCAGTTTTCCTCAGGTCTGAGATAACTTGTAATATTTGAGGCCTTATCTTCATTAATACCATTATAAAAAAAGATCGCCTGCGTACTCGTTGGTCGTTTATGGTTCATGAGGAGCGTTGGGGCAGTGGGTTAGGCTACTTATCCCCTGACTTGTGTTGTGTGAGCTGTAAATTCCAACATTCCCTCAAATGTAAACACCTACAGACTGCATACTTTTCGAATTCCTAAACTCCTTGACCACCAGGCATGAGTTTGATTATACAGTATTTAGCCAACACTTTCAATGGTTTTCTTCGCTAACAAGAAAACACTTGATTTTGTCATCCAGTGTTAGCAGCAGAAAGTATCACTCTGTCAAACAACTGGATCGTGAGCAGCCACACCCTTGGAGAAAATATATTATCTCCATGGTCCCATGACTGAAATAAAACAAACCTGGTTGGACTTCATAGGTTAAATGATAACTGGTATGGTCACTGAGGAGTTACAGAAAGACATGGGTTGTGAGTGTGCATGGCCATTGTATAAAACTGTCTGTTTCAAAACAGGCTGCAGCTCCTATTCTTACTTCCTATTCATACTCAATGGTTGTTGTGTCAGTTACTAGTGCCAGCATTTCAAAATCATCATCAGTCCAGTTCTTCTCCTTATGAAGACTTTGATGTAGTTTATTTTATGTTTGCCACAATTAGACGAGCCTCCTGTGGTCAGATGGGTTTTGTGTATCTCTTAGAGGTAAATATTATGATCGTGGGTACGATTCCAACACAGAAGACATTGAAGAGAGTGCAGTAGTCTGTCCTTCCCACCTTTTCTTATACTGACATCCTGTTGAATAACTTCGATGACAAATTTTCTTCATTATGGGAGATTTCAATGTTCACCACCACCATTGGCTCACCTCTCCTTTCACTGATCCACCTGGTGGTGAACACGCCTACATCCTTTCTATCCTTAACGACCTAGAGCAGCTTGTACAGCACCTTACCCATATCTCTGACCATCTTGGAGAGAATTCCAACATATTTGATCTCTTCCTTACAAGTAATCCTTCTGCTTACGCTGTTAATCTTTCCTCTCCATTGGGCTCCTCTGATCACAACATTATCACCCTAACCTGTCCAGTCACTCTAGTAAGGCCACTTTGAAGCTGATGAATGGGAGGCCTTCAAGCAGGATTTCTTTGATTTTCCTTGGAGTGACAGTTTCTTCCAGGGCCGGAAGCCCTTTGTATGTGCCTTGCTCATTACAAAGGTTATTCTCTCTGGCATGGAAGCATACATTCCTTTCTCGTATCCTTTGACTAATGCAAAAAAAAAAAAATAATAATAATAATAATAACATTTGTTCTAATGCTGTCCACAACAAGGAGAAGGCCTACAAAAGGTACCGGAGCCAACACTCCTGAATCTCACCTCTTTTATATTTCTGCGTGAAATTGTGCCAAGTCTGTTCTTTGCTCTGATAAAAATAATTTCGTTCTTACTAAAAGCTGTGAAATCTCCCACTCGAAGTTTTCCCACTCCTTCTGGTATCTTGCCAAAAAACTTTCTAACAGCTTTATCTCATCATCCTTCCCTCCCTTTTTCGACTCTGGTGGCTGTGTAACTATTTCTTTTACTGATAAAGCAAAATCCTCAACTCATACTTTCTCCTCCAGTTCCATCTTAGACATTTCCGATGCTGTCCCTCCATCACTTTTCCGTTCTGACTTCCTTAAGGCTGATATTAAAGTTTCTTCAATTGATGCATTTTCTGGCTTCACTGGCCTCAAAACTAACAAAACATATAGGCCTGATGGGGTCCCTTCTGTCGTCCTCAAGCACTGTGCTTCTGTGCTTAATCCCTGCCTAAGTAAACTCTTTCACCTTTGTCCATTAACTTGCACCTTTCCTTCTTGCTGGAAATTTACTCTCATTCAACCTGTCCCAGAGAAGGGTGACCATTCCCCTTCCTCTATCACCTAATTGCTTTAACATCCTGTGTTTGAAAAGTTTCCTATCATAACTTTCTTTGTAACTGTCAGTATGGGTTCCACCAGGGACATTCCACTAGCAATCTTCTCACCTACCTTTCAGACTCCCTCTCATCCTCCTTTCAGGACTTTGGAGAAAGTTTTGCCATTGAACTTGACACCTCAAAGTTTTTTGATCAAGTCTGGCAAAAATCTTTAATTTCCACACTACCCTCTTACTGTTTCTATCCTCTCTGTGCTAAATCAATAACCTCTTTTCTGGTCGTTCTACAGCTGCTGTTGTAGACGGCCACCGTTCTTCTCCTAGAGCTATCAGTAGTGGTGTTCCTCAGGGATTTGTCCTATATCAAGCTCTCTTCCTGATATTCATTAATAACCCTCTAAGCTGTACTTCTTTCCAAATCCAATCTTACGCTGATGACTCCACCCTTCACCTTTCCATTTGTGTCCTTCAGCATCCATATCAACAGTTGCTCCAACAATCAAGGGATAAGGCTATGGTACACCTGTCTGACTTGGTTCATATCTCTGACTGGAGTAAAAATAATCATGTTATTTTCAGTGCATCACAGACTCAATTCTTCCATCAATCAGCGTGACAAAATCTTCCACAGGAGTACCCTCAAATGTTTAACAATATCCAAATCAATCCAGGATTATCTTTAAACATACTTGTGGTTTCATTCTCTCGGGATATATTATGGAAGGAACATATCACCTCTCTTGTAAAAGCTGCTTCCAAGAGATTGTGTGTGCTAAGCTGACTCCGTGCCTTCGTTATCCCTGCATTGTTATGACTCTATGCAAGGTTTTTATTCGCCCCTGTGTAGTGTAGCCTACAACTCTCATGTGTGGGGAGGCTTCTCACATACTGTTCTTCTCAACAAGGTGGAGTCAAAGGCTTTCCGTCTAATTACTCTCCTCCTCTTACTGGCTCCTTTCAACCACCGTCTCTTCGCCGCACTGTTGCATCTTCATCTCTTTTCTATTGTTATTTCAGTGGTCATTCATCCTCTAAACTGTCTGCTTGTATCCCTCCACCACTATGGTGGGTGCGTAGCACCCGTCTAGCAGCAAACTGTCATCCTTTTTCTGTCCAACTCGCTAATGCAAGTGTAAACCGTTACTCCCAGTCCTTCATGTATGGAAAAGGTCAAATCTGGAACTGTCTCGCTCTGCCTGTATTTCCTACTGCCTATGTCCTCCAAACACAGTGTTTCCAGACATCTCAAAATAAACGGATCTTGAACTTGGCTCTCGGTTATCTTACTTTTGTTTTTTCTCGGAGGGAACAATTTACAGGTTTCTGGCTCGTGGTTCCTTCTTCGTTGATTTAAAAAAAAAAAGCCACTACAGCATAAGTTCAACATTCACACATAACCTTACACCCCAAACCCCTTCTACATGAGAGCAGCTCACTGTCATTGACAGAAGGTGGTGTTCGAAGCAGCTGACTAGCAGGGCCTACAAAATACGGTCTGAATATGAATACTGATGTATCTGCCAATGTCACACGTGTGTAAGCTGACTGTTGCACTACAGACACATTTCCTGGGAGGTAGAAACCAACCTAATCAAGAAATTAAAGATGCTGTATGTGATCTCTGCATTTCATAATTTTCTCATAATTAGAAACGTAACACGAAAACACCGAATTAAGAGTATTTCTGTGTTGTCCTCAGGCAGTCTCATGCTGGAGGTCACTTAAATGTGGAGCTAACAATATCCAGACATTTTCTACGGCTTGATGGATCCTCTCCTCTGTACTTAGGGAGGGAGGGCATGTTTAATATGCTGACGGCCTGGCCTATACCACATGATGCTCCCTATAAGTCTGCATTCGACACTGTGCTGAGGATTGTATCACAGGTAGGTTAAGTGATACAGTATATTGCAATGATATATATGTACATATGTTTTCCATTTTCTTATAAAAAATAAATTACATGTCCCTAGTAAAGGAGAAAAATTTTAAAATATTATCCACTAATGGCTCTCTCCTCACTTAGGCAGGATTATATGAACATTGGAAAAAAGAAGCGTTAGACTCTGCTGCTCAGGAGCGTCGCCTAAAGAAACGGCAAGAACTGAATGAAAAACAGGGAGAGGAGATAAAAGACGACATCAGCAGTTCCGGCCTGCAAAGTTTAACAATCACACACATTCAAGGACCTCTATTGCTTCTCCTCCTGGGCCTCAGTTTAGGGTGTGTGGCCATGGTATCAGAGATAAATTTGGGAAGGTTCGTATCTGTTCGTGGAAGACAGGACAGAGGCATAACCTTTTCTGAAAAAGCGTTATGCTTCTCCTGAGCTACAAAGACTCATTTGCCGATGGGAACAATCATAACTCAACATAATTTGCAATAGAATTAGCCAAGACAATTAAAAAATGCTTATTCTCATAGTACACATTTTCGTGTTTGTTCATTATTAACTTTTTCACACATTTATACTGTATGCATCCTACTGACGGACTATTGTATTCAGATATTGATAAATAATCGTATTACGGTGTGTTCGATATAATACATAGAGCTGAATTAAATGGTCATGTATGGAATTCATGCCCACTAAGAGGAATGAAATATCTAGACTCTGATTTAGGTAGCGACTGCGGGAAACCTCTGCATAACTGAATAAAAAAATGTTTCTTTTTTGAGTCATGCCGAATAAATGTTCAAACATGAAAAATTTTTATTGTGTGTGTGTGTGTGTGTGTGTGTGTGTGTGTGTGTGTGTGTGTGTGTGTGTGTGTGTGTGTGTGTGTGTGTGTGTGTGTGACTTGGTCTAAAATTGCCACCTTTCCCTTGAATGATGAATAGTAACAATAAATAAAAAGCACTATAATACGAAGCTAGTCACGAAGTTTTATCCATAGGCTCTAGAGCTGGAACATTGTCTTTTTCTGCCACTGAGCTACGTGAAGTAAGATGCAAAACGATGAAAATCTGGGCCAAGTAAAAGTGAATTATGTTCAAGGTGGCAAGGCTGTGTGCGGTCACATCGTCAAAAAGATGGCACAATCGTACATGGGTGTGAGGCATACTGTGTGCACTGATAATCCACCTACCAGTCTTGCTCTGAGTTAGGTCTTACATGAACAGCAAAATTAGTTCACGTGCCACTGTCAAGAACGGACAGGCCAGGTTTTACATGTTCCTAGTCACGACCTGACAATCCTCAGCAAAAGAACTTGTACACACAGCGAGATAGGTCTGGAAAGTTAGGAGCTGTGAAATGGCCTGACAAACGCGACTTCCATCTGCTCCTCCACCTGTTATTAAAGGAGAGAGTGTCCCTGCAAGGAAGTTGCATCACCCACCACGATGCCGATTTGTAAACCTGATGTCGGTATCAAAAGAAGTAAGTCAATTGGTACCACTAATTTTTCTTTCCATTTGTTGATGTCTTAGTGCTAAACGTCTACACCATGTGGCTGGTTAAGCGAACACACATCACCTCAAGGGGAGGGAATTCGTAAACTGGGTCGCCTGTCAACTTCACGGAAAGTTTGACACACCAGTCACGAGTACGAGGATGTACAGTAGGAATGTGTAGGTTACTCGGACTTCCAAGGAGGACGAAGGAAATAATGTAATACACCACATATCTTGTGGTGGATTACGTTTGTAGTAACACCTCCACTCGCACTTAAAGTCTTTTCTGAATCTGACGTAGGACTATCCCTACGGAGTGCTTCACTTAAAATCATATTCGCTAGAACTTCTAGGCTGCTGAGAGTCAGTCGGAGTAGGTGACTGGAGAGGTCAGAGGCATACAGAGTGACTGACAGACAGTTAGTCGTACAAACTGAATAAATTAATTCATACATTTGTAAACAAACTGATAACCTTACCTCCCTAGGAAACAGAATTAGGATCCTTCTTCCCTGCAGTTATCTAATAAGTATTTCATGTAAGTACAAATAGTTCATTTAGTTAAGTAAGTTACCGTATATAATTTATGTATTTGCGTAAATAAACAGTTAAGGTGTTGTTTCATACCCTATTAAAGAACACAGTAAAGACAATGAAGAGAAAGGTACAGGAATATCTAAGCATAAACACTCATGAAGGTTGAATCACTGACTTTTCTTCCACCCTCGCCCGACAACTGTGGATGAGGATTGCTTTATGTAAGTATGTAAGTTAATAAAAAGCGTATCAGACCAAGTAATGTGACAGAATAAAAGCTGTGAGTAATAGTAAGTTATGCACAGTAGCGAGGGAACAAATATATCTATTTATTTATCTATAACTATACCCCTTTATCACGTAAGGAGTAACCGTTTGACTTAAAGTTACCGGTAGTTGTTTAACGGGGAGTGGCATTAACTCTCCGCCAACCCATTTGTCGACATATATGGAACACGTATGGGCTGGTTACAGGGTTATCACCCAGCGTCGTAAATGGTTTCTGGGCGTACTGGAAATCATTAGGCTTGTCACTCAATGTAGATCTATCTGAAAAGGAAAGAAGAGTAATAAAAAGTGACATTATAGATGAGGAAAACAGAAAGAGAGGGCAGACACACTATACTATTTATAGTCTGAGTTACATATAATAATTCTCTTCCCTTGTAGCGTGAACCACAATACAGGTTGAGTTGTGGTTCAGAAACAGAGGGCAAGTTCACTCAGAAATGGCGAGATGTAGGGGGGAGGGGGGAGAATGGGTGTGAGCGGCCAACAGTTATATATTCTTAGTCATTACAGTAGTGTTATTAAGGTGTCAGTGATATCCTGTATCCTAAATAACAATAAATCTATTTATTTTTATTATCTTTATATAGACCCGATTACAAACTAGGATACCCCCTCCCTCGTTAACTGAAAACATGCAGCCTCTCTCTCTCTCTCTCTCTCTCTCTCTCTCTCTCTCTCTCTCTCTCCTCAGCTGGCTATCAGTACACACACACACACACACACACACACACACACACACACGCAAGCTAAGTAATGACGTTGTATTTAATACGTTTACCTTAAATTTAAGTGTCAAAATACAAGCACAATACATAACCACCTCACATTACGGATTACGTTAACCAGTAATCAATACTTATTTGCATAGTTTATGTTTCAGTAATAGTCACGGGGTAGCCATACCCACAGTGATATTTTCGTTAATGCTAAAAGTAACGATGTGTTCAGTGGCGGATACCAGTTAAAGGGGAGGTGGCCGCTGACACCTCCAATCCTCATACGAGTAGCTATGGTGGTGAGTTGTAGTGCCACTGCAGAGGTTCCTGTTGCCCCAGTTATGTCAATAAAGTTAACATGCTGATGAACACCCATTTCTTATGAAAAATACAAACAGCCTATATGGAACTCTCAAAATACATTCATGACGCATATTGTGGGAGCTTTCCAGCTCTCACGCACCAGTCAGTCTTCGTCCTTTGTTTCAGTATTGCCAGCCTGACAGCGTGCAATGTTAATGAACATGCTATTAAAGGGCAAATACTTGGATGTCCGAAGTTTGGAAGAGCTGTCCGAAGTTAGGAAATTTGGTCCTAACTTCGGACACTAGAAAACACACACACACACACACACACACACACACACACACACGAGTTTAACGTGGATTCAGTAATTACTGTCCCTGGCTACCACACGACACCAACAGGGAAAATAATTGCACCATTTTACACAGAGCTATTCATTAAAACACGTGAAAAGTGTCGGAAGTTAGGGTGTTTTACGGTAATGGTTGCCCCAGTAGATGTAAACATTACCCCATAGTTGTCAAGCTTACCCCAGTATACTGTATGTCAAGCTTATCCTAATAAATGTCAAAAGTACCCCACTCTTTATATGCCTCAATAAGTATATGTAATGTTTTCCAGAGTATATGACAAGTTTATACAAGTGTATAGTACTATCCGTCCGTATATATAAAGTATACCAAAATATGTGTTGAATTTATCCAAATTTATAAAAAGTTTTCCCAAGTATACCATGCTAAACCCAGGGACAGAGTGACAAGACAGGAAAGGAAGAGGAGAGAGGGAGGGTGAGAAAGTGAATCAATGACGAAGGGTGTGTGTGAGTTGAGGATTGCCGCCTCCCTCATTTTTTTTGTCTATTACATGTTCCTAATTACTAATATCAGCTTACTGTTATCATTTGATATTGGTAAGCGTGTTATTTACCGGACTGCAGACATACGTGGGATACACCTCATACCCAGCAATGCCAAGGACGGAGGTTGTAGACAGGATGAGAACTGCCACCTCCTTCATATGTTTTCTTTATTTCCCTAATAACTAATTTCATTTTTTTTACCATTTAATGTAAGTGTCAACTGATTTGCTTGGTCTACTGACTATATTATTTTTCGACCGACTTCGAATACGCCTACGTCTATGACCCTTCCGAGTGACGGGGGCTAGTGGGAGTCCAGTACTGCTTCAGAGATAATATTATTATTTTTACCTCTTCACAACGCCAAATGTACGAGTATAACATATCCCTATTACTTTGCATTTCATTTTACTCGGTCGGGTAATCACATTATTCATCTACCTACCTAACCCACACAACCATCTACAGTACATCTCATCCTGGTTCAGGTGGCAAGTGGGAGGCCGATATTGTCACTCTAATGATAAAATGTTGGTAGGTGGTGGCAATCATCATCCACTCAATGTAGTGCTGCCTGCTTCTTCCTTCACTTTTATCATTCTTTTTGTGTGTCTGCCCTCTCTTTCTGTTTTCCCCATCTTTAATGTCACTTTCTATTACTCTTCTTTCCTTTTCAGATAGATCTACATTGAGTGACAAGCCTAATGGTTTCCGGCCCGCCCAGAAACCATTTACGACGCTGGGTGATAACCATGTAACCAGCCCATACGTGTTCCATATATGTCGACAAATGGGTTGGCGGAGAGTTAATGCCCCTCCCCGTTAAACAACTAACTTTAAGTCAAACGGTTACTCCTTACGTGATAAATGGGTCTAGTTATAGATAAATAAATAGATACATTTGTTCCCTCGCTACTGTGCATAACTTACTATTACTCACAGCTTTTATTCTGTCATATTACTTGGTCTGATACGCATTTTATTAACTTACATACTTACATAAAGCAATCCTCATCCACCGTTGTCGGGCGAGGGTGGAAGAAAAGTCAGTGATTCCAACCTTCATGAGTGTTTATGCTTAGATATTCCTGTACCTTTCTGCTTCATTGTCTTTATTGTGTTCTTTAATAGAGTATGAAACAACACCTTAACTGTTTATTTACGCAAATACATAAGTTATATACGGTAACTTAGTTAACTAAATGAACTATTTGTACTTACATGAAATACTTATTAGATAACTGCAGGGAAGAAGGATCCTAATTCTGTTTCCTAGGGACGTAAGGATATCAGTTTGTTTACAAATGTATGAATTAATTTATTCAGTTTGTACGACTAACTGTCTGTCAGTCGCTCTGTATGCCTCTGACCTCTCCAGTCACCTACTCCGACTGACTCTCAGCAGCCTAGAAGTTCTAGCGAATATGATTTTAAGTGAAGCACTCCGTAGGGATAGTCCTACGTCAGACTCAGAAAAGACTTTAAGTGCGAGTGGAGGTGTTACTACAAACGTAATCCGCCACAAGATATGTGGTGTATTACATTATTTCCTTCGTCCTCCTTGGAAGTCCGAGTAACCTACACATTCCTACTGTACATCCTCGTACTCGTGACTGGTGTGTCAAACTTTCCGTGAAGTTGACAGGCGACCCAGTTTACGAATTCCCTCCCCTTGAGGTGATGTGTGTTCGCTTAACCAGCCACATGGTGTAGACGTTTAGCACTAAGACATCAACAAATGGAAAGAAAAATTAGTGGTACCAATTGACTTACTTCTTTTGATACTGACATCAGGTTTACAAATCGGCATCGTGGTGGGTGATGCAACTTCCTTGCAGGGACACTCTCTCCTTTAATAACAGGTGGAGGAGCAGATGGAAGTCGCGTTTGTCAGGCCATTTCACAGCTCCTAATTTTCCAGACCTATCTCGCTGTGTGTACAAGTTCTTTTGCTGAGGATTGTCAGGTCGTGCCTAGGAACATGTAAAATCTGACCTGTCCGTTCTTGACAGTGGCACGTGAACTAATTTTGCTGTTCATGTAAGACCTAACTCAGAACAAGACTGGTAGGTGGATTATCAGTGCACACAGTATGCCTCACACCCATGTACGATTGTGCCATCTTTTTGACGATGTGACCGGACACAGCCTTGCCACCTTGAACATAATTCACTTTTACTTGGCCCAGATTTTCATCGTTTTGCATCTTACTTCACGTAGCTCAGTGGCAGAAAAAGACAATGTTCCAGCTCTAGAGCCTATAGATAAAACTTCGTGACTAGCTTCGTATTATAGTGCTTTTTATTTATTGTTACAATTCATCATTCAAGGGAGAGGTGGCAATTTTAGACCAAGTCACATACACACACATCTCTGAGGTTTGTTTACAACAAGACGGAGATTGTAAGTATATGCTTTGCACTTTAAGTATTGCAAAATGGATACATACTTCAGTAAAAACAAATTTGGAGAAGAAAAGGGATAAAGGTAAAAAGCAAAATGATGATTTCTACCAAGAACTGGTTGAAGTGGAGACCCACAATAGACTGATTGAACGTGTAAACAAACTAGAAATGGCTTTCAAAAATGAAATTGATGAAATAAAGAAGCAGATGCACTTGCAAAAGGAAGAAATAGAAAAACTAAGAAGGGAGGCCAATAAGAAAGACACGACCATCAGTGAACTAACCGTGGAACTGAGTACACTTAGGAAGAAAATTAGTGAAATGGCAAGTACAGTAGTCAATCACGAGAGTGTTATGAAAGAGTTCAAAAATGACACAGGGACAATTAGGCAAGTTAGCAGTCTTATTGACCAGAGCAGTGATATTGAGGAGAAGATAACACAAGTAAATGAAGCTGTGCAAAGCTACAAAAATGATGTAGAAACCACGTATGCAGAAATGGTGAAAGTAAAGAAAGACTTAGAAACAAGGGTGGAGGAAAAAAGCATTAAAAAGGAGGTGAAAAGAATAATCCAAAACAATCCAAAGTTAGTCAGAGATTCAGTAGAGATAAACAAATCAATAGTAATCATTGGTATAGAAGAGGATGAAGTTAAAAACAAGATCACAAGAGACAAAAAGGAGATGGCAAATGTAATGAGCTTACTGAAAGAAGTATCAGAGGAAATCTGTAGTAAAGACATAGAGGAACACAAAAGGTTAGGGAAATACGAGAAAAGCAAGACAAGACCTCTAAAGGTGACTTTCCAGAGTGTAAACACTGTGGAAGAGATACTAAAAAATGCAAAGAATCTTAAGGAAAAAGAGGAGTTCAAAAATGTATGGATAAAAAGATGCCTAACACAAGAGGAACTGGAATTACTGAAAGAGAAAAGGGAGGAAGCAAAAACAAAAAATGAGGGAAGATCAGAAGAGGACAAGAAGAATTTTTTTTACAAAGTAATAGGATTACAGGTACGAAAGTGGTACACAAACAGGATGGATGAAAAAGGAGGAAGGTAGTAGAACCATGTCATGACAAGTATATAAACAAGATGATAAAGTTGATGTACTCAAATGTGGATGGAATGGTATCTAAATTACTAGAGATGAATGATTATGTCAGAGAAAATGAACCACAAATAATATGCCTAACTGAAACAAAATTAATACAAAGGATATCAAATGACATACTAAACTTAGAGGAATACAATATATGGAGAAGAGACAGATATTTAAAAAAAGGAGGAGGAATTATAATATTAACTAAGAAAAATCTAAAAGTCAAGGAAATAAAACTAGATATACCATCACAAGTAGAACTGATTGCAGTAGAGATCGACACATCTGAAGGTAAAGTAATTGTAGCCAGTTTGTACATGTCACCCAGATCAAACACATGGGAAAGAGACGAATATGAGGACCTGGCAGAGAGTACAATTCAGAGTGTAAGATCATTGCTACATAAAATGGAAGAGAAATCGGAAAGAATTATACTAACTGGGGACTTCAATACAAATATAAATTGGAATACTCTAGATATAAATAGCCAAGAAAGCTGTTGGGACCAAAAGCTCCTGGATCTCGTACAAGAGTTTTTCTTAATGCAACATGTGAGGGAAACCACCAGAAAAAGAGGACTTGATGTACCTTCAGTGCTAGATCTAATATTTACAAGGCAAGAAAATGATATTGACAGTTTAATATATCACCCTCCACTCGGCAAAAGCGATCATGCAGTACTAAATTATAACTTCAGGATAGCATATGACATAGTAAACAGCAATGATAGTTACAAAAAGAGCCTAAACTATAAAAAGGGAAATTATCAAGACCTAAAGAAGTATTTCTTAGAAGTTGCTTGGGAAAATGAGCTTAGAGGACAAGATTTAAATGCTGTATATAAAAAATTTTGTGAATTTTATGAAATAGGAGTCCAGAAGTACATCCCACAGCACAAAGATGCAGATAAGAAAATACAGAAATGGTTCAATACAGAATGTAAAAAATCAAAAGAAAGAAAAGATTTGTTGTGGAATAGATACAGAAGACACAATAGTGAAAGGGCGTACAATAATTACAAACAGACAAGAAACGACTATATAAGAATAAGGAGGGAAGCCCAAAAACAGTTTAAGGAGGATATAATAAATAAAAGTAGTGATGAACCAAAGCTGTTTTACAGCTATATCAGAAGCAAAACCAAAGTAAAAGATATAATACAATCCATTACGGACGAGGGAATCACTTATACACAAGAGAAAGATATTTGTGAAGCACTAAATAAGAATTTCCAATTAGTTTTTACAGAAGAAAAAAATTTTGAGAGGGACTATGTGGAACACGCATGTCCACACATACTACCAGATATACAAATAGCAGAAAAAGTAATACAGGAGGAGTTAAGTAGATTAGACAGAGGAAAAGCAAGTGGTCCTGATGAAATTTCATGATGGGTATTACGAGAATGTGCAAAGGGGTTATGTAAACCATTATTTTTAATTTTCAAGAAATCCTTGAGTCAAGGTAAACTACCTGATATTTGGAAAAAAGCAAATATTGTCCCCTTATTCAAGAAAGGAAATAGACAAAATCCACTCAACTACCGACCAGTATCACTGACCAGTGTTGTAAGCAAGGTAACAGAAAAACTTATAAGAAAAGCTTGAGTAAATCATCTAGAAGAACACAGTATGATAACAGAAAGACAGTTTGGTTTCAGAAAAGGAAAATCATGTGTTACTAATCTGTTGAGCTACTATGACAGAGTAACAAACACAATACAGGAAAGGGAAGGATGGGTGGACAGTATCTATTTAGATTTCAAGAAAGCTTTTGACACAGTACCACACCAAAGACTTTTGTGGAAACTGTACCATCAAGGAGGAATTCGAGGCAAACTGTTTTGTTGGATGCAAGAGTTTCTCATAAAAAGAGAAATGAGAACAGTACTAAGAGGAAACTACTCATCATGGAAAGAAGTGACTAGTGGAGTACCACAGGGTTCAGTGCTGGCACCACATCATGTTTTTAGTGTATATAAATGATATAAACAGTAACACTGGAAATGAGAGCTATCTGAATATGTTTGCAGATGATGCAAAAATACAAAGGAGAATTACTAACACAGACTCTTGTAAAGAGCTACAAGAAGAATTAAATAAACTTCATGAATGGAGTAGTACATGACAAATGGAATTCAATGTGGACAAGTGTCATGTAATCAAGTTTGGTAAAAGTGGAAAAAGACCTGATTGGGATTATAAGTTAGGAAATAAAACCCTATACACATCAGAAAGAGAGAAAGACCTAGGTGTGATTATCAATAACAGACTATCTCCGGCTGACCACATCAGCGAGAAGGTACGGAAAATGTATACACTGCTTGGAAATATGAGAATAGCATTCACATGCATAAATGAAGACATGCTAAAAAGGATAATAACATCATTCATTAGACTAACCCTGGAATATGCATCAGTAGTCTGGAGTCCTCATCTCAAAAAGCACATAGACAAGATTGAAAAAGTTCAAAAGGCCGCTACAAGATGGATACCAAGCTTAAGGGACCTAAGCTACGAAGAAAGACTAAATAAACTGAATCTACCAACACTACAAGAGAGAAGGAAAAGAGGTGACATGATAATGCTATATAAATGCATATCAGGAAAGGAGAAAATAGACATAAATGATTACTTAACATAGTCGTATGGAGAAGCATCAGCAAGAGGACACTGCAAAAAACTGCATAAGAAGAGAGGTGATAAAGACGTAAGGAAATTCAGTTTCCCAAACAGAGCAATTGATCAATGGAATGCACTACCGAATGAAATAGTGTGTGGCAAAACAATTCACAAGTTTAAGGATATGTACGATAAATATGGTTTAAGACACGGGACAGTACGAGCTTGACTCATTCCTGTAAAGATACAATTAGGTAAGAACAATTAGGTAAGGTAAGAACACACACACACACACGCACACACACACACAATAAAAAATTTTTGTGTTTGAACATTTATTCGGCATGACTCAAAAAAAGAATCATTTTTTAATCAGTTATGCAGAGGTTTCCCGCAGTCGCTACCGAAATCAGAGTCTAGATGTTTCATTCCTCTTAGTGGGCATGAATTCCATACATGACCATTTAATTCAGCTCTATGTATTATATCGAACACACCGTAATACGATTATTTATCAATATCTGAATACAATAGTCCGTCAGTAGGATGCATACAGTAAAAATGTGTGAAAAAGTTAATAATGAACAAACACGAAAATGTGTACTATGAGAACAAGCATTTTTTAATTGTCTTGGCTAATTCTATTGCAAATTATGTTGAGTTATGATTGTTCCCATCGGCAAATGAGTCTTTGTAGCTCAGGAGAAGCATAACGCTTTTTCAGAAAAGGTTATGCCTCTGTCCTGTCTTCCACGAACAGATACGAACCCTCCCAAATTTATCTCTGATACCATGGCCACACACCCTAAACTGAGGCCCAGGAGGAGAAGCAATAGAGGTCCTTGAATGTGTGTGATTGTTAAACTTTGCAGGCCGGAACTGCTGATGTCGTCTTTTATCTCCTCTCCCTGTTTTTCATTCAGTTCTTGCCGTTTCTTTAGGCGACGCTCCTGAGCAGCAGAGTCTAACGCTTCTTTTTTCCAATGTTCATATAATCCTGCCTAAGTGAGGAGAGAGCCATTAGTGGATAATATTTTAAAATTTTTCTCCTTTACTAGGGACATGTAATTTATTTTTTATAAGAAAATGGAAAACATATGTACATATATATCATTGCAATATACTGTATCACTTAACCTACCTGTGATACAATCCTCAAGCACAGTGTCGAATGCAGGCTTAAAGGGAGCATCATGTGGTATAGGCCAGGCCGTCAGCATATTAAACATGCCCTCCCTCCCTAAGTACAGAGGAGAGGATCCATCAAGCCGTAGAAAATGTTTGGATATTGTTAGCTCCATATTTAAGTGACCTCCAGCGTGAGACTGCCTGAGGACAACACAGAAATACTCTTAATTCGGTGTTTTCGTGTTACGTTTCTAATTATGAGAAAATTATGAAATACAGAGATCACATACAGCATCTTTAATTTCTTGATTAGGTTGGTTTCTACCTCCCAGGAAATGTGTCTGTAGTGCAACAGTCAGCTTACACACGTGTGACATTGGCAGATACATCAGTATTCATATTCAGACCGTATTTTGTAGGCCCTGCTAGTCAGCTGCTTCGAACACCACCTTCTGTCAATGGCAGTGAGCTGCTCTCATGTAGAAGGGGTTTGGGGTGTAAGGTTATGTGTGAATGTTGAACTTATGCTGTAGTGGCTTTTTTTTTTTTTTAATTCAACGAAGAAGGAACCACGAGCCAGAAACCTGTAAATTGTTCCCTCCGAGAAAAAACAAAAGTAAGATAACAGAGAGCCAAGTTCAAGATCCGTTTATTTTGAGATGTCTGGAAACACTGTGTTTGGAGGACATAGGCAGTAGGAAATATAGGCAGAGCGAGACAGTTCCAGATTTGACCTTTTCCATACATGAAGGACTGGGAGTAACGGTTTACACTTGCATTAGCGAGTTGGACAGAAAAAGGATGACAGTTTGCTGCTAGACGGGTGCTACGCACCCACCATAGTGGTGGAGGGATACAAGCAGACAGTTTAGAGGATGTGACCACTGAAATAACAATAGAAAAGAGATAAAGATGCAACAGTGCGGCGAAGAGACGGTGGTTGAAAGGAGCCAGTAAGAGGAGGAGAGTTAATTAGACGGAAAGCCTTTGACTCCACCTTGCTGAGAAGAACAGTATGTGAGGAGCCTTCCCACACATGAGAGTTGTAGGCTACACTACACAGGGGCGAATAAAAACCTTGCATAGAGTCATAACAATGCAGGGATAACGAAGGCACGGAGTCAGCTTAGCACACACAATCTCTTGGAAGCAGCTTTTACAAGAGAGGTGATATGTTCCTTCCATAATAAATCCCGAGAGAATGAAACCACAAGTATGTTTAAAGATAATCCTGGATTGATTTGGATATTGTTTAACATTAGAGGGTACTCCTGTGGAAGATTTTGTCATGCTGATTGATGGAAGAATTGAGTCTGTGATGCACTGAAAATAACATGATTATTTTTACTCCAGTCAGAGATATGAACCAAGTCAGACAGGTGTACCATAGCCTTATCCCTTGATTGTTGGAGCAACTGTTGATATGGATGCTGAAGGACACAAATGGAAAGGTGAAGGGTGGAGTCATCAGCGTAAGATTGGATATGGTTAGAAGTACAGCTTAGAGGGTTATTAATGAATATCAGGAAGAGAGCTTGATATAGGACAAATCCCTGAGGAACACCACTACTGATAGCTCTAGGAGAAGAACGGTGGCCGTCTACAACAGCAGCTGTAGAACGACCAGAAAAGAGGTTATTGATTTAGCACAGAGAGGATAGAAACAGTAAGAGGGTTGTGTGGAAATTAAAGATTTTTGCCAGACTTGATCAAAAAACTTTGAGGTGTCAAGTTCAATGGCAAAACTTTCTCCAAAGTCCTGAAAGGAGGATGAGAGGGAGTCTGAAAGGTAGGTGAGAAGATCGCTAGTGGAAAGTCCCTGGTGGAACCCATACTGACAGTTACAAAGAAAGTTATGATAGGAAACTTTTCAAACACAGGATGTTAAAGCCATAAGGTGATAGAGGAAGGGGAATGGTCACCCTTCTCTGGGACAGGCTGAATGAGAGTAAATTTCCAGCAAGAAGGAAAGGTGCAAGTTAATGGACAAAGGTGAAAGAGTTTACTTAGGCAGGGATAAAGCACAGAAGCACAGTGCTTGAGGACGACAGAAGGGACCCCATCAGGCCTATATGTTTTGTTAGTTTTGAGGCCAGTGAAGCCAGAAAATGCATCAACTGAAGAAACTTTAATATCAGCCTTAAGGAAGTCAGAACGGAAAAGTGATGGAGGGACAGCATCGGAATTGTCTAAGATGGAACTGGAGGAGAAAGTATGAGTTGAGAGTTTTGCTTTATCAGTAAAAGAAATAGTTACACAGCCACCAGAGTCGAAAAAGGGAGGGAAGGATGATGAGATAAAGCTGTTAGAAAGGTTTTTGGCAAGATACCAGAAGAAGTGGGAAAACTTCGAGTGGGAGATTTCACAGCATTTAGTAAGAACGAAATTATTTTTATCAGAGCAAAGAACAGACTTGGCACAATTTCACGCATAAATATAAAAGAGGCGAGATTCAGGAGTGTTGGCTTCGGTACCTTTTGTAGGCCTTCTCCTTGTTGTGGAGAACATTAGAACAAATGTGATTAAACCTTTTTTTTTTTTTTTTGCATTAATCAAAGGATACGAGAAAGGAATGTATGCTTCCATGCCAGAGAGAATAACCTATGTAATGAGCAAGGCATATACAAAGGGCTTCTGGCCCTGGAAGAAACTGTCACTCCAAGGAAAATCAAAGAAATCCTGCTTGAAGGCCTCCCATTCATCAGCTTCAAAGTGGCCTTACTAGAGTGACTGGACAGGTTAGGGTGATAATGTTGTGATCAGAGGAGCCCAATGGAGTGGAAAGATTAACAGCGTAAGCAGAAGGATTAGTTGTAAGGAAGAGATCAAATATGTTGGAATTCTCTCCAAGATGGTCAGAGATATGGATAAGGTGCTGTACAAGCTGCTCTACGTCGTTAAGGATAGAAAGGATGTAGGCGTGTTCACTACCAGGTGGATCAGTCAAAGGAGAGGTGAGCCAATGGTGGTGGTGAACATTGAAATCTCCCATAATGAAGAAAATTTGTCATCGAAGTTATTCAACAGGATGTCAGTATAAAAAATGATGGGAAGGACAGACTACTGCACTCTCTTCAATGTCTTCTGTGTTGGAATTGTACCCACGATCATAATATTTACCTCTAAGAGATACACAAAACCCATCTGACCACAGGAGGCTCGTCTAATTGTGGCAAACATAAAATAAACTACATCAAAGTCTTCATAAGGAGAAGAACTGGACTGATGATGATTTTGAAATGCTGGCACTAGTAACTGACACAATAACCATTGAGTATGAATAGGAAGTAAGAATAGGAGCTGCAGCCTGTTTTGAAACAGACAGTTTTATACAATGGCCATGCACACTCACAACCCATGTCTTTCTGTAACTCCTCAGTGACCATACCAGTTATCATTTAACCTATGAAGTCCAACCAGGTTTGTTTTATTTCAGTCATGGGACCATGGAGATAATATATTTTCTCCAAGGGTGTGGCTGCTCACGATCCAGTTGTTTGACAGAGTGATACTTTCTGCTGCTAACACTGGGTGACAAAATCAAATGGTTTCTTGTTAGCGAAGAAAACCATTGAAAGTGTTGGCTAAATACTGTATAATCAAACTCATGCCTGGTGGTCAAGGAGTTTAGGAATTCGAAAAGTATGCAGTCTGTAGGTGTTTACATTTGAGGGAAGGTTAGAATTTACAGCTCACACAATACAAGTCAGGGGATAAGTAGCCTAACCCACTGCCCCAACGCTCCTCATGAACCATAAACGACCAACGAGTAGGCAGGCGATCTTTTTTTATAATGGTATTAATGAAGATAAGGCCTCAAATTTTACAAGTTATCTCAGACCTGAGGAAAACTGGTGTCAGTAAACAGTTTTGTAAACTGTCACTATCATGTCTTTTTGAATTTTTTGCTGAAAATCGGCTGTCAACTGTATTAAGCCACTAGTAAGTCATTGCGTGCCTAAGTATTAAAAAGGCATCATTGGGCTGAAAAGGTTAATGACAACTCACTTTTTCTGAAGAGCAGCAGTGAGTCCCTTAATATTACCAAAGCCCACTTGTATCAGTTTACCCATCGCTCTGAACAGACTAGATTCAGAACT
The DNA here is from genome assembly GCF_032717465.1 of Coenobita brevimanus. Classification (NCBI taxonomy): domain Eukaryota; kingdom Metazoa; phylum Arthropoda; class Malacostraca; order Decapoda; family Coenobitidae; genus Coenobita; species Coenobita brevimanus. The sequence goes on along the minus strand of NC_136993.1, from coordinate 62,308,733 downwards.
TAAAAGGTAAGGCTTGAACGTCGAACCAGCATAGTCCATTGTTACTCTGCAAAACAATAACACTTTTTTAAGTAAATAAAATGAAAAGGCAATGCCTTCAACAGACTTACTGAATAATAATGTAGAAACTGCTCATTAATAATTTGTATCTATCATTTTTAAATATGTACACCTACAGTCAATCACCGAAGTCTTACGGTTCAGTGTCCAAGAAATATTTATATAATTTAGCTATATCAGTTAAGTGTTTATAATGAAATATGTAAGGTAACCTAATGCATCTATGTTAGAAACAGTATCAGGATTTGGAACTTTCGGAATCATGTACTCCAGAACAATATATGTTGGAAAATAGGTTTTAAAACCAAATAGAATAAGACCTGAAATACTGTCATATTTTCTCGTATAAGGGGAGGATGTACTGAACTGCCATACACTATATGAACAAATGATCTGCAAATGTTGAAGAAGAAAAAAGTCATTTTGAGATATGAGACCGAATCAACCATATTAATGGCTCAGACTTTAAAGTCAGTGTTATAATGAACTAGGCTTCTGATTTCTCGTACATTTCTCGACATTAAGAGAAATTCATAGAGAAACGTTATGCTTTTGTCCAAAGGAAAACCATTTTAGACGCCTGTCAACATCACAAATCCTGAGAACTTAACCTGGGACTTGAACTAGGTAGTTAATAATCCAGAAAAATAATTTCCAAGACAAACTCAGGAACTGAAGCTAAACGAAAGTAGGTCATGCGAAATAAGTTATGCAAAATTATCTTCAGTTATTATCTTGTAGAGTCACTTCAGCTTATGCTCGGTAATAATGACAAGCAGAGAAGTCTGGATATATGGATTCGGTTTCATTATGCCATTGGACAGTTCTTGCGCTGGATAGACATTTGGTTTAATGTCATGGCGCACTTCCTTAATAATGCCGCCGTTTGCAGCAAACACAGCATCTATTGAGGGAAATGAACCTAGGGAAGGCATGGTCTCGAGTGTTCTTTGCATTGAACGCAAGAGATATGTTGGAACTTAACTAGTTTGATAACACAGTCGAACTGCAACTGTCAGTGAGCAACAATAAAGTTTTCCTTCAGTTTTATGACAAACTTTGAGCTGTTCTTTTCCTTTACAAAATTAAATCTTGTTTATACATGATAGCGGTGCACTACATGGAATTATCACTTGAAGTTAAAATTCCACAGGTGCGTGACGGTCTCTGAATACAGCCCTAATCTCCACCTAGTCATATTTTCCTTTAGGGGGCACTGATATATGCAACGATTATATAAACAACTACCAACCCTTAACTATTCTTAAGAATGAAACAGAAATCTACACACACACACACACACACACACACACACACACACACACACACACACACATAAACAATAACAACTACCACGTGGTACAAAGTCACTGAGAACTTCGGAGATCAGATTTAATGTTTAATCCAGTCGACATGGTGTTCAGACTGAAATGTCAGATACAGACAAATATCCTGAATGTCTCATGTGTACTGATGCGTTGTCTCAATAACGGGAAAAAAGTAACACCAGTATCTAACTATCCATTTGTAGATGTTTCATCGTTATTTATACACACTGAATTGTACCTAACTCTTTGCTTGGAAATTATATACTTTTCATTTTATTGTGGCTAACGACAGAGATTTAATATGCTGAAGACAGTTCTAGGGAAACAGACATTTATGTAAGCATGATGATTCACGCTTTGGGGAGAATAACTTACTTCATCATAAAGTGGATTATTATTATGCCACGTTTTTCAGGGTAACTTATGAATCATATGGATCATACTACAAGCAGACATTCCTGGATTCTAACTCAGAGATCCTTCAAGAATTTGGCCGCTTGCTGTATCTGGGAGTGTCTACAGTTGATGGCCTCACAGATTCTTTCATTAAGAAGTGAGTGGTTAATTTGTGTCTCGTGTGAATATTTTGAGGACTGGCGATTTCTTTACTCTGAATATACTGTACCATGCTACCTGGTTTCAAGATGCCCGGTAGATTTACATGTACTATAGCAGATTTAGGCGCAGCTGTTAATGATGCATATGTAATAACGAACTCTAATGACTGTGTACGGTGTGCTTATTACTATCTACTTATATATATTCCCAGACGCCTTAAACCTGTAAGGGGTGGTCACAAACAAAGCGCCTCCATTTCGCCCTGTCCCCCGTCATTACGCTGCCCTTGCCCCAGCATTCTCACCCCCTTTCTCATACATCTCTATACTCCATTCCTCCATCTCATCCTCGGCCTCCCACACCCTCTCCCCTCCTCCACCTCACTCACATTCTCCACGTTAGACTCTCGCTCTCCATCTTCGCCACTTGGCCAAACCACCTCAGTGTTTTGCCACTAACGCTTTCTGTCACATCTACATCCACACCACAATGCTCCTTCACTTACTGTAATCATTTGTCAGTCTGTCTTCCCAGGTAACTCCTCATGCACCTCTCAAATAACCCATTTCTATCGCTCTCGCTTTTGATTTGTGTCCTTTCAACAAGGTTCAAGCTTCTGTTCCTTACGTTAGAGTTGGTATTACAATATATCGTGCAGCGACTATTTTTTTTTTACTTCTATGCTCACTTTCCTGTTATCACTGCTTTCAAAGAACCAGCTATCTTTCTTCCCGATCCTTTCAAGCACTTCATCCTCCAAACTTCAGTCCTTATTCAGTGCACTACCCAGGCACTAAAATGAATCCACATATTCCATTATCTCATCATCCAACCTCACTTTGCATTCAATGACTTCATTTGTCTCAAAGATCATAATTTACTCTTCCCTGCATTCACCTTTAGATTCCATTTCTTACACACTCTTCCAAACACATTCACCAAGCGATGCAGCTCCCCTTCGTTTTCACTTAACAATACAGTAATATCTGTAAACAACGGAACAGGAAGTTTCCAAATGCTGCCCTCTATCATTAAGGCCACTCCAACATCCACTGCCTTACCTTGTATCTCCTTTATAACCCCAACCATATACAGTTTAACAGCCATGGAGACATAACACATCCCTGTTTCAATCCAACATTCAGATAAAAAATTCACTCAGTTCACCATCCACGTATACTGCAGCCTTAGCACCCTCATACATACTCTTCACGGCATTCAACAGCGTCGCAGGGTTGTGCTCAGGATTTTTGAAAGTGGGGGGGGGGGAGAAAAAATTATCCTTACCTTGTTTATTCACATTATTCCATTCAATCATTCATTAATCACCTAATCCTGTGTGGCCTTTGAGGAGTGTAGGAGCCCGGGGCTAGGCAAGTTGGTTTTGACATTTATGATGAGAGTGAGCAGCCTCACTAATTCCTGAATAGATTTACGTGTGCAGTATTCCCTAACCATCCCTTCGAATATGTTGTAGTGTTCAACTCTTTTTCTATTATTTTTCTATCGTTACATTTTTGACAGAATTTAATGAGTTGCCTTTTTAGAATAATTTTCATTCGAGTTTTTTATTCTTTCCAAATTGGAGGTTTAACTTCCAACCCCCCCACCCAGTGCGCATGGTCTTCTCATATATGTATATTATATAATTTGACTTTTTTTTTTTCTAGTTGAAATGCATCAGGTAATTTACTCTCTTCTCTGAATAACGGCCATCTTTTCTACTAAGAAGTTTAAGTCAAGTGCATCTACTTTATATTAACCATCAGCTTCGGAGGACGAGATATCTGTTTTACCCTAGCATACAGCAGGTGATTATACTTGATGGGAAACCTTGAGGCATCTTAGAGATTAATTCCTTTCCTTTTATCATATAACAGTTTGCATACCTATCAGACAGTTATTATTAAAAATAATAGCATGCCATCTTATTACATAAAATTGTATGGCAAAAGACTTTATAATGTGTTTTGTGATTTCAACAACTGTCAAAGGGGGGTAAACAAGGTTTTAATTATGGAATTAAGTTTAGGGTATACATTTTTCTAACTCACGTCGCCAGTTCTCGGAAGACGAGAAATTTATATATTCTTTCTTCAAACAATACGCCCCAAGGAACAATCAGTCATGGTTGTTGAAATAGTAAATACTGTCGGCCTCGAGACCAAGAGCCTGCCCCGGACAATTAATAATTTACCCGGAACTTAGTAATACCAAATCAGGCTCTTGCTTTCGTCTCTCCTAGCTTGCGCGAATGGTTTTATGAATTAATATGGAAGAACTGGCCTAACTACCAGTCGCGATTAATATTAAGGAGATTTTGTGGAAGCTGGGAGCAAGGTATATTAAGTAAGAACAAATAGGAAAAATGAAACACGATTTTATATTTAATTAAGCTCAGAAGAAAAACTGTAAATCTGATGATTACAACAAAACAAATGCTTTCACTGCAAAACAACTTAAAGTAAATTCGCGCAAACAAGCACTCAAGCTACCTAACGCTCTTAACGCCAGAAAACGGAAAGAAAATACTGGTAAAAGGAGAGATATAGAGTCACAGAACTGTGAAAAGACTGGGTAATCTGCTGCACTATACCCAGGCACCAGGGGTGGCCTAGCACTGTCCTGAACCTACGTCCGTCTCTCGGGGCTGCCAGTCTCAGATTGCCATGTTCTCACGCAGGATGTAAGAACAAACTTGGAAAGAGGATGGAGCACCCTCTTCCAGTGGTTATCAGGACAGGGCAGGTGATTAATATATATGAAACCAAAACGGCAATATATATATATATATATATATATATATATATATATATATATAATCTACGGCCTGGGACTTGGCTCAATCTGGACCAAAATTTAAGCAGGTGATCAGAGAATCACAGTCCATCATCCTCGTAGTTTTTGTCAAAATCGCACCAGCAGTTTTCGTGCAAAGTTGTTAACAGACAAACAGACAAATCGAGCGAAAACAATTCCCGTTCCCCAGCCCGGAATTGCTGGGAATGGGTAACAAGTAGAACCTTAAGATATGATTCTCGATTCCTTAATTAACCCCTTGACTATATTTGGTATTGCCTTAGCTACATAAAACTGCCTGTAAGTCCCAAGGAGAACGATGAAGTACATCACTGTACTGAATGGTTATGACAGGCTTCTAAAAATGGAAGAGAGTGGGATCAGATGTAGCCTTCATATACCTCAACATTGGTAGAGATCTCCCTGAGTTGAATATAATCGTCTGAAGGCAACAAGAGATGCATGTACTAGGATGTTACAGCAACTGCAGTATGCGAACTTACATTTTCATGCAGTGAGGGAAGGCAATATATAGGTGTTAAAATGCAGTATCAGTAACCCAACACTGCTACAACGTTAATAGACCTTAAGTATTATAGGGACTTATTAACAATGACGATTTTATTTAGCACAACAAAAACCCTGTGGAAAAAGATACAAACTATTATTTTTTTTTTTATTATTTTTTTTTTTTTAGGCGGGCCCACTGCAACAGCCCACTCTACCTGAAGCTGATCATTGCACGGAACTTCAGCAAAGCAGACGGATCCAACTCAGTGTACATAGGAAGAGAAAGGATTCTGCCTGCTCCTTATGGTTGGCCAGTTCCACACGATGCACCTTACAAGCACCATTTTGACAAGTATATATTGTCCATACGAGAGGTTCGTTTCCTCACAATTATCATGGCCTTCATTATCGCAGAATCATCCATATTCCAAACGACATTAGTGGCTTCGTAGTACCTCCTCCTAAGCTGAACATTTTGCCTATTGCATCCTGACGTTCTAGAGTGTGTTGTTTACATCGTTTTTATGTCAGCTTAACTGTATCAATAACATAAAATGTAATACTAATTGTAATGTGCAGAGTACGTTACTTAAGAATGTGGTCTAAATTTTTACAAAAAACAGTTTAGAGTATGGCATGTTCCAAATATGTTCGTTGTTTGACCTGTATACCAGTAAAACAACATCCTTTCTGTTACCATGATTCTAATTTTACTTGAATATAAAACATCTTCCATAGGCTGGGCTGCACGTGCAGTGGGAGAAGGAGACACTGGCAGAGGTAGCGCAGGCCAGCAGGGTAACACAGCACCAACTACGGATACAACAGCAGGATCAAGAGAACGATGGATCAGACAAGGGTGGCAGTAGTGATCGTGGGGTTAGTCTGGCGATCACACATCTCCAGGGCCCACTGTCTCTCCTGCTGCTGGGGCTCATCGTGGCTGGGTTGGCCTTTATGCTGGAGAAGTTCATAGTCCCATCAAATGTTTCCTGACATGCCAGATGAATGTGGAGATGAACTAACAGCCTCAAACTTCAACCTAGTACAACCATCATATACAGAGACGGCATGCAAAATGTTAAGCATTTGATATTTTTTCCAGGGCGCAGAGTTTCCCTTAATAAAGTAATGCTCCTTTCATGTTTTATGGCAAGACAAGTTGTCACGTCCCCCGGCACTGCAAAACTGTAAAAAAAAAAAAAAAAAAAAAAAAACTGATTCAAGAATCTTTATTTTTAAGCCTCTAAGTGAATGCAAATACTCTAACAAGTAGAGTTGCAGTGATGCTACAAATACTCTAACAAGTACCATTGCAGAGACGCTGCAAATACTCTAACTGTTAGAGCATTTGCAGCGTCTTTAACAAGTAGCGTTGCCGGTAACGCAAAGTGAGGCGTTGGTAAAGAGCTGCATGAGTATAAGTACAGTTATGGTTAATAGTTCTTTTACTGTGTATTGAAACTGAGTCAAACCTAATGAGGTAGGCCTACTGATGAACTAACCAGTAAAAATTAAGATTATTTCCCTTGGTCATTTTGGACCCACAAACGCACAAAAGTGTACTTTTAAGTGGAGGAGAAAAATAAGTTTGCAAATAGTACATGAAGGTTAATGAAGGGCGTGCTATGAATATCATTTACGTAAGGTTATCATGACTGACATGAGAGAAACAGGATTATTGAATAATGCACTGAGTATTATAGTGATTAAATATTATCTGTAAGCAGTGACTTAACATTAAGCTGCATACAAAGATTCGACAAGGGAACGAATTATGCAAGTCTACTGATAAACAAGTAAACATGTGTGTGCTTGGATGGTGGGGTGTTATCGTTACTTAATAAGGCCTACCTAGAGGTGAGAATAGGGTACCTACGATTAAGTTTATCGCGTGTTTAGGAAACAATAGAATGGCTTGGCTTCATAGTTTAACTACACTTTTACCCTCCACCTGACAAAGTCAGAGGAAAGTATTGTTATCATTGGGATCAACAACAATAGGTGGCGTAGAGATTTCGTTTCCGGGTCAGATCTTAGAAAGTATTCAATTTACAGTCATGAAATTTCACATGGTTATGTGTCTTATAGTGGGCTGGTGCCTTTTCGTAGGTCGAATGCTGTGGCATAAGTAGTTTTTTTTAAATAATAGTGATAAATTAAAAAAAAATATATCTGATTTAAATGTGACCAGTACAAAGGGTATGAATGGCCCAATGCACTTTTCTTTTCAACTATTTAACCTATGAGGCAGAAATTGTATATGATAAATTATTATATGACCATCTAATAATGTGTGAAGTTTCATTACTGTACCTATTATGTAATAATAAAAAATAGATGCCTAATTCGAAAAAAAGCATGAGTCATCATTTCATCAGATCTATGGCTTCATCATTACCATGGACCTTGTACAGATATATGGAGCTCCACCGATTATACTGAAAAAGGCAGCACAAAACTTTTATTTTTCCAGAGCCTACAGTAGATGGCAGGGAGGTTAGGTTATTTGCCACGATTCCCCCAACCAAACATGAATTCAACTGTTAGCGATTACACGGACGTTCCTGTTGGATCATCGTCTGCTAAATTTCCAACCTTAATGACTCCTGTGCTTATGGGAAGTGTGCCATTGAAAAAGAGTAAGCACTGTCTCGGCAAAGCAGAGACTATCTGTCTATCTATATACCTAGGCTGCTTCCCCCAAGGAAAGGGAGGTAGCCGAGACAGGACGACACACTCCCAATTTACTCATCCACTCAAACACATTCATTCGCATCTTAGCCCCAAAGGGGAGAAAGGACAGATCCTCACCGCACCACACAACACGAGGGTCAACTGCACAGTGCAATCAGTGACATCCGCAGCAGGGCCCGACAATCAGAGACAAGGACATTAAATAAACTGAAATCCATGAACATCTACGTACAATGAAATAAGCCTTGCGGAAGATTACAAACTTAATACCTTCATGACTGAATTAAAAAACATTAGTTGGGAGTTGTAGGTCTGAGTGAGATCCGCAGAAAGGAAGAGTAATTAATTCATCTCCAAGACAGGAACCACCTACTGTATTTTACTACAAAAGAAGGCAAAATGAAAGGGTTATTGGTGTGGAATTTCTAATTAACAGTAATCTTGCAGAGAACGTTGTTAAATTCAGCAGTGTATCTGACTGAGTAGCATAGGTTGTAATTAGAAGAGGCAAAAGATAAACCCTTTGAGTAATATAATTAAATGCACCGACATCACATAGCTCAGATGAAGAAATTATGAAAGAAGAAGAGACACATACCATACTCATGTGAGACTTCCATGCAAAAGTTGGCAAATCGAAAAACTGGGAAGCATTTAGGGGAAAATTCGGAGTGGAAGAAAGGAATTTCAGAGGAGGAAATGTGGTAAATTTTGCTGAAATATACAACATGAGAATAATTAGCACATTCTTTAATAAAAGATTAAGGAGAAATTGAACCTAGAGAAGTCCAAATGGGCAAACAAAGAATGGAATCGACTTTATTATATCAGATAAGAATAACACGATCATAAATGTCACAGTTATCAACAAAGAAAATATAGGTAGTGACCAGAGAATGGTAGGTTGCACAGCCAGATTCAATTTCAGAAGTGAAAAAAAGAAGCTGACTAAACATACAAAGAAATTTGCCCAAGAAAAACAAGCGAAAACAATGCAGCCTTCCAGTTAGAAAATAGGAACACATTTCCGGGTCTAAGTTACGCTGAATGTGACACTGAAAAGTTGAATGATAGACTAACAAAAGCGCCAAGAAAATCAGAGGAGGTAGTAGGGAAAGCTAATACAACCAACGCCAACAAGTATTCAAAAATGATCCTCGACTTCAAGAAAGAAAAAAAATGATACAAAAAACAAAGGAAAAACAATGTGATGAATTAAAAAAAAAATTATAACAAGAGAATGAAAGAAGAAGAAAGAAAAGAAACTTGGATCAGATCAAAGAAACCATCAAAAAAGCAGTAAGTCTGAAACAGGTCCGAAGCAAAATGGCACTAGCAAAGCAAGAAATTATAATCACTAAATGATGAAATAATTAAAAGCAGAGATAGGATCGTGAAGAGAGTTGAAGAACATTGCAAAGAATTGTATGCATCAAAGACAATAATACCAGTAAGTAACTTTTCATTTGACACAAGTGAAATACCAGAGGTAACAGGGGACGAAGGAAACAATTCTCTTAAAAGTATGACAAGAGGGAAGACCCCAGGAGAAGACGGAATAGTAGCTGATTTACTGTCGGATGCAGGAGTAAAAGTACAAAACAGGCTCGACCACTTTTTTACTCAGTGTATAAAGAAGAAAATTCCAAAAACATGGAGTCATGCAACAGTCATTTTGCGTTACAAAAAGGTGACTCAAGAGATCTTAGTAACCATCGACCTATTAGCTTATTACCAGTTATCTGCATGCTCTTCACTAACAACCTTACGAACGGAAAACAACCAATTTGGAATATAATCAACCTCATCAACAGGCAGGATTCTGAAGCATATATCGATGACTGATCATCTGCATACAATAAATTAGCTGATTGAAAAAACTACAGAATATAATAAACCACTGTGCTTAGGTGCTGTAGATTACGAAAAGGCTTCAGGCTCAGTGGAGCACAGAGCAGGTATAAATTCACTGCTGGGTAAAACTGAACGAAAACATATATAAAGAAGGAACTGCTACAGGTAATTATATAAAGAATCGGAGAAAATTAACACTTGGAAGGGCCTGCACCTGAGAGATACAATTTTGCCAAAATAATTCACATCATGCCTAGAAAGTATTTTCAGAAAACTAGACTGGGAAAACAAAGGAGTAAACGTAGATGGTGAAAACCTAAACCATTTAAGAGTTGCAGATGACATTGTCCTAATCTCAGAAACAGCAGATGTTGCAAATAAATAGATAAATAAATGACCTAAACAAAGAAAGTCTCAAAGTTGGGAAAAAAATGAACTAGGGTAAAACTTAGGTAGTGTTTAATCCAAATACACCGAGAGCATCATCAGAATAATAGAAGAAATTCTTGAAGAAGTTGAGTATAATTATCTGGGGCAAATACTAAAACAAACGAAAGCCCATGATAGGGAAATAAAAATTACAATTGGATGCAAAGCTTTCAGTAAACATAATAACATCACGAAATGTAGCATGCCAGTATGTATGAAAGGAGAAGAATATCAATCAATCAATCAAATTTTTAATCCCGGCAATGACTTACGGCTGAGACCTGGAAATTGACAAATTCAATGGAAAATCAACTAATCCGTTCTCAAAGAGCAATGGAAAGATGAATGTTGGAAATATCTTTAAGAGACACGAAAAGATCAACTTGGGTGAGAGAACAGACTAAAGTCAAAGACATTAGAGAATTTATAAAAGAACAGAAATGGAGGTGGGCAGGTTATGTAACAAGAATAAGAGATAACCGATATAGCAAGAGGCTGACTGACTGGGCTTCAAGAGATTAAAAACGTAGTAGAACTAGTAGTGGGGTGGCTTAACTGAATTTTAGTGCACATCCGGATAAAAGCATGAAAATTGGCATGAAGCTTCCCTCTAACGTACTAAATGAATTCAGAAGGGTAGCCATCTTGAAATATGTCTGTGACACAAAACATGGCCACCATCTTCAATTTACAGTTAGCGACAGGCCAAAATTCAGTCTACATGACATTTTTCCTTAATATGTGTGTGTGACACATGAAATCATGGGTTTTGGGGGTCAGGAAATTCAATTTTTATGGTTAGAAAACAGTAGAGTTAATTATTTTCAAGATATACCGCCATTTTGAATAATTAATCAGCGAAAATCGAAATTTTCAATATATGTACAATGTGCATGTGTTTGATATGATCTAAATTATGAGGTACTCTGCAAAATGTACCATGTGGTGTCATAATGCTAAACTAGCTTCTTTTACATTTAATTATGGGCACAATAGTAGTTGCATCCTATTATAATCACTTGCATCTTATCTAGTCTTATTTGTTAATCATAATTATAATACATGTAAATACATTGCTAACTCACCTTTATTGTCTCTTTTTTTTCTGCTTTCAGGTAATATACCAATAAAGCAATATGGATTTTAATTGGAAACTCTGCATTATTTGCCAGATAAACAGTTCAGAAACATTGAAGTGTCCCATGAGGAGTAAGTCTGGCACAAGTAATGAGAAAAAAGAAGCGTACAGGTCATTTATGAAAAATGTGGCAGCGTTCAAAGAAATTGATGCACTTCCAGAGAAACTTCAATTTGATGATGGCGATGAAACAGCAGACAGCTTAGCTGATCATTATGCATCTTGGCATCAATCATGTCACCTGCAGTTTAATAACTCAAAGCTAGAAAGTGCACAACACACGTTACAAGTTACAGAATATGAAAGTCCACCAGGAAAGGAGTTGTATATCACATCAGGTAATGTTTTCTCTGAATTTCATGCTTCAAACAGATTGAATTTTACAATGTTTGTGGGAAGATTATTATATTTAAGTAATTATGCATAATTCCACAGCTTTCTTTATTCAGCACTCATCTCTACATATGTTCATAGCATTTTCAGTTTCAAGTACATGATATGATGTTTAATTCTATTTTTTAAGGAAAATCTGTGGTGGCTATTGGAACCAGCAGCACCATGCCTGACTGCAACCATGAAGAAGCAGATACGAGGATGGTGGTCCATGTCATTCATGCTCTACAACAGGGATCAGCCACTATTCAGATACGTACAGTGGTCACTGATGTCATCGCCATTCTGATTGGAAAATACCAAGACCTCGCAAAGCTTAAGCCTGACATTGATCTATGGGTAGCCTCTGGGACAGGGAGAAACTTTTGCTTCTACAGCATCAACAGGATCTGTTCCAGTCTGGGTGAACAACGATCTCGAGCACTCCCTGTATTTCATTCTTATACAGGATGTGACACAACAAGTACATTTCGTGGGAAAGGCAAGAAATCAGCTTGGCAGGCTTGGGCTTCATATGAAGAGGTGACAGATACACTGGACCAATTGGCTTACCATCCCTTTGAACTGCTTCACTCAGACTCCCTTCACTTTAGCCGGCTTGAAAGGTTCGCTGCTGTCCTGTATGACAAAACAAGTCCACGCACCTCGATTAATGATGTACGGATGGATCTCTTCTGCCACGGAAACACTGCAATGGATAAGTTGCCTCCAACGAAGGTGATTATGATAAAACTGGAAAATCTTCTTCATTTTAGTAAATGTAATAAATTTCAAATAAACATTGTAAATTGTATTAACAGAAAGTATTTTAGTAAGTAAAAGTAACCTTCTTCCCTTCTGTTCTTTCAGGATGCACTCCTTCAACACGCAAGAAGAGCAGTGTTTCAAGCTGGAATATGGTCACTAAGTGACCAAGCCCAGGCGGATGTGCCATCCCCTCAAGCATATGGATGGAAAAAGGATGATCATAAGTGGGTGCCAGTATGGATCACCATTCCTGAGCTGTCATCTGCTTGCCAACAATTAATCAATTACTACTGCAAATGTGATTGTTCCCACTGTAAGTGTGGAAAAGCAAACTTGGCCTGCACACCACTTTGTAAATGTAGTTGGAAAAAGTAAAAACGGTCTTAAATATAAAATTATGCCATATGTATTGGTGTAAAATAGAATCTCATGGTATTTCATACCATCATATGTACTATCACGATCCAAAGTTTCTTTACCCCCCTGATTGGAAGATGGTCGAAGCCAAGGTTGTAGCAAGACCAGATGATCGGACACTGCCAGTATACAAGACTAATAATGGTTCATGATACCGTGATTCATAAATAGGCTCGTGTGTTTCATCTGGGTGATTCTTATTATCCTAAGCTTCAGGTTAGTGAACCCCTCCATCATGAACTGGCCTGTGTTCGGTGGCCCGTCATTTCTTCAACCTTGGCTTCGACCTTCCTCCACTCAGGGGGGTAAAGAAACTTTGGATCGTGATAGTACACGTGATGTGAAGATGTTTATCAACAACGTTCACATATATTTTTCCTCTTTTTACTTGTCTGGTATTTTTTTTTATTAACTAATGTTTTCAAATAAAGTTCTGGGGCTTATTTTCAGTCACTGACCTCTTATAACTGTTTAATGGTGCCATATGTGGCACTGTGTTATATATACACTTCTTACCATGTTTCCATATGCATGATTAGCGGCCATGTTGGATTTTGATTTCTACAAGGCAAACCACACTAAATCCAAGAGGGGTTCCCTTCTAAAATCAAAAAGTAACCTCTTAGCAACGCCTGTGCCAAATTTCATGCTTTTATCCACTTTTGCACTAAACACCCAAAATTGGTCGCTAAGCCACCCCACTATAGGCCAAACAACAGGTGGAAAGATGAGCTGTAGAAGTCTGCAGGCGAAACGAGGCAGATTTTGGCTTAGTCAAGAAATTCGTGGATAATGGTGGAGGAGACTTTTGTTCAGCAGTGAACTTGCATTGGCTATGATATGTACACGTGAGGCGGTGGCTGAATCGGTAGAAAGGCGGCCTGCAGTCCTATTGGACCCAGGATCGAATCCCGGCTGGGGCAGAGAACAGTTTAAGGATTTGAATTTCCTAAAAAGCAGACTTTCCTGATCTACCAGATGACCCGCCGACGTGTCGTAAAAGTACCCCCGCTAATACCAGTACACCAGTCCTGTATGAGACAGCCCTAGCATGTATTCAGTATGGACGGTGAGTGTTAGCGCCGAAGTGGTGACATGTGGAGGTGTAGGAGGACAACTGGGCCTTGGGATAGGTGACTGCCTCCAAGAAATAGGCCCTGAGCCTTTGCCCAGAGTCGGACACATAAAAAATATCTATCTATCTATATCTATCTATCTATCTATAGCTATCTATCTATCTATCTATCTATATATATATATGTGTGTGTGTGTGTGTGTGAGGGTGGTCCAAAAATGCAAGTAACAGGATAGCATGACAAACACAAGTTGCTTCTGTTCCAGTTTGTTAATCAAATGAACCTGCAAAATTTCAATTATCTGGCTTAATATTTAGAGGCCGCTACGGTTTTCACTTTTTTTTTACCATTACATTATTGCACAACACCACTGACAACGTGAACCTTGAACAAAGAAGACAGAAGTTTCTGTCACTATTGTTTAAATAAGGAGTAAATACACACGCAGAAAAGAAATATCAGCACAGTAAACCCTGTTATTTTTTCAATGAATGTGCTATTAAATGAAATCCTTCGAACAGCACAGAATGTCATGCTGATGCTGCCTTACAACAGTCACGATGTACTGTTTCTGTCTCTCGTCCTTCGTGAGGGTCGAGTTGAATTTTGTCACAAGAGAAATTGCTCTTTAGCACAGTAGTTGACAACCGTCATCTTATCACAGCAAATTTTGAATCATTTGTAGATGTGGTCTTCATCTCATTCCTAGGGCATCTTTTGTAAAACCCATTTAGCTTCTTTATCTCCATCTGGAAGGAGGGCTTCAAAAATGCTCATGGTCGTGCCTGTCACGAACTCACTCAGATGCATACAAGGAGAAAGGTTCTTGCCTTCAAGTCACTTCAGAGCTCTTTTATTTGGAGGCTTCATCACGTTCTGAATCATCCCATTTTTCTCTCAGAAGTTGATCCGTTCGTCGAAAAAGGCTAAGCCAATCATCTGCGAAACGTACCAGAGATGCCACTTCGAAACTACAAAGGTCGTCTCAGTGAGGCTTTCCTCAGGCAGGCCACTCTGGAGATGGCATATGAAGTCAAGGTCGTTTGGGGGAACATATCTGGCAATCATTGCTTCGTTCCAGTACTTGACATAGCTGAGTGCAACAAACAGGTCGACACTGCACATCGCATGCCTTTCCTGAGCAGTAAGCTTTAATTGACTCCTAAACAGGTATATCTTCAGAGCGTAGATGACTTTCGCCATCCACCTGACTTAGTGGAATGCATCAGGTGTTCGGATGTTAACTGAGCCATCTAGGACTTCACCCAAGAGTAGGAATGCTAGAAGAAGTTCTGCGTAATCATCCATGGGGAGGGATTTCTGCTCCAGTGTTGACTTCAGATACTTGAATGCTGACGCCTTTCCCTGAATTAAAGCACCCTCATCAGAGAATCTCCGTGCAAAATTGTCATGTTCTGTGACGAATCCAATGAGTCTTGTCAATGAATTTCTACTGCCTTGTGAAACCCAAAAAAAGTTCTGTGTTCGGTCCCGATGCTGGCCTGTATTCCTCCTTGAAAACGTCAGACAAGATGATCTCATAAACATGATGTCGACACACTGCCCACAGCAGCTCTCGTTTTTGACCATGCTGCATCTTTGCACATGGTCCCTCAGGCAGGCCAGTGTTTGAAGCAGTAGTGTCAGACACTATTCCCCTGCTGTTCTCTTCAAAGCTGTGCTCTTGAAGGAGGCTCAGGCAAGCATCTGCTTGAGCAATCCCAGTGCTACTGGTAACTTTTGGGACATCAAGCAGGATTTCTCGATCTTTGCCTGCCACCAGGACAGCGGCACAGTTAACTTTCTCAGATCGGGTTAGGTCAGGCAGCAGCTTCGTGCTCCAAAGTCAGAGATGAAGCACCGTTGGTGGCATGTCGTGGTTTTGTCTTCAGCTGCTGTCATTTCACGGTTCTTAATTCGATGGCGACGAAGAGAGCTTTTGGAGACCATCAGTTCATGCAAGTTTTGACCAGTTGCTTTTACTAAGGATCCCATCACAAACATTGCTGTCCTATCTAATATATTTACTCAATTCAACGTCGAAGTCACCATAGGGGAAAGAAAAGAATGGGCAGTCTTCTTAATTCTTTGATGTATTCTCACTGCACTGAAGACACATTCAACCCATTTTTCCTCAACCAGCATTCCTACACAACCATATCCTCTTACATTTTCCTGCCAAAGTAGTTTATACCTACAGTACTTCCTGGTAATTATCCTACTGTATATGGCTATAGGTAACAACATGTAGAACAGGTAGTAATGTCTGAGTCCTACACCCGACTTCCTGCAGGCTAAAGACATTCTCCCACCTCCTGCTCCAAGTCTCTACCACTTCCCGCACTCTGCCCTTCAAACTACCCACATCCTGCAATGCCACTCTGAACCCTTAGGCGATCTAATTACCACAGGCTTACTTTTAATCGTTTTGCTTTCTACAATTGTCAAAAGTTGGGTAAGTGAAGTGGGAGTTCAACCACGCCCCACCCACCCACATAGCTGCAAGTCCATTCATGAGACCAGGGACCCATAGGCAACAAACCATGGACTGAGGTTGTGGCAGTCGCCTTGGAGCACCTTGTCAGGATATCTACATGGACACCCTCTAGGCGTGCCTTAACACTGTAATTGCCCACCACTATGCACCCACTGATAAAGCAGTCTTTTAGGGCATTATTCCCAGGTTCAGGGTCCCTCTAAATTGCAGAAGTGCCAGCCTGAGAACTGCAAAGCCCTGTACCCTCTGGCACAGATACGAGCCCCATTCCAACCCAATTCCAAACTTGCGCCTGCATAGCCCGTGCCATGCTTCCCCTCAGGTACCAGGCAAGTTTTCTGGACACATGTCCTTGCTGGCGCCAACCTCTGTGACTTAATGGGACATGTTGTTTGATATGTAAAGCGCAAGTAGAACAGTGCATAAGATGGTTAGAGAAAGTGTTTGGGAGAGTATGCTGACCATAAGATGGTTACAGAAAGTGTTTGGAAGAGTATGCTGACCGACTCTTAGTGTTAGTGTCACACTGAAGAGGCCAGCAAAGGGAGATGGTCTGGCTATCCTGATAGCTAGTGAAACATGAGCTCCAGCTTTTCCTATCACCAATATTCTCATCCTCTACAGGAATACCACCCTGATGGCTGGTGGGACAGCCTGCAGACGATAGGCTTAAATAGGACTATCTATAACTACTTCAGTTCACTTAGTCACTTCGTATCTGAATGAAAATGTCAGGATTTAACAAGATCGCAATAAAAATAAGTAAATAAAACGTTATAATATTTCTTAGTTTACTGAACCACTGGATGACCAGGCGTATTGATATGTTATCCTATACCTGTAATTTTTGTGACGTACTATTTGACTGACCATCCACTAGTACTTTACTGCATCTCATTCATATGCCTCATATCTGCTTAACATTTTTGATGCGGTGACAGCGTTTTGATTTTATTATTGCAAGATGATCAGTTTCTAATTAGGAAATATTTTCTGAGCTAGATGAGGTTATATTTTGGCACCAAAAGAATTTTCACAACAAATATAATCAGATAATTTCCGGAACAGTGTACCGTATCTAATGTAGTTTACTTGGTGTTTCCCAGTATAAGCTTTGCTTCTTTTTTTTTTTTTTTGTTAGAGAATTTTTTTTTATTGCCACAAAATTGGGTCGCAAAAATGTCGATTTTCTCGATCTTTCTTTTTCTTTTCTTTTTTTTTTTCTTTCAGTCATATCTCCAAATGAGAGGAAAATTCAGAATTCAACACCATTTACTACATTCCACCAGCTACAAACGTTTTGTGGGTAAAGTGCTGAATGCAGTAGTGCGTATACAAAACTAAATCGTCTCCCATCCCAAATGCCCTATTCTTTGTTGTGATTTAGTCATCTATCTATTCTGCAGAGTTCTATTCCTGTGTCTTGACCACAGTTTTATATACACTATATATAATATATATATATATATATATATATATATATATATATATATATATATATATATATATATATATATATATATATATATATATATATATATATATATATATATATATATATATATATATATATATATATATATATATATATATATATATATATATATATATATATATGCTGCTATCCACAAGGAAAAGGAAACACGATCAATCCCTTTTGCTTGTAGTTATCAGCATATCTATGAGTCACGAGTTACTGATTTAATTGGATATATATATATATATATATATATATATATATATATATATGTGTGTGTGTGTGTGTGTGTGTGTGTGTGTGTGTGTGTGTTTTCCAATGACAGTGTCATTGTCATCATGGATTGGAATTCTTGCAATGTAACAATATCTCTATCCTTCACGTTAACACCGGAAATCAGGTCATAATTGTGTGTGTGTAGTTCAGGCTATGAATTTCCTGCAGCTACACCAGCACCACATTGACAATGTCAACCACACCACCACCCGCAAACACCGTCAGCCACACCACTACCACACTAACACCGTCAGCAACACCACCACCCACTAACACCATCAGCCACACCACCACCACATTAACACCATCAGCCACACCACCACCACAGTAACACCATCAGCCACACCACCACCACAGTAACACCATCACCCACACCACCACCACACTGACATTATCAACCACACCACCACCACACCAAGACCATCAGCCACACCACCACCACACCAACACTGTTAACCCCTAAACCACGGGCTTGTTTTGCTTTGACTTGTGGCTCCCGCGGGAATATTCGCGCTCAGACAGACTCTCTAAAAATATTTGCCAAAAATCAGTTGTTAGTCCTAGAATATTAAACTTCCATAGGCATATGGCACATACCTTCAGCTTTCTCCTGGGATGTTTGTTGAGCCTTCATCGAGTACCGTAGGACTTGTGGAGACCTCTGAAGTTGGGTAACGAAGTCTCCACTTTACACTTCCCGACAACCCGTAATATGATTACCACAGCCTGATATTATCACTAGAAACACTATTCTATAATTCTCAAATAGTTTGCAATCCATACTCCAAAAAAAAAACACTGTGAAAGCAATGAAAATTACAAGGGTGTATGACCTTCCCACTTGCGATCATTCGCCACTGGTGTACTGTCATTTATTGTTCATAAAACCCCTCACACTTTATATTTCTATTAGTATATAACACTTATATATATCTACAGTCTTTATCCATAAGTTTCCTTCAGTAATACCAGTTTATTGTCACTGTAGGCATTCAATTTCTCTTTCAGTAAAATACGTAGCATTCACTTTCTCATCCTGTATACTAGCATTGAGAGTGAATGTCACTTTCACCTTCACATTCATAACTCATAGTATTCATACATGCTAGAGTGAAACTTTCACTTTCATTACTGCTAGTATATATACTCATATTCTTATAATACTACTCATTTACATTTCTATTTACATTCTCTATTTTATTTACATTATTTACATTTCTATTTTATTTACACTGTGTTAGGCACTGTCACTTGCAGTAACTTATAAAACTATTTTCCACTGTTCACTTATATTTACATTCATTGCTTTCACTTGCTGTTTACACATTATTTACACTGCCACTTGCACTGTTTTACTCACCAGAAAGATCGTAGTCACCCTCTATTATTTGTCAGCCCTTTACCTCTTTCCGCATAAGGTTTAGTAGGGAGTAGAGGTCACAGGGCCCTTTGCATGGGGCTAAAAAGCGGCGAAATTTTAGAGGCGCGAATCCGACGTACTTTCACCTTGAAAGACTACAGTAAACTGATACTGGTGGCCAGCCTAGGGGAAGTGCAATACTGCCAATGTCAGCCTTGTGAGAGCTGCTAATATATTGCTATGATATGATTGGCAGGAAATCTAGACAATACATAATAAATTAGGTAGTTCCAGGTCAATGTAAATATTACTTGGGCTTCTCCCTTCCTCCTTATATATACTTTTATCACGAGAATAGATTATACGGCATATTTCAAGGGGAAATAAACAGCGAAAATTAGCGAATGAGTGCATGTGAGGTGTTGTCAGGTGATAATTAGCCAATTCCAGGTGTATGGCACTATCACTTACCTTATTTCTTTTTTATATATATTATTTGGTATAACAATAGGGCATAGGGCTTATTTCAATGGATGAAATCAGTGCAAAATTCCAGGGAAGATTTACTTAGCGTAGCACAGCCGGGCAGGCAAGAGGAGAGGGTAATGGAAGGGCAGTAGGGAGGGGAGTCAAGAACGGGGAGAAATGGCTAAATTGTCAACAATGGATGGGAGTATAGATGAGATTAGGAGTGCTGACTAGTGTTGGACATTGGCAGTATTGATAGATGATACAAGCCACCACTTAAAAGCCCAGGCAAATTCAAAATAACACAGAATCACAAATGTGACGCCCCGTGGTATGATCCCTTGCTCCCAAGCATTATGAAAGTGACGCCCCGCGATTAAGGGGTTAATCACACCACCAGTGCATTAACCTGAGGCGTCCCATCGACGTATGGGTACTTCGCAACGTTTTGTCACAGCTAGACCCGTTGACATACTGGTACGTTGCGCAATTGCAAGGTTTATAATTTGCACAATTTTCAATTTTCACGTGTGATTTTTGGTACGTATACACGGGACACCTTCCTCTACAAGATGCCAGGCAGGGACAATGCCTTACCCTGCATGACCTCCCCCCCCCCCGCATGCCAGTGTCTCAGCAATTCACCTGTTACCAGTGACCTGGCCAATAAAGACATTCAGGGCCAGAGTGATTCCCCAATCGATGACAATGTGGAGGACAAAGTTTACGTAGCATTGGAGGAAGAAACAGTCAGAAATGATGATCAGGTAATGTTGCCAAAAAAGGTCAGGTATGTTGATGTGTTAGTGAGTGAAACAATGCTTATATTGCCTATATTACTCTTTGAAAACCAATATATTCTTGTACTACATATAAAGTCGTACCAAATAAATAAATAAATACTGTTTATGAGTGGTGTGGAATAGCTACCCTCCCATAAAACTCGTTTTCTTTGGAGCCAACCTGATAGAAAACCCAGTAAGGTAAGGAGTACTGCTACCTGTATCGAGTATTTTTAACCTCAGGCGAGGGATTTCTCTATGAATTTTCGATGTTTCTCACCAGAAGCGGAGGTTTGAGCCAAAAAATTTTTTGTCCAAAATTGGTTGGGATTGGGGGGGGGTCAGTGGTGGAAAATCGGTTGGGACAGGGCTGGTTAACACCGTCAGCCACATCAACACCACACTAACACCACCAGCCACACCAATACCTCTCAACACTCTCAAAACTCACCAGTGGAGAGGGCGCCCCGCTGAGAGGGGTCACCTTGACCTGGTGGCTAAGTTTGAAGTGTGGCTGGCAGTGCCACCTACTTTGGAGGCCTGCCTGCCTTTTTAGGGTTCGATATTTGTCAGCCTCGTGGACCAAGCACCCCCCACATCATTCGTGGAGGAGGCCTGCTGGTGACATTAGTCCCTGCCCATTTACCATCTAGGGCAGAACTGTTGTCTCCCCACGTGCTTACCATGCGTGGCGTCCTGTAATGCTGGGAGACAGGAGTCCTGGGGGGGGGTTGAGTGATGCTGCACGATGCGCCCTGCAGCTAGCAATACACCTCTTTGAACCATTATTCTGGCTGGACGGGCAGCCTGGTTGGGCAAGACCAGGTCAATTGGCTGGTCATGCATTGCCTAGGGTTAAGTGGGCACTGAGGGGCCTGCTGGCTCCTATTGTCCTGGAGTCACCCTTGCCCAGTTCCTTGGTGGTTACCCATGTATACTCTCCTGCTACCTCTGGGGTCGCCAGTGGTGTTGTCCCTGACATGAGACCTCCCCTTGTTGGGCTCCATGGTGGGTGAAAGGGTGGGAGCATGAAGTAAATGTAGTATATTAATGGCTTCTTTACATAAAAATATTGTTGACACTGCCGCATCTGTCCCCAGCACTCTGGCAGTTCTTCAGAGTCTTCCTCCCTCATTGCCACTCTGGAGCCTTTCCAGGCCCCAAGGGACTATCCTTCTCTGACCCAATGTTCAACTGGGAATAGGAGAAGGTCACATTAGGTTGGTTTGGCTAGGTCCGGTAGATATAGTGCAGGAGACCTTTACTAAAGATCTAAAGCTGAAACCCTCTGTGGGTGGCTCAGTACTGGATGTAGACATTTTCAAACTGCACCAAGCCATTGTTTCTGCTTGTGGCCGTGAACCAGTGATCTCAACCCAGGGGGATGGTAGCCTACTTATTGAGGTGTCCTCCCCAGCAGAGCTCCCGTGTACTAACTTTGATCTCTGTATCTGGTCACAGTATGTCTTGTGTGCCTCATACCACCTTTAACCAGTGTAAGAAGGTCATTTACTCTCGGGACTTCCTCTGATACCCAGAGGCCCAGCTACTTGAGGAACTTCGCTCTTCTGGCGTTGTAGATGTTGACCGGGTACGGAAAAAAATCGACGATGTTCTGACCCCAACTCCGATGCTGTTCCCGACCTTTGACAGATTAGCATTGCCTGCTTCAGTGAAACTTGCATGACTCTCTCTTCCTGTAAAGCCCTATGTTCTAAACCCAAAGAGATGTTTCCACTGTCAGGGGTATGGGCATGATAGTCACTCTTGTCGCCGGCAGAGGCAGGTCTTCCTGGTATTGTGTTTCTTGTGGTAGTTCCTCCCACGATGGTGTCTGTCAGGGGTCTACTAAATGCTACCAATGTGGGGGTGCCCATGCTGCGTCTTCACGACAATGCCCACACTATAACTTTGAAAGGGAACTTTTATCTCTTTGTACCCATAAGAAGATTTCCTTTCCTGAAGTGAGGAAGATAGCCCAGACTCGCTTTGTCCATTCAGGTGTTACTTATGTCTCTGTCCTTTTTAATGCTTCCGTGTGGCGTCCTAGGCTTCCAGAGTTTCCTCAAACTGTGCCATCACCTCAGCCTCTCTCTTGTAATCTGCAGGTTGCCATCCCTGGGGATCCTACTTCTTGTGAGACTACTGTTTCGATACCATCTCCCTCCCTTGTTTCTGCCTCCATTTCAGTAGAGGAGAGGCGCTGCCGTTCCGTAGTTGTGGCGGACATCCATGTCGATGCTCCTCTTTGTCCTTACATATTCCAGCAACCCGACGTGCCTCCTGTGCATGGCAAACATCGTCGTAATTCCTCAGAATGCTCAAAGACTGAAACCCTACCGCCTAAGTTTTCTGCTGTGAAGCCCACTCATTCTGCTCGGGATCCCCAAGAATCTGAACGAGTGCAGACTGAGGATGGTGCTCTGCAAAAGGTCCGGCCCCACCCGACAACGGTGATGCACAGGTCGTTGATGCGCCTTCTCGGCTGCATGAGACCTTGCCCTTTCAGGATCCTTGTACTGAGGGGTGTGATACTGATCGTACTCCTCCTCGGGATGGCACTACATGCTCTGTTTTGGCTAAGGCAGCTTGCAGTCCTCCTACTAAGCTATCTCTTGTTCCACTGCAGAAAAAGACCATTGTCCGGCCTTTGTCTTCTTCCTCCCGTTTTACATCTTTCAAATCAGGTATCTCTGGTTCCTCGTCCAAGGGCTTTGCTGTGGTTAGGAAACCTGTTACTAAATCTAACCTTTGGCCAGGTATTTGAAAACTCGTCAGAGTTCCCAGTCTCCAGAAATCTGGTACTGGAAGTAACCTGAAATAATGCCACTCTGTTATGGGATATATAATCCGATGGAATTGTCGTGGTATACGTGATAGATGGGAGGAATTGCATTGTTTTATTGCCCGGTTTTCCCCAGTTTTCATATGCATCCAGGTTGGGGAAGCTGCTCCTTCCATTCCTATCGGTTACCATATATTTTATTCTGATCCTCTTCCTGGACAGGGACATCATGGTGGTACTGCTCTCCTAGTTCACTGTGATGTCCCATTCACTTTTCAGAGTCTTTCAACTCCATTGCAGGCTGTTACCGTTCAGATTTTCCTTTGCCATCAATTTACATTGTGTAATCTTTATCTCCCTTCAAGTTCTTCTGTTGAGAAGGTAGATCTTGTTCACCTGGCTCATGACCTTCCAATCCCCCTTTTTTTTAATGGGTGATCTGAATGGTCGCCACAAACTGTGGGGTGACCCCAGAGGTGCTATGCTGGTTTCTTTGGTGGAGGACGAGGAGTTCTGGGTGTTGAATTCAGGTGAAACAATGTACTTTCATAGTCAGACTGGTGTTTTCACGGCAGATGATTTGTCTTTGTGCTCACCTACTTTTCTTTTAGATTTCACGTGGGGTGTGTTGCCTGATCTGCATGCAGTGACCACTTCCTGATTATTTTATCTTTTGCTGAGCATGAGCCACAATGTCGTCTTCCTCGCTGGTGCCTGGATAAGGTGAACTGGTCACTCTTCAATGATTTATGTTCCACTGATCGTACTGTGGATGGTTTTGGTAGTGCTGATGAGGCAGTGGCATATATAACTGATGTATTGCACTCAGCAGCACTTTTAGCTATTCCCAAGACTGGTCGATTTCATAAACATCCAGTTCCTTTGTGGACCTTTGAATGCACTTTAGCAGTGATGGCCAAACTGGTCGCCTTCTCTCGGCTTTGCCACCATCGTGGGGACACAATATTTGGTGGGTTTTACAGAGGGCAAGTGCTCATGCATGTCACGTGCTGAAGGAGGCCAGACGTTCTTCATGGTGGGAGTACGTTTCCTCCCTTCACTCGAGGACATCTCTCACACAAGTGTGGAACCAGGTCAGAAATATTTCTGGCAAATTTCCTGTTCCATTGCCTTCTGTTTTATCTGATGCAGATGGGTCTGTGACTGATCCCTTTGCTGTTGCTGAAGCATTTGTCAAGCATTTTGCTGGTGTGTCTAAAAAGGACGTGGATTCACCTTCAGCATGCCACCAACAGCGATTGGAATCCTGTAGCCTCAGTTTCACATCTTCTAGGAGAGAGTCTTATAATGTCCCCTTTTCTGTATCTGCACTTCAGGTGGCTTTGTCACAATGTCATGATTCGTCTCCAGCTGTGATGCTATTCCATACACCTTTTTATGTCATATGTCTGATAAATCCCTTTCCATTTTATTTGCGCTTTATAGCAGAATTTGGTGTACTGGCGAGTCTCCGTCCTCTTGGGGTGTTGCTTTAGTCATACCCATCCCTAAGCCTGGAAAGGATCATCTACAGGCAACAAATTATCGTCCCATCTCTCTGACCTCTTGTGTTTGCAAGATGTTGGAGAAGATGGTAAATTGCCGGCTCATGTGGTATTTGGAGAGGGGCAATTACTTTCCACCAGTCCAGTATGGTTTTCATGTAAAATGCGATCTACCTCTGATGCACTATTGTCCTTGGAATCTTCTGTCTGTGAGGCTTTCTCCACCAACCAACACCAGGTTACTGTCTTCTTCGATCCGGAGAATGCATTCAACACTGCCTGGTGTCATGGCATTTTACTTTCAGTTCATGAATTTGATCTTTATGGACATTTGCCCATTTTTATTCAGCAGATTTTATCTAACTTTCTTTTAGGGTTCAAATGGGATGAGTGCTCGCTAGTACTGGTGCACTTGCAGGTGGGGTGCAACAGGGGAGTATCCTTAGGGTTACTCTCTTTGCTGTGGCCATCAACAGTGTAACCAGTGTACTTCCTGGTGGTGTGCGAGGCTGATTATACATAGATGACCTCTCAATTTCCTTCACTGTATATAGGATGTCTCTGATAGAGAGGAAGTAGCAGCTGGCTCTTAAAATAATTTCTGAGTGGGCTGAGTCTCGTGGCTTTTGTCTTTCTTTACAAAAGACAGTGGCTATGCATTTCTGTCACCTTCAGGGGGGTTTACCCAGACCCTGACTAGTATCTTTATGGTTGGAGGATAGTCTGTGTGGAAGAGGCTTTTTTGAGGGGTCTTTTGTTTGATAGATGACTAACCTGGATTCCTCATATTCGTTCTGTGAAGACAACTTTTATTAAAGCTTTGAGTCTTCTGAGGATTTTGGGACATACTTCTTGGGGTGCTGATCATCAGACCCTCCTCCTCTAGCAAAGATCTCTTATTTTTTCTAGACCTGAATATGGGTGTGAGGTCTACTCCTCTGCAACCAATACCCATCTCCGGATATTAGATTCTGTGCATCATGCTGGTGTATGTCTGGCAACTGGGGCATTCAGGTCATCCCTGATTTCAAGTTTCTTGGTGGAAACTGCTGCCCTCCCGTTGACTTTGTGTTGCCGGTCATTGACGATAAGTTGTGGTATCGTCTTCACCGCCTTCCAGACTCTGTTTCTTGTGCCATTGTCTCCCAGGATTCCCAATCATCTGTTTTTGACTCCCGTCCTAGTTTCCCGAAGCCCTTTGGTTACAGAGTCTGGTCTGTTATGTCAACCCTCTCTTTTTCAAGACTGGCAGTTTGTCCACATCAGATCCTGAGGGTAGGTTTTTGGCTACTATTTTGTGTAACATTCTGTAGGTACGTTGCTGGGAAAAGGAGTTTATTTCCTTCTCAGGTGTCCCTCTCACTCATTTCAGAGCATGCCTCCACTCATGAGGATTCTATCCCTGTCAATACTGATGGAACTAAGACTGATACTGGAGTAGTCTTTGGTGTTGTCTTCCCTTCCTTCAGTAGGGGGGGGGGGTAGCCTTCCTGGTGTTGCTTCAGTGAATACAGCAGAACAAACTGCAATTTTATATGCTCTCCAAATCGTTTTTACTTTCCCCCATTCGGCTTTTTTCATTTTTAGTGAATTGCGTAGTGCTCTCTCTGCACTGGAGTATTTCTATGTATTCCATCCGCTGGTTTTATCAAATTTAGAGTTGTCATGGCCGTTGTGTAGATTTCTGTTGGGTTCCTACACGTGTTGATGTGGTGGGCAATGAGAGGGCAGATACTTTGGCTGTAGCTGCATATTCTCGACGGCCAGCTACTGACTACCTGGTTCCCTTTTCTGATGGAAAACTTTACTTGTGATATGTAATTCATATGTGTTGGCAGAGACACTGGGATGGTGTTGCTCATAACAAGCTATAAGAAACTTCTCAGAGAATGGTTGTGGCAAGGGTTCTCCCCTCCATGCCTCGGCGATTGGAGGTGGCTCTTACCAGGCTTCGCATTGGGCACTCCTGGCTTATGCATGGATTCTTGATGAGTGGTTGGACTCAGCCATACTGTGATGATTGCCTTGTTCCCCTTATTGCCCGTCACTTGCTGGTCGAGTGTCCAAGTCTGGGAGATCTACGTCAAATATTCCTCCATAGGCATAAAGGGGTAGATAGTGCTTACCCTTTGTCTTAGATGCCTGGAGGAGCCTCTAGCGATTTTACTGATGTTTTCAGTTTTCTTCAGGAGGCGGGCCTTCTTCCACATTTATAAGTAATTGGTATTTTACAAAGTATCCTTTTATTTTTCATGTTTTCTTTCTAATAATTGGTATTAACTTTATTTTGATAATGCCGCTGTCCAGCAGCATATGACCCTAGCAGTTACGTTGCCAGATTTTGATTATATTCATTCAATGAATCAATCAAACAGGCAGCGGAGGGTGAGGCAGTCGGCCGCACAGCGTCAGCGGCCAGTGAGGGGGACAGGCCAGAGGCTCATTATTTGTCTGTGTCAGCACACCCACACTCTCCTACCACACAGCCAACACACAGCAGCCGATCACGGTATATTGCAAAATTGTCCCTTTTTCTTCAGTAAAAGTTATACCTTTTCTCAAAAACCTCTCTGTGCTCTTTACATCGTTTTTATATTGATATACTATGCATCAGTTACGTACAAGATGATAATGGGGTGTAAGGTGCGGAAAAAATCACTGAATATAACATTACGAAACCAACAATGTCATCTAGGCCAGTTTTCTCTTCGGGTAAGGAGGCTGCCTAACACCTTTTCCTAAGCAATTTATTTTGCCTATTACACTTTAAAGCTCTATTCTGTGTAACATAAATCCTTCTAATATCGCCATACTCTGCATAAAATGCGAATAACGGGATATTAACCAGCCATATCCAAAAATGAATAGTTAAGGAAGAGGTGTTACGAAGCCTCCTTACCTGACGAGAATATGGGCCCAGGTGACCCTGTTGGCTCAGTAGTTCCTTTTTCATAGCGATTTGTTCCTCACTTGACACCTCAGCATAATCTTGTACGTCGTTGATGGAAAGCATGTCGATTTTGAAAGCGATATACAAGGCACAGACAAGACTTTGTGGGAGTAATAAGCAAAATAAATCGCTTAGGAAGAGGCACTACGATGTCTCTTGACTTACTCGACGGCCCTTAAAAATCAACACAAATACTTTTTCCTTATTAATTCTAACAAGCTTTGTACAAAACTGGCCTCCATAAAATGTAGTCAGTAATATTAGCTTTATGTATAATGATTAACTTTTGCATGACTTAAAGATATATTGAATAGCCTAGGAAAACAGCAGGATCAAGCAGTGTATTCGGTTTTACAATGTTTACTGAGTATGCAGTGCAAACAGCTTAAATTTTTGCTAGACGCCATCATAAACAAACTGATGCTTGATGAGAGGTTTGTATTTGACGTCACTGTTTCCGTTTGATGAAGTCATCTTGTTGAAACTATTTGCACCCATATTTGTGTTTCATAACTTGATGACTAATGTAAAATCCTCTCTTGTAGTCCGAGTACAGTGTGTGTGTGTGTGTGTGTGTGTGCTCAACTCGGGGCATAGGCTTCACATCCTGGTCCCAAGGCCCAGTAGTCCTCGTACATATCATACACCCCTATATGTCACCACTTCGGCGCCAACACCCTCAGTCCATATTGAATACATGCTAGGCCTGTCTCATACAGGACTGGTGTATTGGTATTAGTGGGGGTATTTGTACGACATGTCGGCAGGTCTTCTGGTAGATCGGTAAAGTCTGTTTTAATGAAAATCAAATCCTTAAACTGTTCCCTGCCCCAGCAGGGATTTGAACCTGGGTCCAGTGGTACCGTAGGCCACCTCTCTACCGACTGAGCCACTGCCTTGTGTGTGTGTGCATATTTCAGCATTATGAACCTATTAGTCGGAAATAATAACGGTATAAACAATGAATCAACACAAGATACCATACAAAATCATTGAAAACATACAAAAGTAGTTACAGTACACCTTCATTTTTCGCTACAGCAAGGCAAGTATGGGTACCAGAGAGCTTGAGTCTTCAGCATGCGATTACCTTTCACGGTTTATTCTTTCCCTCTCCATAAGCCTTAATGCAGCATTGCTGGAGAGGAAAATACTTTCAGCTTCTTAGGGAATACAGTAACATACCAGTATGTTTCATGGTAAACTTTGTCTTTGAGGAAAGAATAAAGAATTAGAGACCCACTAGAGGAGTGTATGTGAGTGAAGTGGTTTGGGAGAAGGGGGAGATCAGGTTTAGGATAGGGGAATGAAGTGTAGAAAAATATGAGAGAGGGGGTTATGAGCTGGAGGGAGGACAGCCGCATAGCAGAGGACAGGGAGACTTGGAGGTGAATTTTTTGTGGTCACCCTTTACGGGATTTTGGCGTCTGGCAAAAGATAGATAGATTTACAGAAAAAAGTTCTTGCTCTGTTGAGTCTGTTTTGCAGAGTTTAAAACAATTCCGGTATGGATGAGCTTTAAAAAATCTCAGAGCTCCTATTCTTTCTTAAGGAATCTTGTATTAAATATTTGTTATTTTTAGATCACTTTATTTTGCATGGAATATGCAGCATTTCGTGTATTTAAGACGTTACAAACAACACCCATTGGCCTTTTAACCCTTTCAGTCCGGTAATAGTGTATCCTGTTTTATTCTTGCCATCACCCTCGGGGAGACTTGCCGAAGATAAAGTGGTAAATGAAGGTAATATTTAACTCCCAGGGTACGCAATTCTCCAGCCTCAAATGTCCCCCAGGACGCAAAAACAGGCCAATTTTTCGACTTTCTTAAATGTTTTATGCCCGATTTATAGAGCTTGAATTTACACACCTGAAAAGGCAAACCCCACCCTCCTAGACCCAATAGTTACCGAGCTATGGCCCATCAAAGTTTATAATAGTTACCCTTCACGGCCCCCTGCGAGAAAGAAAATAAGCCGCTCGCACCTGTTTTCTTAAAAAAAAAAAACGTTCATAAATCACCAAAATACATATTTTTTGGTATGTATTGATGTTATAAACCACTGTAATGTGCTTAGAAAAACATAAAATGGTACAACCCCCCCCAGTAAATGTGATAAATAGTAAAAATTATCCTCCCCTCCTCTCCCCTCCCCATACCTCCAATCCCCTCCCTCCCCTTCTCTTCCCTCCCCTCCTCTTTCCTCTCCTCCCGTCGCCTAACTTCCCCTTCCCCCTCCCCTCCCCCCCGAGCTGTCAAATCTAGCTAGGCAGAATGGTCATGAACCCCCAATAAAAATATGAGAATGAGTAAAAATTATCCTCCCCTCCCCATAAGTCCAGTCCCCTCCCTCCCCTTCTCTTCTCTCCCTTCCTCTTTCCCTCCTTCCCTTCCCTCCCCACGCCTAATCTCCCCTCCCCCCTTTCCCCTCCCTCCTTCCCTCCCCTCTGAGCTGTCAAATCTAGCTAGTTTTCGTTTCGTTACGTTTCGTTTTTGAAGGCTCCAACATGTTTGTATGCGTCGGCATGAAGTAAAATTTCTTTTTCGAGTGGGTTTTGAATAAAGAGAGCTAAAATAATTGTGGTGTGCATATCTGTATGCAAGGACACCAAGAAATTACAGGTAATGATTCAAAAACACGCGCCATAAAGCGTAAAAAATACACAATATTCGAGGCTGGGGAGGTAGAGATACTGCGTGCTAGGGAGTGGGGGTGAGGGTACGGGCTGGGGTGGGAGGTTGGGGTAGTGGTGGGAGGTGGTAAGGCCAGGAGGGGGAGTATGGGGATGGAGGGATGGGACGAGACCACCACAAGACACAAAGGAAGGGCCCCACTGGAGTACGGGGACATGAAGGGAGAGTAGGGGGGAAATACTCTCCCCTACTCCTGGGAGGATCTACATGGGAGGGGGGGGGGATGCATGAGGAGGGTGTGGGAGTGGTGGTTGTGGTGGTGGTAAGAGCGGTGAGAGGTAGGGTGGCAACTAGGTGTTGGGGTAGATAGATATTGCGAGAGGGAGGTGGGGGTACACCCCCACCACCTGGGTACGGGCCTGGGTCCCCCGTCCGGTGTGTCCAACACTTAGTTCTGATTGGTTAGAAGCCATCTGTGTCACAGTTGTGGTGGAGCCAGCTGCCGCCGGTTTTTTGTGGATGTTGCACGATCGGTGTTGCGCGTCCTTTTAAGAAATTGAGCAAAAAGCCCGATCGATGAGACTAGTACTTTAGGGGTTAACTCGTTTCATTCGAAAGGCTTGTAAGGAGAATAAATCGTCTGCAGCAAGGATGAAATATAAATTGGTTAAATATGTTGATATCTTTCCTGTATTGTCTTTATCATTTCTAGACGGTTTCCTTCAGCTTAGAAGAGTTTCAGAATGTATCCAATCCAACTCGAGATCATTATTCTCTTTCAGTAAAAGTTCTTTAATAGCAACAGTGAAAGAAAAATGGGGCTTGAGTTCAAGAAATTGAAGTCTTTTTTTTTTTTTTTTTTATAAACTTGCTCTCACAACTTGAAAAATTTAGTCTGCAAAATATCTAGTACAGAGTCCAATTCCAGATCCTCCCTTTCTCTCAATGAAAGCTTCTTAAACAGCAAAAATGACATAGAAAGACACTTGAGCTGAAGAAATTGAAATTTTTCTTCTTTCTTTCATACACTCAATCTTGCAACATTACTAACTGTCTGCAAAATAACAAGAACACAACCTGATCAATAACTTTCAATATAAACCCCAAATGCCGGTGGATAACTGATTCGAATCTGCCACTCCAACAGCCTCACATCCTTCATCACGGACACATTACCGGAGGTGTGAGTAGATGAGCTCGAAGCAGAACACGTGAAAACTAATTGCCAGGCCAGCTACGTAAACCACCAGTGTTCCCTGCAATGTGAGAGAATATACTTTTATGAAACTGCATCATATTTAGTGCAAGTATTACCGGTTCGCTATATATATATATATATATATATATATATATATGGATAAACAGAGAGAGAAAGAGAGAGACAGAGAGACGTGGATGAATGGATACGTGGATGGATAGATGGATGGAAGGACAAATAGATAGAGAGATGGATGACTAGAAACTAAAGCTCACGAGGACACAGTGAGGAAGTTACCCATATATTGGATAGGCTGAGTGAGGAAATGACGGCCATGGTTGTGGGTGGGTTGAGGCAGGTGGTCATGTTGGGGGTGTAGCTGTTGATCCAGTGGTCGTAGATACCTGCTTCTCTCACTGTTATGATCCTGGAAACACATGATTATGAATGTGTTATGATAAACCTTTCAAATTAACTTGGCCCAGAATTTCGTCCTTTAGTAGCTTTGTTCACATAAATACTCCTTCATGACCAGCACAGTTCTAGTGATAAGCAACTATTACAATTCCTTATTCAAAATGCAGAGAAGGATATTTTAGGCTAAGTTAAGGTAAAAACAGAATAACTGATAACCTATTCATCCAGTTAAACTTTTTTAAATATTTATTTTGTTAAAGCCGAATTATCTTAATCTCCTTAGGAGTAACTTAACAGATCAAGTAGATAAAACTGATGTATGATAGCTGACCTGCGGCTGACAGCGTTGATGAGTGGGCTGTCCTTGGGCCCCATTATGGCAGTCATAGACTTTAGGAACTTCTCATGTGCTAGATAGAAGTCACACTTTCCTGTTGACACCAAGAAAATACTTAAACACAGGCAAAATTAGTGCCATGAATACATTATATGACCTGTCCGGTATATCTGTCAGTGGTCTTACGATATAGGAAGTAAAATTATCATAAAATACTGGATAATAAATAATGTAATCCTGGTTACCAAAATTCAAGCCTGACTGATGCTGAAACTACCAAATATTGTCTTGGAATAATGCTGACTATAGTTCTTTTATTATGGGGTCCATTTTCTTAACCCACCACGTGCCAGCTATTTTTAACCCTCTGGGTCACTCCAGTGCTGGCCATTTTTCGACCTTTTTTTTTTGAGTAAAATGATAGATTTTGATGTGGAAACAATGAATTTCGTCATTAAAATGCTCACCGATGCTCGGAAATGAGTTTTATTGAGTCCTTCATGTTCGTGTATAGGTATAGCTGCTCTCACACTCACCACACACTTGAGAAAGCCGTTTTCTATGTAAGGTATACTCAGGTATTTATGCTGGGAAAGTATAGTAATGTTCAGTACACTTTTCTGATCACTTATTACTTCAGCATCTATCACAATTTGCATGTCTTTCTCACTGTGAATGCATTATCTTACACTTACTTGAAGATAGGTACAACCTGACTTCATTACTACAGTCCTGGCACTTACAAAAAGGTATTTACAACTTGACTTCACTATATAGTCCTTACACTTACAAGAAAATATTTACAACTTACACTTACATGAAAATATTTACAAAATGCCTTGACTATGTACAGCACTGGGTGAGGCACACAGGCAGAGTGAGGCAGAGCGAGCGTGAGGGGGGGGAGCGAGTGAGCGTATGGCCTTGACAGCCTGGGGGATGGTAAAGGAACAGTCACCTTACATGCCTGCCAATTTTTACCCACGAATCTTGAAAAATGTGGTCACAGTGAAGTTTTTTATTTTAGACCG
Organism: Coenobita brevimanus; assembly: GCF_032717465.1. Taxonomy (NCBI): domain Eukaryota; kingdom Metazoa; phylum Arthropoda; class Malacostraca; order Decapoda; family Coenobitidae; genus Coenobita; species Coenobita brevimanus. Next base: position 62,275,008 of record NC_136993.1, on the reverse strand, counting down.
TTTTAAAACAGCACTGGCACTGGCCGCAGCATTATGTCAGACCGTTTTAAAACAGCACTGGCATGCGGCGGGTTAATCGTCAGTATCGAAGGATCATAAGTACATTTCCAGGTCAAAGTCAACCTGAAAATTGTCTGACGTCTCCCAAAATATAATAAAAATAAGAAAATGCAAATATTTTATTCTACGGCAATAGGATTAAGATGATCTTTTTTGTTATTTGTTATTGATACTGTTGAGCCATTTTTTGCGGTGTATGTGAATCCCTAGTTCACTGTGAGGGTGTTCTGAGGTACAGTGCCTCAAGAAAGTATCCGTACTTAGGGGTAGATAGTTTTGAAATCATACGTTCACCTCAGGCGTGTTTCAGATCACATCGTTGGTTTTTCAGTTTGTTTCCCACATAGTTGTTCTGATACTTTTTGAGGTACTGTACATGACACTCCCATCATCTCATGTAGACATGTTAGTGTAAGGGCAAATTAATGATGCACACACACACACACACACACACACACACACACACACACACACAATTTTTCTCTGCCTCTGTCTGTCTGTCTGTCTCTCTCTCTCTCTCTCTCTCTCTCTCTCTCTCTCTAACCAACCTGTCACTGAAAAGTCCTGTGCCATCATCATTTTAGTCACCTCCTCCAAGCCAATTAGGATGTGGGCCCCCCTCCTCACTTTGACATCCAGGTTCTTCGTGAATTCAGAGGCGTCAAATGTTTGAAATCTACCTTCCTTCTGCAGATTAATGTCACGGAAAACACCACTCTCAGCCGTCTGAAAGTAGCACAATGACGGTCATAAAGGCTGTATTATATAGGGCCCACCTTTACTAGGCCAGAACTGGACATATTTTAACATAAAGTGCTTGCTCGTATATTTGTCATGGAAAGCACCAATCTTAACCATCTGCAAGTAACGGAATGAATCTCTTAAACTGTGTGATTTATATAGCCTTTCCAGAATTATCCCAGAACCAGACATACTGTGACATAAATTCCCAGACAGTGTATGTTTATATTAAAACTGGAAGAATAACCCGTATAATCTGTTTCTGTTGTTCACATATGGCCTCTCATTGTCACCTGCAGTAAGTCTGGTATTGAATAACGGCTTGCACAGAATATGACCTATTGTTACAGAGCATGTTTAATTTCCTGTGTTTATCTTGGCCTGCATGATCAGACAATTTACCTTAGAATAAAGTATGTCCGAGTCTGGCCTTAGTCACAGTAGGTCCGTTGACTGAGAGAGCTAAATGCCCAATGACGTTATGTGCTAAAACGAGCCTTCATGGTGTAAATACTAACCTGAATAGTGTAAGCCTGACTAGTTCCCTTCTGCACTAAAAATGTAATAGGATTATCGACCACGTCGCTGAGAGACTGTATAGGCATTGGGATGTATCTGACGGCCAGGAGGGACACCAGGTTGCCTGTATAGCTATGTGTCAGCACCACAGTTGTCAGCATCCACACACCCAACACCACACGCTCCCATACCCACCATGTCCTGACAGGGCTGACATCTGAAATAAGCACATGAATTTATTCCAAATTAAGGTATTACTGAGTTATTACCTTACTCTGGTAGTTCTCTCATGTGGGGTTCCCTTAAGGCGACGTTACACTGGACAAAAAGTGGCTAACATGTGAGCAACTTTTGTGAGGCAAAACGGTTAGCAGAGTCGAGTTGCCGTTACACCCGTGTGTTTTTGCCAGCTGAAACGGCTAACAGTGTCGTCTGTCTTGTCACCCCATGGTCATATGTAAACAAACCACCACGGAGTACCCACTTTTCTGCAACCGCCTCACGTGCTTTAGCAACTCCAGAGCAACAAGGCAGTCTACTAGTTTTCCTTGTCACAGGATCCATATCGAATACTGGTCATAGTCTGATTTCCACTTGTTGCTTGGAAACAAAGCAGACACCCTCCGTGACTGGTCACCAGAGTGTCCGAATACTGACTTAATGTCACAAGAATAATATAGACATGAATTAAAACCACAGAAATTAAATTGTATGTACAGTACTTAACAGTTTTATTTAAGTTTCCTTCTGTGATAACAGAATATTTTCTCACCAGTTACAAAATTAATATAGGTTCATTTGATTTCAAATCCCACCAACAACCTGTGAGCAAAAACTTTTATCTGTTTTGCCTCTCAAGCGAAATCTCGCCCACCGCGGGTCAGTTTGGTTAGTGGCTTACAAAACTGGCTCACATGTTAGCCACTTTTGTCCCAGTGTGATGCCACCTTTACTATTTTTTTTATCATACTTAACAGGATTACTTTTGCCCCATATATGCATCAAAATATTCCTTTGATCTCAGGTACCCTTCCTACATGGCATTCAGCAACAACTTTCATTAGGGTGTTGGGGTTTGTCATGAATGGTAAATTAAAATGGGTAACATTTGTATATATATTCATTGTGATGTAGTTCAGCCGTTAACAATCAGCATCAGACAAACCAATCTGATATGTCATTATTATTAATGCAAATGATATCTCAGCTTCGAAAGTGCAATTGGAATTTTTTTTCTTATGGATGCTTTTCTACAAATTTTGTCACCAGTTTTGTCCCACTACACTGCTGAGTAGTAACAATAAATCAAGGACTGGCTTGGGTACTTTGCAGCACAGCCAGCAATTTCTTTGTAATTTTGATCCCAGGGCTCCATACAGTGTGAATAACAGCTCGCAATATGACCTATGAAGCCATCCCAAGAGTGTTTTCAGGAGGGATTTCTCTTATTCTCATTAATATAATTTGGTGGTAGTAGTTTTTTTTTTTATAATAATTCACTACTGCATACATGTGTGTAAATTATTATAGGTATTCGTGATAACCACAGTATTCTTATCCATAATACTGGGAATGTTATAATTAAGACACAGAATCTTTACAGCCTGATGCAGTTGTGCAAAGTAATGAGATACAGTTGTTATGACTTTGTTGCAAGGGACCGAGAGAATGCAACTATTTACCTTTATCAATAATCCAGTTTAACTGTACGACCACACATGGTGGTAGGATGGCAATACTACCCTAAAAGTGACAACTTCCACCATAACGTATAAGATAAGCTGGAGGTCTTACCTTGTTGCAACAGCACTCGAACGCAGCTGGATGCCTTCACCATTAGCCCTGTACAATGACAAGCCTGGGTTTGTAGACATGAGGGAAATATTGTCATTACTGTAAGGACCCCCAGCAAGGCTGCAAGAAGTGCTCCCCAAACACTAGGACCCAGGGGTAGTAGGAAGCTCCAGGGGCTCACCTCGGGCTTGACACGACCCACGATCATCCTGTTGTACATGATGTCGATTGGGAAGGTGAAGTCCACGACCTTGGCTCTCGCGGCAGTGATGTCAAAGAGGCCAAGGCTGATGTCCACCACCTGAAATGAAGAGTAAATTAGTATCTGAAGCGCAGTATTGTCAGGTACCTCAAAATCACTTACGACTTCCTAACTACATTTTTTAAAATCAGTCTTTGATGGCTTTTTGTCGGTCTTGTGCCTGGTCGATTTATCTATCATCTATCCATCTTTCAGCCTGTCTATGCATCTCCAATACCATCTTAGTCAAGCTGATCTTCAATGAACTGATTAAATGGCAAAATATAATGAAAATAAAGTTATTTAATCAACATTCGATACATAATGATGCAAGGCCTTAAATGGACCTACTTCCTGTACTGACATTCCCATCATGCCGGTCCAGGACCCGTCAGGTTGTTCCACTCCGCGCACTTTGTCAGCGGGGGTCACATAGTCATATCTGCAAAGTTTGTGACAGGAAACGAATCTAACACCACTTTCATATATATATATATATATATATATATATATATATATATATATATATATCCCATTAGTGCCCAGTATCCTCAATATTGGACGGAACCGGGCATTTTCACAGTTTAGTAAAGAAAGGAACCCCAGGGAAGGGATCTACGAGCATCGAGACTATGAACCGACTGGCGGAGGGCGGTACACCTAGCACCCTTGCAGCAGAATCCTTTGCACAGGAACTCTGGGAGCCAACTACAGTATATATAAAAATATAAATATGTATAAATATGTATATAAATTAATCAATAAATATATATTTATATATATATATATATATATATATATATATATATATATATATATATATATATATATATATATATATATATGTATGTGTGTGTGTGTGTGTGTGTGTGTGTGTGTGTGTGTATAATATGGATATAGCTACATAACAGTACTGATAGTGTAGAAGCATATGTGTGTGTGTGTGTGTGTGTGTGTGTGTGTATAATATGGATATAGCTACATAACAGTAATGATAGTGTAGAAGCATATGTGTGTGTGTGTGTGTGTGTGTGTGTGTGTGTGTGTGTGTGTGTGTGTGTGTGTGTGTGCCGGCACGTTAATGTTAGACAATAAAGACATTGATTGGCAATTCGTGGTTTTGAGTTCGACAGTAGTGTTCATGCACAATAGTCTCTTAGGAGATAGGTAGAGGCGCTCACCATTCACTCATATAATTAGGTCATTGGAGGAGTGAACACCAAGAAGGTCAATGAATATGGTAAATATGGACCCAGATACTCGTGCTCGACACATGTGCTTGAAACATGTACGACACATTGACTTGAATAAGTTCGCATGCATGTCCGAAGCACCATTGTCATGGACATGATCATAACGTCGTTTAGAAGCATGTTGGTAGCCCTGGCGTGGACGTTTCCTGCACTGGGCATGAGTGTAACTGGCTAGATAGTTAACTGAGTACCACAGATGGTGAGTGGGGATTGCCTCAACATCATGAAGTGGGCCAGGGACCAGGTGTTATGATTAATAGAACAATATTAGGCACATCGTGTGTTCTGAGATCTGACAGCCTCAGAATCCAAACACGAGATAAAGAAATTAGACACATGGTACCACATCAGTGACACATTGTGGGTGGATCGCGCCGATATCATGAAGATCATTATCTTGATTGGATAGTTCCGGTGAAAGACAGAGTCAATAAACAGAAAATCATGGCAGGATGGAGACTACATACAAAGGGGCTCATGGTTTGCTTCAAAAGCCAGAGCTTCCTACTGGACAAAAATAAACCACGCACTACAGTAGATGCTGAACTTCCGTAAAAAAAATCCAGAATTATCCACTCTCACTTACCTGTGCAGCACAAGTCCAGTATTGTCATGTATTCTATCACTGATTACACTGTGTCTGTGCCCATTCCTACCACTTCATGATGGGCGTACTTACTAATTGCCCAGACGTTTTGCTTCCATTCCACAAATCACCACTGAGGCAGCCACAGCAAGCAACATAATTTTTCCCGCCGATATAAAGGAAGCTCTGCAACAGACATGTTTGTGTGGACTGCATATCACCTTCGAACATGCTGAAGCTGTTGCCACGAAATGTCATGGAACATTGCTATGGACATGTTTGCAGCATGTTGGGCATCAAGATTCTGGCATGTAGATGTTTGTTTCAGTGTTTCGAACAATTTAGACGGCGCGGTTGTCCAAGCAAGAAAACGAGGTAAGGAAGGCGAAAAAAACGAAGAAACTAACAAAGGATCAAATTGGATGGAGGAAGTATGTAACAAGAAACACTTGCCAAAGGTGTGGCATCACATTTTCAATTTGGTTGTCATGGGAAAGCTTATTTCGCAGGTGTATCTGAAACTCGTTTACAAATAATAGTTCAGAAATATGTGTATTATTTATTTCAAAGATTTCAGTATGTTAATATTTCTGTTTTTCATTTCAGTGCCCATGTTATTTTTGTGATTTCTGTTTAATAGTTTCTGAATACTATTTCACCTCAAGTCATTGGTGGGAATTACGTTCGGAATAATAATGAACATGATTTTTTTTTACCTGATTCCATGTCAACATTTAAATATAAGAACACACATGTGAACGGAAAATGTAAGACACACTGTATTTATTTGCTGAAGCTGAAAGTTTCTGATGCAGTTCGACCTGCTGATGTGTGGGTGTTTTCATGTACAACCATCTGTTGTATTTACATATTTCTATAGGAAAGAGATAATGGATTCATGCCATTACTTTAACACACACACACACACACACACACACACACACACACACCGTGCTCGGATGTTTCGGCCAAGGACGTTGAGCCAGGGGCCACCACCGTAGGACGTTTTGGCCATGGAAGGTAGGGCATAGGTTAGGTTAGATTAGGTAAGGTTAGGTTAGGTTCACAACACATCACACTTCAAGACGACCTAGGTTGGTGGCCCATGGACCAAACGTCCGTAGCCGAAACGACCTACATTCCACTTACACACACACACTCTTACGTTCACACCCACACTGATGCTCAGGCCCAAGTCTACACTCATGCTCATACTCACACTCAGACTCACAACACAGTCACAGTCCCCATTACAGTCACACCCGCTCACACACACTTGATTGCATGTCAGATCTCCTACGTGAAGTTCATAGCCTTTGAAACAGTTTCGAGCAGTGTGACTCTAGGATTCAAGATGATGACCCGCTTCCCCCCAGGCGCGTCAGGGTCGTCGACCACCTTTGTTTTGAACACCGACGCAGGAACATGAGCCACCAGCAGACGCGGACCCGTTGCCAGTCTGAGGGAAAAAAAAACTTAGATTTATGGCTCAACTGTGCAAGAGACATTAAGGAAAAGGATCAGTATATGTTATGTCCAAACAAATGTTGCCATGTCGTTATCTACCTTTTAAATAATGTCGCAAGTTTGATATATATATTTCACATTTAATCCTATCGGTTACAAGAGTTGTTAAGGAAGTCAGTTTTTAATATCCTAATACTCCCCTTAGAACCCTTTCCAATTTCTCACATATATAATCTGCAGTACTGACATCCGGGTTCACAAAAAATGTCATCATAATTAGATTTATATACAAGAGTTCTTCCCTATCCTGTCTCTTCCACCACTTTGCCTTCCAGTATGTTGAACATAGTACCAAGACATCTCAAAGGCCTTAACCCCTTAACCGCGGGGCGTCACTTTCGTGACACTCGGCCACAATGGATCATACCGCGGGGCGTCACTTTTGTGATTCTGTGTTATTTTGAATTATCCCGGGCTCTCAAGTGGTGGCTTGTATCATCTGTCAGTACTGCCAATGTCCAACACTAGTCAGCACTCCAAATCTCATCTGTACTCCCATCCATTGTTGACATTTTAGCGATTTTACCCCCTTCGTGACTCCCCTCCCTACCTGCCCTCCATTACCCTCTCCTCTCACCTCCCACGCCGCACTGTGCTACGGAAATTTCCCCCTGATTTTTCCACAGATTTCATCCATTGAAATAAGCCCTATGCCCTATATTTATACCAAATAATATATACCAAAAAAAAAAACAGGTAAGTGATAGTGTTATACTCCAGAAATTGGCTAATTATCACCTGACAAAACCTCACGTGCATTCATTAGCTACATTACCACGGTAATTTCCCCTTTGATTTATGCCTTGTAATCGATGTCTGTAATAAAAATATATATCAGAAAGGAAGGGAGAATCCTAACTGACATTTACATTCACCTGGAACTACCTATTTCTTTATTTATTGCCGAGATTTTCTACCTATAAAAAATTAGCCTGTAAGTTAGCAGCAGTCAGCCTAAAGTGTCATTGTCAACCCTTCCCTTCTCAGATAAGCCGCGGCATTTAGTTCCTTGTCCTCCGCTGTAGAGAAAACATGTCGCACTCACGCCCCACCATTCCTGCCGCTTCTGCGCCCATTGCAAAGGGCCCCGTGACCTCTACTCCAAAGAAAAGTGTTGAGGCAAGCAGGAAAGGCCTCAGTGACTCTGCAGTGGCACGAGAACTTGCAGAATTGTCCATGATAATGATGGACAGTGACTATGATGATTCGGGTGAATCGTGTGATGAGCCGGGTGAGGTTATCGCGCCAGAAACAGCGACAATGAGTGCTTCAATAAGTGAATCAGTGTCCAGCTCCAAGGGAAAGGAGCCTTTAGTGCAGGAAGGACAAGAATTTGGGAAGGGAGTGAAAAGGCGGCGTGTTAGCCCCAGAACAATGCCCCCACGTGACCCAGCCCGCCATGAGTCACGAGTGCATTCACCTCCCTGTTCCCCAAGCCCCGCTTTACTCATCTCGTCATCATCATCGGCTGAGTTATCTCCGGAGTCTTCGTCGTCGGAGTCACCACCAGCATCAACAGTGAAGGCAGGCCGTAGAGGCAGAGGTAGATCTAGGAGAGTGAAAAGTAGTGTAGCTAGTAGGGTAAGGGCTGCTAGTGCTGTACGGCAACCTAGGGTCAGTGAGAGTGACCTTGACAGAGATAAGCCTCCCTCACAGCCAACCTCCACCACCACCACCACCACCCGCCCTACACCGCCACGACAGGGAATCCTGGACGCCTTCGCGTGGACGGAAGGGTCAGATTTTGTCCCCAAAAATCTTGTTTTCGATGAGAGCTCCTCAGGAGTTCAGCCTGCCTTCACTATGGACGAAAATGCTGAGTGTGTCGACTACCTTTTGGCCTTCCTAGATGACGAAGTCATGCAGCACATATGTGATGAGACCAACAGGTATGAATCACAACGTGCTGCTAGTGGTACAGGTGCAGCCAAGATGCAACAGTGGTCCATGCTGGGAGTGCAGGAGCTGTATGTGTTCTTTGCCCTCATGCTTCTCATGCCACACTCCAAGAAGCATGAGTTGGAAGAATACTGGTCCATGGACCCCTTACTACCCTCACCCACCTTCAATAAGTACATGGCCAGAGATCGCTTCCGGAACATCATGGGAAACCTGCACTTTGCCGACAACGATGTACCTTCCCAAACCGACCCACTCTGGAAGATCCGGGAGATTCTGAGCAGAATGAAGGATAAGTTCATGTCATTCTTCCACCCATTTCAGAAGGTTGTCATCGATGAATCCTTGGTTTTGTTCAGAGGACGTCTTCGGTTTGTTCAGTACATTCCAAGCAAACGTCGTCGCTTTGGAATTAAGTTCTTTGTACTGTGCGACTGTAAGATGGGGTACATCCTTGACTTCGTCATATATTCAGCCAGCACTGTCGATATTGATAAAACACACCCCCTTGGCTTCTCAGGCTGTGTAGTGAAAGTGCTCCTAGAAAAGTATTTTGGTGGGAATCATGTGCTGTATACAGACAACTACTCTGCAGCACCGAAACATGCTAAATACCTTTCTGAGCACGGCATTGGCTCCTGTGGCACTGTGAAAAGTAATCGTGCCAACTTCCCCAAATTCCCAGAGGCGGGAACCTCGCAGCGAGGAGACGTGCACCTACGCAAGTGTGAGAAGATGCTGGCAATACGGTGGCATGACAAGAGAGTCGTGCACATGCTCACCACCGTACATAAGGGGGAGATGAGAGACAGTGGGAAGGTCGACCGTCGGACAGGCGAACCTGTGAGGAAACCTGATGCTGTGTTGGACTATAATATCAACATGTGGCTGGTGGACAAGTCCGACATGATGATTGGTGAGATCGACTGCCTCAGGAAGAATACTAGGTGGTACAGGAAAGTTTTTCTGCATCTCATAGATATGACGATGCTGAACGCCTTCATCCTGTACAAGATGAAGGTAAAGCCACCCAAGTCCTTCTCCCTGAGGTTGTTCGCCAGGACTTGTGTCCAGCAGCTGTTGGAAAGGTATGATAGGGTGCAAGCAGCAACTCCAAGGCGCCATCCAGTAACACTTCCCGACCGACTTGAGCAGAGGGCGTATATGGATCGGCACAGACTTGAGCTAATGCCTGCCACAGAGAAAGGGAAGGCTGCAATTCGCAGGTGTCAGGTATGTGCGCATACCACACGCCGCACACCTGAGCATAAACGCACCTCTTGGCAGTGAGCTGAGTGCCAGGTTCCCCTCTGTGTTACCTGCTTCTTCGAATCTCACAGTCAGAAGCAGTTCTAACAGTGCAAGTGTGGAAGCAGAATTATTTGGAAATAATGTGTAAATAATGTGTAAATAGCAGGTGAAAGCAATGGATGTTCATTTCATATGATTGAACAGTGTATTATAGTTTTATCTTACTGAAAGTGACAGTGAATAACATAGTGTAAGTAAAATAGCAGGGTAAATATTGAAAATAGAATAGAAAATGTAAATAGTAATGTAAGTAATTAGTAATATAAGAATATGAGTACAAATAATTTATGTTATAACAGTGAGAGTGAATCCGTGGCTCTCTACGTATTTTACTGACTGAAAAATTGAATGACTTCAGTGACAATAAACTAATACGACTGAAGGAAACTTATGGAGAAAGACTCCAGATATATATAAGTGTGATATAGTAATAGAAATATAAAGTGTGAGGGGTTTTATGAATAATAAATGACAGAGTGCCTAGAGCGAACTAGCGCAAGTGTGACGATCAGACGCGCTCGTAATTTCCATTGTTTTCACAGTGTTTTTTTTTTTAGTATGGATCCCAAACTACTTGAAAATTGTAGAATAGTGTTTATAGTGTTTGTATTTGGCTGTGGTAATCATATTACGGGTTGTCGGGAAGTGTAAAGTGGAGACTTCGTTACCCTACTTCAGAGGTCTCCACAAGTCCTACGGTAACAGACGAAGGCTCAACAATCATTCCAGGAGAAAGCTGAAGGTATGTGCCATAAGCATATATAATTTTTTTATTCTAGGACTAATAACTGATTTTTGGCAAATATTTTTTGAGAGTCTGTCGGAGCCCAAATAACCCCGCGGGACACGCAAGTCATTGGTAAACAATCCCGCGGTGTAGGGGTTAAAGAAGAAAAAGTCTACTAAGCTTTATGAAAACGTCTTTAGTGACAAGAGTATGTATAATGGTAATTCTTTCATGATTTTATGTTTATCTGACTAAACCTCCTGGCCACTTCGTTATAACACGTTCACAATGATGACGTCTATTTGTATTTTATTCATGCCATCTCCAAGCAGCTCAAAGCACAGAGCGGATGAGGGATTGTACCGTCTTTCCCAGGTGCTTAAGGGTTATGGCTGTGCTATGGGAGGAGGAACGTTCTTCTTTGTGGTGGCACTCATATTCCTTAGTAAGATTTAATGTTTAGTGATTTTAGTGTCTTCCTTTTATCCCTTTATCTTAGGGTATTATTGACTTTGTTCTTTATAGTCAAGGAGACAAACACAAATATCAGCCATGGGTGTGACATACGGTATGATTACCTTTTTTTTTTTTTTTTTTCATAAAATTACTCACCAGAACCTGTATTTTAAGAATTCATTGAGTGCCACCTTGACATCCTTGGGGAAAATTTGTTATTCACCTAGCAAAATAATAGTTATATTATGAGTCGGTTATCAGCAAAAAAACGCACTCAGAGGCTGTTACTCTTCTAATAGCCAAATTGGAACATTACAAACACTCACTATATATGGGTAATAGTAGTATACACATAGACAAAAGAGGTACACTCTTCCTTGAGACTTTAAGTCTTACAACTCACACAAAATTACAAAAGTTAATAATAAAATAGCATGTGCATGTGCAGTGTCATTCACATAATTTGTATTCAGTAATTAAAATTTTCTTCATCATCGTCATAATCATCATCATCTGTATCATTCTGGTCCTCAAACTGACTGCAGGGCATCATGGATTTTGTGTGCTTATTTGCACAGCTGTCATTCAGCACTACACATACAGTGTGAAGTACAGGACAGAGCACTTACATGGCAACTGCATCTTTCGCTTGAACATGGGTGTGATGATTTGCAGCTGCAGGCAATACTTTGCAGAACTTAAGGTGTTGCAATGGCTGAAGTACTAGCAACAGGAGTCAAGATATTATTCTCAACCTTCGAACCATACTGAGTTATGTCAATATCTAGGGGTGCCATCTGATCTGCTGTCCTCCAGATCAGAACCTGAAGACAGGCACGTCTGATGTGTTGGACAGCAGCAGCATCCGTTGGTGGGAGACTCTTTATCTTGGGTGGCTCTTTCTTCTTGCTGAATATTGGATACCTCAGATTTGCAAGAGATGTTGACTCTGTTCCTCCATATAGGCTTGATATGAAGCAGAGACCTTCTTTAATCCATACTTTTTCTGGAGCCAGCGGATTTGCAAATTCCCTGAGGGTTACTTTGGAATTCAGAACCAAGTTGATTGCAGTTACTTTTCCTTTGCCAAAGGGATATGAAACACTGTCACATCCAGAGAGTGCATGGGTCGCCAGTAGGTATAAACACTTCTCTCCCAGCTTCTCAGCTGTTGCCTTAATGTCAATGATATTTCTATCATACTTATTCATTGTCACATGCGCAGATGCTTTGTGGATTCAGCAGAAATATAGCAACAGGACAAAAATGTCTGTATCATCAGCTGGAATCTGAATATGGTCTTTACTTGGATGGAGCTTGAGAAGATAGCTAATAATGGTCACATCTGCTTCCTCATGAGTATAAGGACTTCCTTCTCCCATGTCACACATGAAACTGACCAGTGATTTCTTATTGTGCTTACGCTACATGACAGCCTCTCTTGCAGGCAGAACAGTGTCACGTCTGAGTTCATAGACATGGGGGACAATGCCTTTTTCTCTCCTCTGACGTTCATGAGACTTTACAGAGTTCGGGTTGTAACAGTCAAATATAATGACAGTTTCATATGGCCTGGCGAACAAATCAACAAATCTCTTGGCAAAGTTGAACAGTGTCACAGTCTTGGGCCACAGAGTGTGGTATATGGCTTCATTCCCATCAATCAACGGGGCATCCACTGAAGCTTGCAGATCTTCATTGAAAACAGCTAACTTATGTAGTAAACTAGCTTTCGACCCTTTCCGTAGGTCTCCATAATCATCGAACAGTGATGATGGTATGGATGAAAGCTCATACCTGAAAAGCCCACTAAGATGGATCTCTCTGTTCTGAGAGATGACAAGTAGATGGGCATACAGTTTTTCCATGTCATGAACATTCGTATCACCTTCTTTCACTTTCTTCTTCAATGACTCCATGGTGGCAACATTTTTCATCAGTGGGTCATGAAATCCTTTTGGAAGTTTGGTCAAGTACTCTGCACTCATTCTCTCTCCTATGGCGAGAGCCTCATCCACATTGACCTCACTTTCAGCAACTCTACCACTGACAATGATATGTAATGGATCATCAGGTAGTGTTAGCAGAGGATTTGTATGTTGCAGTATTTCATTTAAAATTTTGTTCCCATCATCTGTGTCCAGTTTCTTTCAATTTTTTCCTTCTTCCTTGTGTCTACCACCTTTTTGATCAAACTCATCCTCACCTTCTTCATTGAACATATTATCCATCTTCAGTGACATGGCATTGCAAATAAGATGAGATAACACCCGCTCAGTCAACTGTTCAGAAGACAGTGATTTGCCAACCGATCCACCTTTTGCTTTTCCAAACCGAATATATGTTTGCTCACCAAACTTATCTAAGAAGACTGCATTGCAAAATCCACCATGGTGATGGCAAACATGTTCCCCTCGAAGAAAGGCTGCAAGCATTTCCTCTGGAAGTAAAGTTTCCATTTGAAGCACGTGCCATGAAAATTATCTGGCGTAGCTCCAATGCCCAGCTGCGAAAAAGTAGGAGACCATTCGTTTCAGGGAATACGTGTGGAGAAGCCAGTCACCTTCACGTTCGGCTCGGAGGAACGGGTGTATGATGATTACAGGGGTAATGAAACAGTCTACCCACAGACGTCCTGTTCTCGAGAATCAAACAACATCCAGCTCCTCCTGAATATCCTCTACAGTTGCTTTCCGTGACGTGACAATTGGCTGAATAATTGCTGTCAAAACCAACCTCATGCCTCTAATTGCCTTTGGCCATGCCTTTCCATTTAACATATTTGCGACTCCTTTGAAAGCAACATTAAGAATGTCCCCAAGACCACTCCCATTCATAAGGGTACCCACACAACCAACAAAGGACATGAGAATATGCATCCCTCCAGGGCGGACAATGAGATGTTGCCATCGATTAGGATCAGACCATTTGATTTGCTGAATGACTTTGTACAACTGCATATCAGCAGTCAAATGGACAAAAGGTCTGGTTTGCAGAGATTCTAAAAACATAAGAGTAGTAAGGATTGTGTCTGGGTGGGATGGTGGCATATCAATCAAAGGCCCAAAAACAAAATGGCTTGCTAGACCATATGCAGAGTCGTCTTCCCTCGATGAAGCAACCATTGCACCTGTCCGTTCTGGTGCTGGATCATCTGTTTCCATTTGTTGCAAAACAGAGACGAGCCAGGATGTGTCCTTTTCTAAGGGTGTCTGAATACTGCTTGTGGAGTTGCAGAGCAAATCATATGAAAGGCCATAATGAAGTGTAACCATGTGTGGAACTGATCCCTTAACTCCTTGGTATGATACTGCGTCACAGAAGACCAGTTTGCTGGCTGAAGATTCTGCCTTTCTTGACGGGATATCCTTGGGATTTCAGGAAGAGCATTGCAGGAAGTACCTGAAGGAGATCACACATATATCATGATTTTATGGTTGCAAAGTATTTCTTAATAAACAAAACTACACAAACACAAAAGAATTAAAATATTTTGGAATATGGACATTATTAAAATGAAAATGCCCAGGAAGAGGAACTGGAATTAATAAAATAGAAAAAAGTAACAGCAATGAAGCTAATGCATGCCAAAGGTCATCAATAAACTCAACAGCTGAACATGGCAACAATGAAGTGATCATAATCATACCTCTGCCATGCTGCACAAATTCCACTGCCATAGAATGAGTTTTCCACATCCCATTTGGAGTGAACACATTTAAATCAGTTATCACACCAAACACTGATCAGTCCATTTCCATCTAAGGGTCCCTGAATCTGGAATTCCTTCTCACAGGTGAATAAGGCAGCTGATTTTCTGAAGCACCTGACTTCATCATAACTTGAACAAAAGCCACTGTCATGTAATGTATCAATAATTTCTCTAGATCCAGAAAAATTGGGTATTTTGAGTGCCAACCTCAGTGTTGTCTGATTGAAGTTCTTCGAAACAAGAGCTTGTATTGCTTGGGTGATTGACAGATTTTCTTGTCTCTCCCTTAGAAACAAATTCTGAAACTAAGTTTAGAAGTATCTGACAGGACTGCAGAATTGCCTCCTCCTTGGGAAACTGGTTTAGCGTGTATAATATATATATATATATATATATATATATATATATATATATATATATATATATATATATATATATATATATATATATTAATATATATATATTAATGGGACTTGGCATGGATTTCATCAGAAATCTGCAGAGCCAACTCTGACACAAGATCATCATCATATGCCTCAACTAACTTCAAGCTTGCTGACAAACGCTTCTGAAAACATAGCATACTAGCACATCCTTGCACTTGTAACAAAATAAGACTTTTACCAAAATGTTCCTCCAATCTATGCATTAGTCTAGCTCTTTCTTTTCGAATGGGGCAGGATATATCATCCTGAGGCACTTCAGCAGCAGCAGAAGTTGAGTCTTCAGACTGGGAAGTAGATGGCAGGGAATCCAAGTACTCTTGACACAAGTCATGTATTTCTATGGATTTCCATATTCTAGAAGGATCATCTCTTTATATTTTCGGCTATATGATTAAATGCAAGATCAGCTGGGCTGACTTCCTTAACTTGCACTGATGAACATGATGGAGCAGAAATATTGCGCTTTGAAGTAAACTTCTTAAAACAGTCCTCATGGTACTGGGCATCTACTGCCTGCAAGTCAGACAGGCTGCCATGTATTCTCACTATCACTTCTTGAAATTCTGAATCGCCCCCCCCCCCATTTTTTTTTTTTTTTTTACATATTTCTAGAAGTCCGTCTTTCATTTCCTTGGTTTGACATTGCATCACCTTCCTCCATCGATCTGGATGCCTTGGATCTTTTGGGAAACACTCACTACCACAGGTGAGGCAATGTGATCAAAACTGGAATGGCCTGAATTCAGATCGTCTTTTCTTGGGCTTTTCCTTATGTGGGGCACTTCATCGCAACCGTTTCAGCTCTCTCTGAATGTGAGTTTTAGATGTATGTGTGAAAACACACGAACTGTGATATTTTATTGAAAAACGTGTATCATCATCTAGCTTCTTTCTTAAGTCTAAGTGCAAGGTGTCCTGTCTTGTAATGCTTGCCTCAATGATGCTGTTTATTCTTTGGGCACCACCAGTAATTAACTTGTCTGTCTTGTTGCACTTGAAGAAGCATCCCCCTTGTCTTCCATGTTCATTTAAATTTATGTGTTCAGATGATGGTTGTGCAAAAGAAAATAAAACAAGTTTAACATTAATAACTGCATTCGATAAGTGAAACTCTATTTGCATTTTGGACCACGTTTATATTTATATTTACGTTTATATTTTTTTATAATTTGGACCATATTCATCATGTTTTTAAGAAACATCACAAACAATAGGTCAGTGATTTTCAAGTGCATCAGTATGATTTATCGATGTCACAGTCGCCATCTTGAATTTCACTGAAAAAAAAAAAAAATCCCCGTAGATGACAAGGTGGCACTCACCTGATCCTCTATCTGTGGACCCCCAACAACCATTTTATGTAAAAAAAATTGTAAACATACCCTATGTCACACCTATGCTAGGTGTCTCCTTGACTATTATATTGTCGCCTTTTTCATAGTAATCCGCTACACAAGACCCTGGTAGTTTTGCCACCAGTTTTGTTTTCTGTTATTCACTTACCCATCCCCATGCGTTTTTATCCAGTTTTGGATAAATTTGTTGGGTTCCTCGTAGAAATGGCTTTACACCAAAGTGGATCCCCTAAGATGAATAAATTTGCCTGAAGGTATAAAATAAATAATAAAGACTTCAGTGTATTGAAAAGGTTAAGTTTGATACTGAAATCAGCTGATGCTAGTTTCCTCTCTAGTTAAGATAAAAGCTTTGTAATGAAGAGAACGCACTCAGTACGCTTACCTGTAAAACTTGTCGGGAAAAAGTGGGAGGAGGAAGGTAAGAGCCAGACCCCGTGAGGGAGTCCACCAGGCAACCTGCTGTGGAGGTGAGTCTCCCGAGCTGTAGGGCAGTTCCACCAACACGCGGCACCTTCGAAAGTAAATACAAATAATTAATTCTTTGGCTGTGGTGAGGTTCCATAAACAGAAAAGAACTTTGTCTTCTTAGCTGGAGCGGGGTAGGGGATGGAATGGATAGTTATATGAGAGGGATTTGTGAATTAGAGGGATGGCAGCTAAACGGCAAAGGAAAACGCGAAGTGGAGGTGATTTGTTTCAGTTCATCCCTTGCGAGATTAAGGTGTCTAGTAATAGACAAGCAAAAGCTGCATAAAATTAATATACTTTTTATACTTTAGCATAAGAATCGATAGTTTTTTTTACGTTTTTGGTGTGCATATCTTTTCTTCAATATTGTTAAATCCTCTGACACTTTGCAGTTAAAAGGTAAACTGAAGACTTTACCTTTTACGCATATCGAATATATTTAATTTTCTCCATCCCATTCAAAATGTCCATGTGGTATACCGAGTAGACAGATAACAACATCCATACGATGTTGTGGCATCTTTTGTACTGTGTTCTTCCTAAAATCAGATGATTTGCTTCATTTTAGGAAACTCTCCAATATGATGTCTGTAGGTGGTGTGAATATGCTACTATAATACGTCACGGGATTCAAGAGGTTAACATCGGAATGCCCAGTGATGTAGTCCATAACTTCTCAGAACAGCCTAGGAACTTCTTAGTGTCACTCAAAGTATAACTCACTTTGGACAGCTCCTTCTTGGACCTTTTCCAAATCGTCTTAGCACCGGAGACTTTATTTAACTCTCCTCGTGGTAACTCTCATAGTCCACATGTTTCACAAGCATCACAGTTATGAATCACGTGTATTATAATCATATAAAAGTAAATTGTGGATCTTCCTTTGTCCTAGGTATTTGCCTATTCTTTTCCCATAGAGAGATCGATTAGCTTATGAGGCTATACAGTTAGGCCTATGTGAGAGAATAGTTAAACACTTACAAAATTTGTCCTTTCCCATAGTAAAAAGTCACTATTTCCTCCACGTTCACAATTGTGCTTTTAAGAAATATAAGAAATATCTCACTCGATCCTTGATGTCTTTATTTTCTTTAATCACGTTCAGTCTTTTCGTTTCTTGACACAGGTTGTGATGTTTGGTGCATCTGTTTACCACGATTTGTCACCTGTGTCTTAAGACATGAGGTACATGGAAACTACGTGTGCTTACTTTTGTTGTTAGTGTGCTCCACCCTGTTTCCCCAAGACAGTCATCCCAGCTCGTCACGCATAACCTTTTCCACTCATGCCACTTTTTACCACCCATGTTGCGAAGCGAGCTGAGTGGTAATATTTTCATTCGTGATGTTGACCGACTGGCATTGTTTGTGTGTGGATAAACAAGATATCTCATGAGCGGCTTGAGGTATGAACACTAAACATTCAGAGTATCAAGATATGTCCAAAATCTTGGACGAGATCGAAAATGGGCACTCGGGGTCAAGGTCAAGGTCACCAAAAAAGGATGCCAAAGGTCAACTAGTTGACCTTTGGTGTCCTCCACCTTAACCCCGTGTGCCCATTTTCCTTCTCGTCCAAGATGTTGGCCATACCTTGATACTTGAAAGTTTCATGTTCACAGCTCAAGCCGTTCATGAGATATTTAATTTACCCACACACAAAGCCAGCCAGCCAACCTCACAACTGAAATGAAAACATTACCACTCCACTCGCTTACCACTCGCGTTATGAAGGGACCGGAGTGGTAATGTTTTAAGTTGTGAGGTTGGTTGGCTGTCTTTGTGTGTGTTTTACATCCTGAAGTTGCATCAAATCAGAAATGGAGGTGCAAACTTATGTCCCAAGGAAAAACTTCCTGGCTCCGCGGGTGTTGAGAGCCCATCACAAGATGGCATCAAGTTTCCTTCTCAAACACCACTCTTAACATCAAGGGTATAAGAGAAAACTTAACTTTAACATTCCCAACATTAGTCTATATCTTCATGTCATTCCTGTCTTTAACCCGCCATGTCCTGACTACTATGGCACAAAAAAATCACCTCAGTCCCGGCAACTTTTCAACCTTGTTTTTTTTTTTTTGGCTAAAAAGGTTGTTTTTTATGAGAAACCTTGGAAAACAACCATTAAAGTGCTCACCTGGCTCTAGAAATGCTATTTTGGGGGGTCCTTCCTGTCACTGCATAGGCTACTCTCTTGCAGTCCACAGTGCGCCCTCATTCTCGACTTCTATGCAAGGGCCAACTGTACCAGATTTGGCCAAAACACGCAGGGAAGGTACAATGTGGTTCGTTACGTAGGAATTGGTAGGTCATACAAGAATATAATGGTTTTCACACACTAAATATGGAGTACATAAGTGTAGTCTTACTCACAGAACACATCAAAATTACCAAACTCTTGCACACTGTACTCACTGTGTGTCTTTTCCACTTACACTATACCATTTCTCACCTTACACTACTGTTCTAATAATCACAAGGCCTTACAGTTATATATATAGTGTCATATATTGCAAGTACACACATTCTTAATAGTTCTGTAGGGTGTGATATTCTTTGAAACATGGATGTACGCACAATCCAACATTCCACTCAACACACTGATATCTCACGTCCTTTCTCTGAGTTTTTGGCCTGACTTTCGAGTATTTGCATATTTGACACTTGCGCTGGGGATTAGCACTGGTCGGTGTTGGAGGGATGGATTTGGGGATGTGGCATGCAGAGAGCCGCATAGGAGTTTATGCGGCGCTAGTGGTGCGGGGGCGATGGTGGGGCCGGTCCTCTGCATACTTTCTGATCATCTCCCTGACCAGTTCCCTCACAAACCCCTAGAAGGTCTCCAACGTATCCATGATCAGTCCATGGAGATGGTGAGCACTGACTATTGTGATATCGAGGAGGTAAAAGAAGAGTTCTTTGTACCACTTCATCATGGTCCTGGCACAATGCACACATGAAATCATGGAGTCAAATTGATCTACCTGGCGCATGTTGATGTATGCCATGACTGATTCCAGTTTCCAAACATGGTGCCTCCTTTTGCTACAGTAGTCCACGGACTCTGTGCGGTGCACCAGGGGACAGTGTCCCATTGAGAGGAGGAAGACTTCTCGGTTGTGGTACCAGGCGGTAGTGAGGATGTTGTTTGCTTTGAAAAACATCACCTCGTCCTTATCAAGCTTCCTTTCTAACTATGGCATGTACTGACAGTTTCTCTTGATGGTGCCGCAGAGTCCTGTCTCCTGAAGGTGGAGGTACCGAGCTAGAAGAGGGTACAAAACGTGACCACGATGAAGGTACTCCTCATTCATGGTTTTCACCATGGCCCTAGAGAGTCCTATACTACAATCTTTTGTGATGTCTGTCTGTGCACCTGTGTACAAAACTGTGTCTTGCACATAACCAGTATTACAGTCACACATCATGAAGATCTTGAACCTGAAATGGTGTCTTTTGCTGGGTATATATTGTTTGAAGGAAATGTTGCCTTTCCACAGCACGAGACTCTCATCTATGACAAGGTCTCAGAATGGATAGAATGAGGAGCGGAACTTTTCCCACAGATGATCAAATAGCATCTGTATCCTCCTCATTTTATCAGTGTTATCTATGTTAGCAGGGTCCTTGTCCTTGTAGAAGTGGAAGCACTCATAAATTGTTGAAACCGGTTATGACCCATTACCTTGCCAAAGAAAGATGTGTCGAGTAATGAGTCCATAGACCAGTATGCTGGTCAGGCAGCTACTAGAGGAAGGTCTGCCCCAAATGCCTACCAAAAATCAACCACAAAACTTGTAAAATGTGGTACTGATGGAGTTTGCAATTGCAGGGCATTTATATACATCTCTGGGACTGGGCGTGACAAAAAGTTTGGGCGTATACATACGTCTCCGGGACGGCCTGGGTTAAAGGGCATACTTGTGCCACTCTAACACCTCCACCACACTCATGCTATATCAACCACACCTTTCCATCCAACTCACCCACTTTTCAATCCTAACCATTGAGCTGCATTTTGTTGGTTAACCTACAGCACACATTTTCACACAATAGCCAATATATAACTTGTATTTAATTGTTGTGCTTATGACCCAAGGTGGTAACATGGGTGGAGCTCCCATCAAGTCATATATAATGCTTTCCGCTATAATATTCATTCATTTCTGAGCCTGCTGCAATTAATGATCAGCAATTTGACAGCCATGCATAAATATTACACGTAAAATAGTATGTACGACAAAAGACTTGCTTCGGAGAGGGTTTATGGTTTATGATGATAAGCATGGAGTTGGTCTTTGCCAGGGTGCTGCGCAAATGTAAGAGGTGGTTCAAAGGGATGCGGGTGAGGACAAGGAACCTTGTCGACCACACCTGAAGGCTGCCCTTGAAAGACCACTCGGCGAAGGCGGCAAGGAAGGCTGGGTCGTCACCTACCACCACCACCATTAAGGATCTTGAGCTTTTCCTTACCTGTAAAAGGACAACATATTAATATGCAAGTGTGTGTACAGATATATATTTACTCACACTCACAGAGAGAGAGAGAGAGAGAGAACATTATTTTACAAGAATGAGTCTATTAATGGATGAATACTGACGTCAAAGTCCATGTTATGCAGAAAAAATGTCAGTAATCTATGATCAGGACACATTGCTGAACCACGATCTAGTCCAAACAGCTGTATAAAATGGGAAATATATGAAAGAATAACAAAAGAATATGTAAAAACATAAAAACTTCAAGGACATTTGGAATGTATGATGTGATTGTGTTGCAGTATAACCTGACAGGCGGTGAAGGGATGAATGGGCAGCTCTGGCATTCGCAAAACCAGATATGAGTATTCATGGACAGAGTTAACTCTCTGAAGGAGGTAGTTGTCTATGAATCAGGAACTGGGAAGAAATATCAGCTATTAAGGATAGGTTTTAGCCTCAGATTATAAATAAGGTCCTTATAAAAATATCTGCACTTGTTGACACTTTTAACTTGAAGTGACTGACTGAGAACAGGGCCTCTTACAGTGTATGATATTCAGTCGTTTTCGTTTTTAAAGGCTCCAACATGCTTGCATGTGTCGGCCTTGGTCACCTAATGGCGGCTCTCCACGCTGCACGATCCATTGCAGCCTCCCTGTTCAGTCCCCTAACCCTAAGGTCACACTTAATGACCTCGTCCCATGTCTTTCTCGGTCTACCCCTCACAACCCCACCCCCAACATTAACACCTCTCACCTTCCTCACCCAATTATCATCCCCCATCCTCTCCACATGTCCAAACCACCTCAATCTACCTCTCCTCATCACAACACCAATACACTCCAGTCCCATCCTACCTTTCAACTCTTCCATTGTAAACCCAGCCCCTCCAGGCCTTGGACGCAGGGACGCACTGCACATCCACCTAATCATTGTCATTTCTATGTACGTCTGAGCCGGCGAATATCTTCCTCCTTCACTGCCCAGGTCTCACTGCCATACAGCATTACACTCCTAACACATGCTGCATACAAAGACCCCTTAGCACGTAGGGAGAGCCCTCTCAATGTCAGGAGAGGCAAGAGCTCCCTGAACTTCTTCCAACCATTTCTCACCCTAGCCACAGAGCTAGCTCCAGCCCCACCTCCAGCACACAACATGTCTCCCAAATAACAAAACTCTTCCACACACTCAAGAGATTCACCAGCAAGTTCAATCCTTTCACGTCTGACAATCTCCACCTGCTCACCCCGGCACGCTGTACACATAAAATCAACATTATCTCGCACTCTACCTCTGATACTACTACATCTCTTATGCACCCATTTATCACACACACCGCACAAGATGGAATTACTTCCCACGCCCTTGTGGCAAACTGCACATGGCCACTCTCCCTCGTCTTTGACAGTACCGCCACCAACCCTAGATATCATCACTTTTGTTTTATCTGCATTTACCCTTAAACCCTTTTACCCCATACCATCTCTCCACTTCCTAAACCTTTCCTCCGCCTCCCTTTCATTCTCTGCAATCAGCACCAAATCATCAGCATACAACAACTCCCACGGGAGTCCGTTTCTAAAGTCACGTGAAAGGGCTTCAAGTACCATGATAAACAACATGGGACTCAAGACTGACCCCTGATGCACACCAACATTCACGGAAAACTCATCACTCAAATCTCCACTCACTCTCACCTGGGTGTGAGCACCCACATACATGGCCATAACCACCCTAACCAGCCACTTCTCCAAGCCAAGCTTTCTCATTGCCCACTTCACCACCTCTCTAGGGACTCTGTCAAAGGCCTTTTCCAAATCAACAAAAACAAAATAAAGATCCCTTCTCCTACCAATATATTTTTCCTGAAGCTGTCGAACAATGAATATGGCATCAGTGGTCCCCCTACCTGGCATGAACCCGAACTGCATCTCATCAATATTCACTCTTTCTCTAATCATACCTTCTAAAACTCTCTCCATTACCTTCATTATCTGATCTAAAAGCTTAATACCTCTATAATTTCCTCTTTCCAGGGCATCACCCTTCCCTTTATACACATTTACAATTACACTCTTCAGCCAATCGTCTGGGACAACACACTCATAAATAATCCTATTTATCAGGTCAGTGACTAAACTCACCCCTATATCGCCTGAGGCCTTCAATATTTCGGCAGTCAACCCAGACACACCTGCTGCCTTCCCCACCCTCATCCTGGCTATTGCCTCACTCACAGTAGCAGTATCAATCAAAGGCCAAGGGCCAGAACTGGATCTGCTGGCTCCAAACCTTCCCTGTCCCAGTCAAACTAGTCGTGGCCATAAATAATCACCTATCCTCCTGTACTCCGTGCCTCAGACTCCTTTATGCACGGCGAGTCAGACTGGAGTAAGAGGGGCTGAGAGGTAGGTTCCAGAGAGAGAAGGGAAAGTGGGTGGGGGGACGAGCGATGGTGCTCGGGTGGAGTGAGGTAGAGGAGGGAGGGTAGGTAGGGGAGGGAGAATGAATACTGTTCGCCACTGTGGAGTGGATATGGAGTGGTTGCATTGAGGCAGTTGGACAAAATTCAAAATAAAGCCATTAGATTAGTCAACAATCCTGCCGTTACGCAGGACCTTCCTCCATTATCAGTACCGGTACGTAGAGATGCTGCTTCTCTAGCATTATTTTACCGATATTTTTACCGCAAGTGCTCTGACGAACTTGCTTCAATTGTGCCTCCCCTTCATATTTATTCACGAAATATTCGGGCAGCTGGGCCACATAATTCGTCTATTTCTCTTTCATTCAGGGTATCAGATAAAGGAGTTACTGTTCGGTACATAATGCTGCATTACACCTTGTGTAGCGGCGTCAGATAAACTTTCGACAGGTGGTGATATCACGGACTGGAGCGTGAGAGAAGTATACTGACGTGACAGATCAAATACTAGTGCAGGGGCATCGAGATTGCGTGGGCCAGATTGTCAACGCAAGGAAGCCAGAGAACGAGAGGACACTGGCCCGCCTCCTCCAGGGCCAGCACACCAAGGAAGAGTGGGAGCTGTTCAAACGAAACCAGCAAACCATCAACAACATTGTTTCCCCGGTGCCGCGAAGCCTGCATGAGGTTTATAAGGCATGAGGCCACTGAACCACTTACTAAGCCTTTCCTGGTTTCTTTCGCTTGACCACCGTCGGTAAACATAGACATAGATATATTTTGGGAATTTGGGTAGGATTTTGTTTCATTTTCCCTCTAACAGATTATGAGAGATACCGTTAACATATCCACCCACGAGCGCAGACATCAAATTTATTTACCTTTTATGCACAGTTATTTTAAATAGCTTTTTCATATGATGATGTCATTAAATAATTATTGAATTGACATGATAGTGACTGTCTAGAGGGAGTGTATACCGCGAGGGTGATCATATTTACTGTGGACACAGACATGTCAAAGGTTGCATATAATATTTAGTTCCAAAAAGTAGTTACATGTAAGGGTAAAGGACGTTTCTTACACAAACATTGCGGAAGTCAATGCCATCCAGATTCCATTCTGCATGTGAAGTCAAAATACACGGATAAACGCAAATATCTGGCTCCGGACTAATGTTTGATCTGTCTCGTCAGTATATTTCTCTCACGAGCCAGTCCTTGATATCACCACCTATCTAAAGCTTGTTATCTGACGCCACACTACAAGGTGTAATGCAGCTTAATCTACCGAATAGTAACTCCTTTATATGATGCCCTGAATGAAAGAAAAGAGACAAATTATGTGGCCACAACTTCGTATTTCATTCTCCCTCCCCTACCTACCTTCCCTCCTCTCAATCCACCCCAGCACCATCACTCGTCCCCCCTCACCCACCTTCCCTTCTCTCTCTGGCCCCTCCCTCTCAGCCCCTCTTACTCTAGTGTGACTTGCTGCGCATAAACAAGCCAGTCTGAGGCACGGGGTGCAGGAGGACACGTGAGTATTTTTAGCCACCACTATACATAAATAGGGCCAGGTACAGGACCAGCACGTTCTAGGATGTTGGAGAAGCAAAGAAGGTTATATATGGATGAGGAAGAGACTAGAGCAAGTTCAGTTGGTTTTCAGTTCAGTTTGAGTATTGGTTCAGTGTCAGTGTAGTTTATATATTTTCAGTACTTTTGAAAACAGTGAAGTGTTGTTGGCAAATAGTGAAGAGTAACTGAAGTTTGTACTGTATATCATCGGAACTTGTGAAACTAGTGGTGTCTCAAGCATTAAGTGTAACTGCAGTTAGTAAAGTTTGTACAGCTCCAGTGCTTGTGAGAATAGTGCAGTGAAGTTGGAAAGCATCAAGTGTAGTTACTTGGAAAGTAAAGACACTGAACTTAAAAGGGCAGTGTTTATTTACGACGCCTGAGCTGATCCTGTGTACTGTACTTAAAGGCTGACCCTAGGAAGAGCAACTCAATAGGCAACGTCCTTTCTGTACTGTACTACTGCTGTTGGAGCCTGTGGCAGTGTGGGACGGGGATATCTATCTATCTATCTATCTATCTATATAAAAGATAAACTACCATTAGTTCCCAAAAAGATACAGTATAAGATGCTATCACGACATGTATGACAAGTCAGTTTTATGTCTGTTCATAAGCCATCCCCAGTTCGTTCACTCGTTCAGTTTGAACACGCTTGCATGCGTCGGCCTTGGTCACCTAATGGCGGCGCTCCATGCTGCTCAATCTCTAGCAGACATTCCCAATAAAAGTTGATTGCAGCAAGTTAATTCACGGCCTCGCTAGTTTGCCCATAAGTACATAACTGAGTTGACTCGGAGATACAATCTTAGAATTTTTCGTCATCATCTATCCCAGGGAAGCACTGTGCCTGGACAAAGACAACTGTTATCTGGATGCTGGAGTCTTGATGATGTTTGCCAAACAATGCTAAAATGCACTAGTGATTTCGGGGGTGGGGAATCTGGCTGGTCAGTCTAGGCAATAGGGAGTGCAGTGGGGTCTTGAGCGGTGAAAACAGATCGGCTGCTTTATCCCCCTCACGAGGCACCATGTTGTCGCGCCAATGAAGACACTGGGTCTGAAGGGACTTTTCTGTTACCAGTAACTCCCTCTAACACGTCTTTCAGGTAGTGTGTTAGTGTACTGAATGATGTCTTGTGGAGGTGATTCTTAGTTAAACTTATCCATACAGTTAACTCAGAAAGTGGTCTGCTCTCGGCCAAAATCCTGCTGAAAGAGAGGAAGCAGGGAAACCTCTGAGAATGGCCAGTGGCTTTGTTTATTGTGCCTCCTGTTTCTTCCTGGTTAATTTGGTTACCACTCTCCTTCGACCGTCGTGGGCTCCCGTCTCACAGAAGTCGGTATTGCTTCGTGCAAGTGAACCCAGGTGACAAAGCAACATTAATAGAAAGTTCTTTGTCAATGTTTCGATTCTTTATCCTTCACTGTCATCTGTGAAGTCTCATATATGATTCCAAATCTGCAGTGAGATTTGATTACCTTACTGATAACGAGAGAGTGGCCCATCTTCCTCAGCAGTAAGGTGTGAACGTTAACTTACATAGCCCGCCTGGCTAACCACCTGAGAGAGCTGTGCGTGCGTCACGTTAGCGTCCAGACCACTCGCCGCCACTTTGAACACACCCACACCCCATGGCGCTGCCACCTCACGTACACCACTGAACTGTAAATTATTAGAACACAGCAATTTCTCATCCTCCACCTTATATCATAATGGACTGCAAATTCGTATTCAAGCATTACAATACAGTACATCATTATCAAATGGACCTACAGTATAAGAAGAAAATTCGTACCGAGTAATTCTCTGTAATAAAGACAGTGCAATGATCCCGTTCCTTTGTAGCTCCAAGTATCGCATTCAGAACTTCGATTACTAGTCCTTCCTCCTCGGTCGCATCTAGATATGGTAAACATGAATTACAGAAGTTGTACTGGAAGGCATAAGAATCTAGTGATTGAAAATAAAAGCAATGAAAAAAATCAATTATTTACATTAGGCTACTGCAAATGGTGCACATTCTGTAAACTGTTACACAAAGAAGCAGGAACGTCAGGTCACCGTCCCGTGCCAACCCAAAACAGAATAATTTAAGACAGTTTTGTGCTCTGTGCAGATGGTTAGTAACTACTTTGAGATAACTTGGCACATAGGCCACACACTCCTTATAGTCCAATGTAGTGTTTAAACATTAATATAAAGAGAGCTAAATGACATACAGTAAATATAACAGCATGAAATCTCTTCGTTCACATTAAATAGCCTAGCCATTAGTGATACAGGGAGAAAATATCCGAGAAAACTTGCATGCCAAAGGTAAAACAAAAAATAAAAGTATTTTCCTGCTGTCTTAACATTCAGAGAACTTTATGCAATGAACATGCCTTAAATGTATATTTATTTTCTGGTGTATCTTTTTTTCTTTAGTAATTTACAGCAGAAATAATGTTGTCCATATAGCATTCCTTCATATATTATTCTGGTCAGTCTTATTGCAGGGCAACATCTACATTAAGAAAGCAATGAAAAAGATATACAGTGGCGTCAGCATACAAACGGTTAATTACCCTGCCTTTAAACAGATTACCCTGCCTTTAAATTTACTAATATCAGTAGTATAGATGTGTGTATTATTATTTAACTTAATTTAAGGTCATTACCTTTAGTGGGATGCTCAGGAAATATTGGGGACAATATTTATATTTCAACATTGTTAAATTCTTTTACAATTTTGAAACATCAGTTTATTTCTTACCTCACATTCTAAAAGAAAGATAATTACAATTCCCTTAGCCATTCTTCACAGTTTTATGTTTTTAATGAAGGAATTAATTGAATAATCTGTCCTTGAACAAATTGTGAATAGACCAGTTGAATCATTAATTGCGAATTCTAGAACCCTATCACTTGAACTCCCCTTGCTGAGGTACATCAGGTCACTTCGCGAAAGAAACTTTGAGTTCTATGTGGAATCCCTGACACAGATCATGCCCTGGATGTTTTCCCTAGATCACACACACTACTCCAGATGGCTTTCCATACACATCCAAGTCATGATGACCCTTGCTGACAAACACCCAGAGGTCCTTGCAGAATTCAAGTATGGCAACTTTGTGGTGCGTAAAACCAGCAACAGGTTCTCAGCCATGGCAGTTGATCAGTGCCATGAGCAGAACAATAAGATGATCAAAGGCTCAGGCGGGGCTATTGGACTGACAAGTGATCCCGGGGCACTTCGATGGTGGATGGTGGCAGGATCTGAAATTGCCAGGGTCACTACAGAGTTTGAGGAGCATGCGAGCCTACATGGCCAGACACAGAACACTGGAGACCGTCATCATGACCAGAAACATGAAGTGAAAACAGCCTTCCTGAAGGGTGTCAGGCCACTTATAGCAGTAATGGAGGAGAAGGGAAATCCTTTCCTTGAAGATAGTCAAGATTTTCCAGTCTTCAACGCAAGGAATATCATGGACACTGCAGTGTTCATGTGAGGAAGATAGAATATTTTGGTGAGGAACAGTACGCCGAGTTCGTAGGAGAAAGGCTAGAACTACTCACAAAGGCAATCACAGAACCAATCTCCAAGAACAAACGGCCACTGTTCATCCCTCAACCAGTCAAGACACAGTCAAAACAGAAGACACAGTTTGCTGCTCTGAAGAGTGACTGTAATACGTTTTCTAGGCTGTATTTATCTTGCCAAACACGAGATGGCGATCTCGACCAGTTCTTCTGCAAAGAGAATCAAGCAGCACCAGCATCTTTACCAACAGGAGGCAAACTCCAACTTGGAGTCAAAGCAGATCTACTACACTGCCTGGAAAAAAGACATGCATGAAGACACTGGAGTCCCTATGGTTGTTGCAGCAATTCTCAATGGGGCAGCTGTGGTTCAAATGTTTAACCCTAGAACATCAAAGACCTTTCATGAGTATGCAGACCCAGTGTTTGTACCATATGTCTCTGCTCAGCTGGAGAAAATCAACCGTGTCGAAATAGTCTGGGATGTCTACCTAGTTGACAGTCTGAAAGGCAAAACCAGAGAGAAGAGAGGGAAGGGCATCAGGAAAAGAGTGGCTTCCCCTACTTTGGTGTCAAGGAACTGGAAGGACTTCCTTCGTGTGGATGACAACAAAACTGAATTGTTCAGTTTCTTGTCACAAGAAGCCATTCGCCTTCCCTTAGCAGATGACAAGGAAGTTTATACAACACATAGAAGAGAAGTCGTCTGCTCTCCTGAGGAGTCTGACTTGACTTATCTTGCACCGTGTTCACAGGAGGAGGCTGATACTCATCTTCTTCTTCATATGGCAGATGCTGTACAGAAGGGGAGCAATAAGGTAACCATACGCACTTTTGATACTGATGTTATGATAGTGGCTGTGTCTTCATACAGCCAGATAAATCCTGATGAACTCTGGGAGTGTGGGTAACACTTGGTACCGGGTCCATGTTCATGTACATAGCTATTCATAAACTGGTTGCCACAATGAACTGAAGACGGTGTTCTACTCTACCCATCTTTCACGCTTTCACGGGATGTGACACTGTGTCTACGTTTGCTGGCAGTGGAAAGAAGACTGCCGGGAAAACTTGGAAAGCATTCCCTGAGGTAATTGAAGCCTTTGAGGAACTTCACATACCAGTTGATATCTGTGAGGAGACTGTGGCACTGGTGGAGCATTTTGTGGTACTCATGTATGACTGAACCAGTGACAGCATGCGGGTGAACGATGCCAGGAAGCAGCTCATCACACAGAAGTCGTGAGCTTCAGAGAACATTCCACAAACACAGGCAGCACTGAAGCAGCACATCAAACGTGCTTGCTACCAGGCCAACATCTGGTGACAGGCACTGGTGTTGCTTCCAGATGTGTTGGACCCATCAGACTGGGGGTGGACGAAGTAAACAACTGGATGGCAGCTTCTTAGGAGCACTCTCCCTGAAGCATCAGAATCGTGCCATGAACTAATCCAGTCTAGCTGCAAGAAGGGCTGCAGTGGACATTGCAAATTCAGGAAGGTTGCCCTCGAGTGCACTGCACTACACGGCACTATACGTCTGTTCAGGAGATTGCTAGACATGCACACCGACTGCTCCAGTTCACGAACATACATGTTCTCCAAATTGTGTGCTCCATTCTCATAATTGAAACATAATTATAAGCACTAAAACACCTTGACTTGAAAAGTTCTGTATTGGTACAAACCTAAACAGTTAGCAAAATATAATGTGACACTATGTGATGTGAAGACCCATTATTCATTTTGAAAACACATAATATCTTGTAATTCGATGGCGCGAAATGTCATTTTTGATGACCTGAGGTCATCGACCTCTCACGGTCCTCACAGGTCGAATCCAGCATCTCAAATTAAACATCTCAAATTAAACATCTCAAATTAAACCTTATGGTATGTACTAACAATGGTAGCAAAGCCATACTTTCATCATTAAATGCACAATTTTTCTGGTGTACTATGCTGTGGGCAAGGCGCAGCTTGGGCCTAGAGAGATGATGATGACGATGATGTCAAAGGAAAAGTGTTACAGCAAACAGTGTTAAAGGTAACTATGGTATCAATACAATCGAGTTTCTTAGGGATAACTGTGGTATTATGTGCGTTTACTGTGAGCTTCTTGGTTTCACTGCCTCCAATTATAGGTGAGAATGCACATTCTGTATGTTGTGTTTTTATCATCATCACATTCAGAAATATTCTTAAGATTCAAGCATGGAACATTTAACACTCAGTTTAAAAAGTGATTGCTATTTGGAAGACCACTCAGTTTTTTTCATTATTAATTTACTATTACTAGAAGACTGCATTTTCAGTTTGCCATAATATGCAATTTGGGTACTGTATTGCTTAACCCTAAGTCTATATCACTTCCACTGTTCAAATGATATACAAAAGAGTTTAAGGCTGAGCCCTATGGAACTCCATTGCTGAAGGTCATCCAGGGGGAAAACATCAACCGCTTTTTAGTTTCCTCTCTTTTATCCAGTTTGTTAACCAGTTATGTAATTTACCAGTAGTTTCGAAGCTCCTTCCTCAGCCTGTTATTTTTGTAATACCTTATCAAATAACTTGGAAACTTAAATTTATGTCATTATGAACACGAGATATTCCAGCAGATCACTGAGACATTATTACCCCTTCTGAGGCTATGTTGGTTACCTTTCATTAGTCTCAAGGATTCTAGGTGTAACATCCTTGCATCTGTCAATAATGGACTAAACATTTTTCATACAACTAACGTGAAACTACCTTGTTTGTGCTCTTCAATTTAAACTTTCCTACCCTTTCTGAAAACCGATGAAACATTTACCAATTTCCAGTCCTGTGGCACCACCACTTGGTGAAGTGAGTGCTCAACTTTTCAACCAGATGTTCCATTACACGACCACAACAAATAGTTGCAACAACAACATTGATGTAAATTTGTTTGGCCTTGAAGTTTGATTTTTAAAAATAAATATGATGTAAATTTGTTTGGCCTTGAAGTTTGATTTTTAAAAATAAATATCTGGTAAATTTCCTCTCTGTAATGATTTAATTTCCAACTATGTTCTACCTCAGTGATATAATGACTAGCCATGACAGTTACTAATATCAAAAACACCTCACACAGACTATGGATAATATTTTTTTTTATTCTAGAAAGAGGGAACCAAAGGCCATGAGCCCTCAATATTACTGTTCCTCAAGAGAAAAAACAAAATACAAGAGAAAGCCAAGTTCAAGATCCAATCATTTCTAGATGCCTGGACACACTGCGTTTTAAAGACTGGAGATCATTGGAAGCATAAAATACAGACAGAGGGAGACAGTTCCAGAGTTGACCTGTTGCATAAGTGAAGGACTGGGAGTAACGGTTAACCCTTGCGTTAGAGAGTTGGACAGATAGGAGATGAGAGTTTGCTCCTAGACGGGTGCTACGCGCCCGTCGTAGAGGTGGAGGAATGCAAGCAGACAGTTCAGAGGAGCAGTGACCATTGAAGGAGCGATAGAAAAGAGATAGAGATCCAACAGTGCAGGAAAGAGACAGAGGTTGAAGGGAGTCAGTAAGAGGAGGAGAGTTAATGAGACGAAAAGCCTTTGACTCCACCCTATTGAGAAGAGCTGTATGTGGGGAACCTCCCCACACATGTGAGTTGTACTCCACACAGGAGCCGATAAAACTCCTGTATAGAGTAACAATTGTGCAAGGGTAAAGAAGGAATGGAGTCGCCTTAACAAATCTGATCTCTTGGAAGCAGATTGTACAAGAGATGTAATATGACCTTTCCAAGATAAGTCCCGAGTGAATGAAACCCCATGCATGTTCAAGGATGATGCAGGATTAAGCTGAATATTAATAAACATTAGTGGGTACACCTGTGGAAGATTTTATCAGGTTGACAGGTGTAAAAACTGAGTCTTTGATGCATTAAAAACAAGATTATTTTTACCCCAATCAGAGATACGAGCCAAGTCAGACATTAGTTGTGCCATAGCCTCATCCTTTGTTGTTGAAGTAACTGCTGAGATGGACGTTGCGGGAACCATATGGAAAGGTGAAGAGTGGAGTCATCAGCGTACAAGTGGGTAGGGTTAGATGTACAGCTTAGAAGGTCGTTGATGAATAAAAGGAAGAGAGTTGGTGATAGGACAAAACCCTGAGGAAGACCACTGTTGATAGATCTAGGAGAAGAATGATGGCCGTCTACAACAGCGGGTATAGAACAACCAGAAAGGAAGCTATGGATGAAGGCACAGATAGAAGGATAGAAACCGTAAGAGGGCAGTTTGGAAATTAAAGATTTATGCCAGACTAGATCGAAAGCCTTTGAGATGTCAAGTGCAATGACAAAGCTTTCGCCAGAGTCCCGAAAGGAGGATGACCAGGAGTATGAAAGGTAGGTGAGAAGATCGCCAGTGGAACGTCCCTGACGGAACCCATACTGACTATTAGAAAGAAGGTTGTGATAGGAAAGATGCTTTAAAATTTTTCTGTTAAGAATTGA
The DNA here is from genome assembly GCF_032717465.1 of Coenobita brevimanus. NCBI lineage: Eukaryota > Metazoa > Arthropoda > Malacostraca > Decapoda > Coenobitidae > Coenobita > Coenobita brevimanus. Next base: position 62,241,402 of record NC_136993.1, on the reverse strand, counting down.
CTCGAAAACTTTTGAGACACAGGATGTTAAAGCAATTGGACGATAGTTGGAGGGTTGGGAATGGTCACCCTTCTTTAGGACTGGCTGAATGAGAGCAAACTTCCAGCAAGAAGGAAAGATACAAGTTGACAGACAAAGGCAAAAGAGTTTACCTAGGCAGGGTGTAAGCACAGAGGCACAGTTCTTGAGGACAATTAGTAATGAGGCCTGTGATGGCAGAAAATACATCAGCTGAAGAAATTTAAATGTCAGCCATGAGGAAATCAGACAGGGGAAGTGATGGAGGAACAGCACCAGAATCGTCTAAGGTGGAATTGGAGGAGAAAATCTGAGCGATGAGCTCTGCTTTATCAGTAGAAGAAATAGCTACAAACCATCAGAGTAGAAAAGAGGAGGGAAGAATGAAGAGGTGAAGTTGTTAGAAAGGTTTTTGACAAGGTGCCCGGAGGAGCGAGAAGAATTCGAGTTGGAGAGTTGACAGCCATCAGTACGGATGAAATTATTTTTAGCACAGCGAAGAACATACTTAGCACGATTCTGGGCAGAAACATAAAGATGATGTGATTCAGGGGTGGGTTGGCTCCGGTACCTTTTATAGGCCCTCTCCTTGTTGCGGACAGCATTAGAACAAGCGTGATTAAACCAAGGCTTTCTTGCATTAGACAAAGGATATGAGAAAGGAATGTATGCTTCCATGCATGAGAGTATAACCTCCATAATCCACAAGAAACACTCAGATGGATCCCGGCCATGGAAGCAATAATCATTCCACAGAAAATCAAAGAAGTACTGCCTGAGGGCCTCCCAATCCGCAGCTCCAAAGTGCCACAGACGACATTTCTTTGGAAGGTCCACAGGCCGTACCGGAGCGATAGGTCAGGTTAAGGTGATAAGGTTGTGATCAGAGGAGCCCAACGGAGAGAAAAGATTAACAGTGTAAGCAGAAAGATTAGTTGTAAGGGAAAGGTCAAGTATGTTGGAGCTCTCTCCAAGGCGGTCAGGGATACGGGTAGGGTGATGTACAAGCTGCTCTAGATCTTTAAGGATAGAAAAGATGTAGGCTTGTTCACCAGGTGGATCAGTGAAAGGAGAGGAGAGCCAAAGGTGGTGGTGAACATTGAAATCTCCCAAAATGGAGATTTCAGAGAAAGAAGAAATGGATAGAATATGTTCCATCATAGAAGTAAGATAGTCAAAGAATTTTTTATAGTGAGTAGAATTAGGGGTAAACAAACAGCACAGATATATTTAGTCAGAGAATGACAGGAAAGCCGAAGCCGGAGTGTAGAGAATTAAGAAGAATCGAGTTCAGGAATAAGAAAGCAAGATAAGTTATTGAGTATATATACACAACAGCTACCTTTGGCTTTGAAATGAGTATAGAGAAAGTAGGAGGATACAGAAAAGGGTTTGCTGTCAGTTGCCTCAGACAGCTGAGTCTCAGTTAGAAATAGAAGGTGAGGTTAAGAGGAGAGGTGGTGCTCAACAGAGCGAAAGTTAGAGGAAAGGCTGCGAATGTTGCAGAAATGAAGACGAAGTGAGTCAGACAGTGGTTCCAGGAAGCTCAAGTCATCACCAGGAGAGGGGCGGAAGGTGGGGACATTTATGGTCCCCGCCCCCCCGGGGACTCCGAGGCTGAGTCTTGCGTAGCCATGAGTTTTTTTTTTTAATGTTTGAAACGGAAGTGTAGTGTGTACTGTGCATGTAGTTTGCTGTAGATAGTCAGAGGAACTTGTATTGGAGAGCATGCTGGCCTACTCTCTGTGTTACTGAGACACTGAAAAAGTTCAGCAAAGAGGGATGGTCAGGAAATAGTCCTGAGGGCTGATGAAACGGGAGCTCCAGCTCTCCCTGCCATCAGCATTCCATCCACCTCGGGAGTACTGCGCCGCTCGACTGGTGCTACAGTCTACTTCACTAATATCTACCGGTTCGTCAGTATCTTTAATTAGAGGTCATATTTCACTCTCATGGTGTTCATAGTCGTAGTTTATGTTTATTTGTGACTTAACATTCTGTGATTAAACCTTAATAAGAAAACTTCAACGACTATATGTGTTATAGGTCAGCATTGGCAAGAATATCATTGTTCTCTGCAGCCTGTATGTAACGATGGAAAAAACTATACCCAATTATTGAGAGTTCTCGTTAGAGATACTACTTCAGTGTGTGGATGGACAAGGCACCCCCCCCCCCAAAGACATAATGTAACTTGGTGGTGGTGTGAGGGTGTACAAGCTGCAGTTAAGGAGAAAAGAAGGCTTTTCTGGGAAAGGAAAAAAGGATGCAAACAAAGAGGAATACTTGGCTGCCAAGTGTAAGACTGGAAAACAGGTTGAAAAAACAAAAAACAAAATCTGAGTCTCAGAGACTTTTACTGAATAACCTAATTACTGTGGGAAGGAAGAGTATGATATTTAAGGTGGCAAAGCTCGTGCAGAAGGAAACCAGGGATATCATAGATATGCAGTGTGTGCAAAATGATGAAGGATAAGTAATGGTGAACAGTGGAGAAAAAGAATTATAACCTGTTGTTCAATGAGAAGTTTAACTGGAGCAACGAAGGTTTGCAGTCATCTGAAAAATGTTTGGCCCTTGGTCATTGATTGATTGATGCTGCTACTGTGAGCTGGGCAACTGGAAGGATGCGGGTGGGAAGGCGGCTGGTGTGTCTGAACTGACTACTGAAATACTTAAGGCCTCAGGAGGTATAGGAGTGAGGTCAGTTACAGACTTAATACAGTATATATGATTATATATTAGTGGTGTTGTCCCAGATGATTGGCTAAAAAGTGTGATGGTAATTGTGTAGGCTACAAGGGGAAGGGTGGTGCTCCGGAAAGAGGAAATTATAGAGGCATAAAACTTTTAGACCAAATAATGAAGGTAATAGGGAGAGTTCTACAAAGTATGATAACAGAAAGAGTGAATATCGATGGCATGCAGTTTGGATTATTGCCATGGAAAGGGGCCACTAAAGTCATATTCATTGTTTTACAGCTTCAGCAAAAATATATAGGAAAGAAAAGGGATCTGTTCTTTGTTTTTGTTGATGACCAGAAGGCATTTGACAGAGTTCGTAGGGTGGTGGTGAAGTGGACAATGAGAAAACTTGGGATTGATGAGTAGCTGGTTGGAGTGGTAATAGTTTGTATGCGGGTGCTCGCACCCAGGTAGGAGTGAATGGAGATTTGAGTGATGAGTATCCGTGAAGGGTGGTGTGCATCAGGGGTCAGTCTTGAGCACGCTTTTGTTTATCTTGGTGCTTGAAGTCCTTTCACGTGACTTCAGAAATGGACTCCCGTGAGAGATGTTGTATGCCGATGAGTTGGTGTTGATTGCAGAGAATGAGAGGGAGACAGAGGAAAGATATAGGAAGTGGAGAGATGGTATGGGGCACATAGGCTTGAAAATAAATGCAGATAAAAATAGAAAGCATTAAGATAGTGCATACCTAAGCCAATGCCATTGCTATTATAATGAATCCGGATCCGTGATGATGGGATCCGGTTTCGGCCCCCCCCCCCACACCACCACCAAATTTAACATATTCTACATTTGTCCATGGCCCACCGTTCGACAAAACTTCACTGAAATTCATTGAGGACTTTTTGAGATATGCCTAGACAAACAGGCAGACAGACAGACAGAAAACAAGGGAAGATACATAACCTTCTCCAACTTCGTTGACGCAGGTAACAAAGGTGATGGTAGGTTACGGGGCAGTACTGTCAAATAAGGTGGGGGTTGGATATGTGCGGTTTGCTGCAAGGGCTTGAGAGGTAATTCCATCTTGTGCACTGTTTGTGATAAGTGGGTGCACAAGAGGTGTAGTGGTATTAGTGGCGGAGAACGAGATAATGTTGATTTCATGTGCGCGGTCTATCAGGGAGAGCATGTGGAGATTGTCAGGCGTGAAGAGATTGACCATGCTGGTGGGTCTTTCATGTATATGGAAAATTTTTATTTTGGGGGAGACATATGTGCTGGAGGTAGGGCTGAAGCTAACTCTGTGGCTAGAGTGAGGACTGGCTGGAATGAATTCAGGGGGCTATTGTCTTTCCTGACAGTAACAGGGCTCTCCCTTCGTGCTAAGTGACCTTTGTTTGTGGCATGTGTTGAGAGTGTAATGGCCCATGGTAGTGAGACCTGGGCAGGAAAGGAAGAGGATATTCCCAGGCTCAAACTTACGGGGTGATTAGGTAAATGTCCAGTACGTCCTTGAATGAAAGACCTAGCGTGGCTAGGTTTACGATGTAAGAGTTAAGATGAAGGATGGGACTGGAGTGTACTGATGTTGTGATGAGGGGAGGTAAATTGAGATGGTCTGGGCACGTGGAGATGATGGGGGAAGACAAGTGAGCGGAGAAAGTGAGAATTTTTAACGTTAGGGGTATAGTTGTGAGAGTTAGACAGAAAAAAGACCTGGGATGAAGTCACTGAATGTGACCTCAGGGATAAAGGACTAAATACGGAGGCTGCCAGAGATCGTGCTGCATGGAAAGCCACCATTACGTGACCATGTCCGATGCATGTAAGCATGTCGGAGCCTTTATCAGCGAAACAAAACAAAACGAACTCATTGAATTAGGTTTGACATGAAAAACTTCTGAAATTGTGTTTAATAGTTCTGAACCAACTTGTGCCCTATACCTGATAAGGGATAAAACCAGGCAGAAATGTTTGTATCTTCATTATATGACAATATCAATATGTGGGTAACGTTTTTCAGTTAAAGTGTTCACGGCACGTCCAAAACACGACCTTAATGCAACACTGTCATCCAATATTCAGTGCTGTGCCTGAGAATGTAGCCGGAAATGAAATACAGAAGGTTTTTATTATCATGTTGTATGAATTTCCATGCATGACAGTTTAGCCGAAGTGAAGAAGATTTTTACGAGTTTAGTGATATTGGAATGAACTAGGGAAAATCTCGTCTCATGTACTGGAATGTGTAGTTTTGCTAACCTGGATACAGCTGACCACCATCCACAGTCCTTAACGCCGCCATAACAAACCAAAGAGCAACTGCTGCTGCCACGATCCTCTCCATTTGCATAAGAGTTACTGGAAAAAATGAACATGAGACACTAGAAGGGTTAATGTTTTCACTACGGGGACTTTTATTATTATTATTATTATTATTATTATTATTATTAGACACCTTCAGCGACCTCTGTAGAAACCCTTCACAGTGATAAGGATTAGACTCTTCCTCCATTAACCTTTTTTAAGGATTATTATCAGACATTAACTAGAGCAAACTTTAAAGATGACCTCTGCCTAAATGAACTGCTGAAGATGCTTATTATAGGACATTTTCTATTAATGAACCATCCATTTACACAGCTAAAAATAGTCATATATACGTTGAAAAAATATGAATATCTGCTTTGCGCTTCAAATATGTATTCCGTATTTAAGTAAGAGGGGAAAAAAAATTGAGAGCCTGCAAAATCTTTCCATTCATAGAAAATTGAGCAAAAGAAAACCAGAATCAATATATGTTCAGATCGAGAGTCCTGGATATACTGAACTGAAAAGTCACGAGTTCATAGGGAGTGGGAACAGGAGAATGAAGACAACTGCAGATTTTATTATTGTTATATAATTATGAGAGAGACCGTGAGAACTACCCACATTATTTGCAGGTCATTGTATGTGTACCTATCCCAGATCCAAAAGACACACACACACACACACACACACACACACACAATATATATACTCTCTACATCCTGTCTCAAACATCCACATATTACATGGTTTCAATAACCCTCAGCCAAAGGATATATATATATATTTTTTTTCAAACTTTCCTCTGGCTAAAACACATGATTTTTTTTTTTAATTACACTTTCATCAACCCAGTTTTAATTTACATTTACACAGATCCATTGAAGTGAGGGAATTCGGTTGTCTTCAATACCCCTGTCAACAGGTACTGAAGAGGGGTGCCTTCACGTGGTGGCCTGATATTACTGGGTGATGGAGCTCCTCTGTTATAGAAACGTCCAACAGCAACTTCCCTATTCTTCGTAAGGAAGATGGTAAGCTGCGGGAGGTGGGTAATTTCCGTCTCCAGTCTACCAGCTTCACGTTTCAGATGAACCTTGGTCTCCTCCTCGTATTAGTACTAATATTAGGGTAAGGCGAGGTAAGACGACACCTCTAAGGGAGAAGGTTCATATTATCTAAACTATTAGTGTCATCGATGTGTGACGGTTATGTGTAGAAGCCTTACTGTATTGGCTATCTGTGCTGCATGTTATATACGCATGCCATCTTTCTTTCATGGAGAAAATGTAATTACAATATATATATATATATATATATATATATATATATATATATATATATACATATATATATATATATATATATATATATATATATATATATATATATATATATATACATATATATATATATATATATATATATATATATATATATATATATATATATATATATATAATGGGCCTTTTACCCTATGAGTATGGCACAACGCCCTTGGAGGAGGCCTTTTACTCTGCCATATAAATTCTGTGTTTTAATTCAACGGCAGGTGTCAAAAGAAAGTCACTTAAACAAAATTAAACTTTATTGACTTTGTTAACAAATACATGGGTCAGTTTGAGCCAAAAATGAAAACAATGCAACTGAAGAACTTACATCCTGGTTGAACTTGAATAATATTATTCTCAAGACAAAGAAAGCTTTCCTTGGCCCACTTATCGAAAATATATTCTGTTTTAGCCGAATTTAGTGCTTTCTACAAACAGGAACAGAAAAGACAATTAACTGAACTTCAATAAATCATAATATAAAACATCAATGTACTTGGCTACTCTTCGGTAACTTATGTATTTATAAGGTATAATAGAAATTTGAATGTATCATAGGTGTCTTTCCGGTGTAAGAAGCTAAGATTACTGTAGTCACTGTAAGGAAATAAGGTCAGTGTGTAAAAAATCAAATGTAGGCCTACTTAGTCATCGCCAGGTTCACAGTTCTGACAAATGTACCAGTCATGTCCAGGTGTGCATTCTTCATGTGCCCATTTTCTACAGGAGGTGCACTGTACCCATGTCTCAGAAGATCTATCTATCTATCTATCTATAGCCCGACGCCCTAATCCCGCAAAGGGTGGCCGCAGACAAAACGCCTCCAAGTCACTCTGTCACCCACCATTTGACTCCCCTCCCCCCATCTCACCCCTCCCTCCCTCATATACCTCTCAACTCCATCCCTCCACCTCATCCTCGGTCTACCCCTCCCTCTCCCTCCCTCCACCTCACCTACATACACCCTCTTAGTCAGTCCTTCATTCTCCATTCTCTCAGAAGATCTGCTCTCAGCAAATGGTACTCCACACACTAGAAAAGGACATTTTCTTCACCTGATGAACCACGACGAGCTAGTTTCTGCTTATTCCTTGCTGCTTTCTTTTTTGGTGCACTAGATACAGCCTTTTGTTTTGGGAGTAGTTGCTTTTTGTAGAGTGTTGATGTTAATACCACGGTCTTTTATACTTTTCTTTTCTTACTTCGCTTCTGAGTTGGTTTTAGTGGGGCTGCTCAGTCGTGTAAGCATAACTTTAGCTTCACTCTCTACTGATGTTCCAGGTTGTGGACTCTGGTACTGAAGAACTGAGGCTTAATGTGGTGCTGAAATTGCATTAATGCTGACATTTAATGTACATTATCTTGAACTGTGTCCACTCTATTCTCATTTGAACCAGAAATTTTGTGTGATTGTTGCCTCTGGTTTTCTTATTGGCAGCTGTGGGTTTCTCTTCATAATAGCTCTCCGGCAGCCTTTTCTTGCCATGTTAGTCATCTTACAGAATCAGTGAGGAATTTTCATTTTCTCAGCAAAATGAAAGGCAAGGCAACATGTATCAATAGTTGTAAGGCCAAACAAGGCTTTTTCCATTTCTTGAATATTGTTCACTAACAAGGGCTCTTTTTTTTTTTTTTTTTTTTTTTTAATCAAACTCTTGTCTGAAACAGCCAAGTTTTGCAGCTCTTGAAGTTTTTACTTTTCCATCTCGATGTCGTCGTTGTATCTTGCAAGGAATGTCGATGGTTCTTGATACTGCTTTAAATGAATCACCGGCCCGAAATGTCTGAAGAACATCTCTCAGAGCAGTTTCCCAGTAGGAAGCATGTTTTGTTCTCCTCTTGTATACACGTGGCATCTCGCATCAGAAATAACAGAATAAAAAAGTACGAATTGTAAGTTTATCAAAGAGGGGTATAACGCCCACCAGTAGGCTATTTCCCTCTAGGCACAGTGGAGCCTTTTTTATTCCTTGACCCGATTTTTATGTAAACAAACCCCAACCCTCCCACCACTGCTGCTGCTGCTGCTGTCTCTTTCAACACCATGTCTTATTTATTCTTGTTACCTACAAGCGATTATCCTCACCATACAAAGGACGTACTTGGAGTGAAGAGGAGTGGTTGTCACTCTTCATATTCTGAATGCGATGCCCCCTTCATGGTACAAAAGTCTTCTAAATTTATTTTCTGTTCTTTCAATTTGATTTTATTCAGCTTAGAAGAGACCCCTCAAACTTGATTATTTAGATTCAGGCGTATATTCTCGTCAGTTAAGGAGGCTCCGGAGCACCTCTTCCTCCGTGATTTATTTTTTGATCAGGCTGGTTAATATCATTTTGTACCATACTTTTGCAGAGTATGGCGGTATGAAAACGATTTAAGCAACAAGACATACGATGGTAACTTATTTGTCTATCCTACTATCTATTACAAGACGCCTTAATCCCGTAAAGGGTGGCCACAAACAAATCGCCTCCATTTCGCCCTGTCCCCAGCCATTTCAATGTCCTGCTCCCAGCTCATATCCTCGTCCCTCATATACCTGTCCACTCCATCCCTCCATCTCATCCTTGGCCTCCTCCTCCCTCTGTCCCCCTCCACCTCACTCACATACACTCTCGTCGTCAGTCTCTCACTCGCCAGGCTCACCACATGGCCAAACCACCTCAGTGCGTTTCTCCTAACGCTTCCTCTCACATCCACATCCACACCACAACGCTCCTTCACTTCCTCACTTGTGAGTCTCTCTCTCCATGCGATTCCACAGGCTCCTATCAAATAACTCATTTCCACTGCTCTCACTGTCGACTTTTGTTCCTCCAGCAACGTCCAAGATTCACTTCCATACGTTAGAGTTGGTATCACAATAGTGTCAGGCAGCAACTTTTTCACTTCCATACTCACTTCCCTGTTTCTAATCACAGCTTCCAAGGAACCAACAACCTTTCTTCCTTGTTGTACCCTTTCAAGCACTTCACCCTCTAAACTTCCATCCTTACTCATCACACTACCCAAGTACTTAAACGCACTCATATTTTTCATTTCCTCCTCATCCAACTTCACTGTAAATTCATTGACCTCACCTTTCTCGAAAACCATAACTCTCCTTTTCCCTACGTTCACCTTTACATTCCGTTTCTTATACTCTCTCATTATACATCCACCAAGCTTTGCAGCTCCCCTTCGTCGTCACTTAACAACACCGTATCATGTGCAAACAACAGCACAGGGAGTTTCCAAACACTGCCCTCTCTCACTAGGGCTGCTCCAACATCCACTGCCCTACCTTGTATCTCTTTTATAACCTCATCCATATACAGATTGAACAACCATGGAGACATGACACATTCTTCTTTCAGTCCAACCTTCAAATAGAAAAATTCACTCAGTTCACTATCCACGCGCACTGCAGTCTTAGCACCCTCATATATACTTTTCACGGCATTCAACGACGTCCCATCTACTCCATATATTCTTAATACTTTCCACAATCCTTGTCTATCCACCCTGTCATATGCTTTATCCAAATCCATGAAGGCCGCATAGCCCTTTCCCTTCTCTAGAAACTTTTCCACTAAAGATCTAAGAACGAATATCTGATCTACACAACCTCTTCCCTTCCTAATACCTCCCTGTTCTTCTCCAACTAATTGTTCTGTTATTTCCCTAACTCAGTCAATATTTATCCTGCCATATACTTTTCCCATTATACTAGGAAGACAAATGTCCCTGTGATTACCACATACTTCTTGTTCCCCTTTTCCTTTGTACAGGGGAATAATTATACCTCACTTCCAATCCTCTGGGACTTCCTCCCAGGCCAATCTGCACATCTTCCGCATTCACTCTAGTACTATCTCTCCCCCTTGCTTCAGCATTTCGCCACACACTCCATCAGTACCTAGGACTTTCCCCATTTTAACTTTCTTCGGTGCTTCCAAACTTCCATCCTAGTGATTTTTTTCTCGCTTCTCACATACCTCCTTCTCCCAGCCATTCCTCAGCCACTTATACTTGCATTACTTTCATTCTCTATGTTCGACAATTCTTTAAAGTGTTCTCTCCATCTGCTCAGTTTTTCTCCCTTCTCCACTAGTAATCTACCATTTATATTTTTCACTCCCTAACTAACTTCTTTGGCACCCTGTCTAACTTTCTTTACTTCTTTCCAGAATATTTTCTTACATTCTCTCCATTTTACACTCAAGTTCCTTCCAAATTCCTCATCCACTCTCTTCTTACTCTCTCTTACTAATCTTTTCACCTCTATCTTCCTCTCTTTCGTCTCTCAACTTCTTCCACCCCCCTGTTTCTCATCCACTAACTATATGCTTTCTTCTTCTGTGCCACAGCCTTTCTCACGTCTTCATTCCACCATGGTGTTCCCTGCATCCCCTTTCATCTTCTCTTCACCCCACACATCATCTCACATGCTGTACAGATATCTTCTTTAAATATCTTGCACACACGTTCCACATCCCCCATCTGCTCCAATCCGTATTCAACCAGTCGTTCCTCCACTTGTAATAAGCAAAGGAAATCGCTTGGGAAAAGGTGATATGGAGCTTCCTTAACCGGCCAGAATGTGTGCTTCATCACATGGGTAGTAACGTATAATAAGCAAAATAAATCGCACAGGGAGAGGTGTTGGGTAGAGTACCTATATACTGAGAGTACCGACAAGTCCGTGATAGGACGCCATTTTCCTGCCAAACGCGCGGCGCTCACCGACTCCCTGCCCGGAGACCTGCTGTCCCCTCTAACTCTCCTGCTGGTGATAGTTGCTATAAATACTGACGAAAGCATAATATATGAGAAGGTAATGAATGGGAAGTAGGATGCTTACAATCAATATTTATATGCGAATATTTAACAATATACTATATTATAGCATTAATCTGTTGAGGGACAGGACTTGATGATTACATTCTGTACAAGTTTCCTCACGGCTACACTTTTACTACTAAGCTTTATATTTTTCTTCTGTGTGTTTCTTTTGTCTTCTTCATTAATCTTTTTGTGGTAGAAATGCAAGCGAGCATTGATAAACTTGCTTAGAAGTTTGTTTTTGAGGTTGTGACAGGTAGGATTACCATAATTTTTGGTTATGTTTACTGCTTCATTCATCAGGGTTTTCTTAATGTTATCCCTTCCTGCCAAATCACACTGACCTTTCCTGAACATCAGCTCTACTTTATGCAGCATCTCATATACTTTATCTGACACAGCAGTAAGTCTTCCATTTTTGTATTTCCTAAGTAAAATGAGATCTGCTGCTTTATTAGCTGTCTGATGGGGTGATGATATTACATCTCCCAGGCACTCGTCACAGGTAGTCTCCGTTTTTTACACTATGAACACAGTAGCCTATAAGGTTGTACAAAGAATCACTCTCTGTGTTCCACGTATTGTCACAACACACGAAATAATAAGATTACTTGTAAAATACACATCAAAAGATTCTGTACAGATAATGCACGTAAGAATACGCGTAAAACACGAGACATGTGATAATAAACACACGAAAGGTAAACGTCATACACATATGAACAGTGGCATACGACAGCATAAAGGTAGGATAGTATAAAGGTAGGCTACCTTGGTATGAAGAGCGCACTATTATTTTGTGAATACCCGATAATACTTTTTTCTATGTCGGCATAATACACAAATAACACAATGCACTCATATGAACAGGAAGTATAATAATACATATGCAAGATATGCATAAATAACCATAAACAACTAATATCAACACAGTATGAAAAAACCGTGAATTTGTGAATCATCACTTCTTACGCAAATTCATTCTCAATGATTAACCGTCCTGATACTCTTATCTACTTTAGTGGTTCCCTCTTACACTGACAATTCTTTTATTTCTACGGCAGAGAGGAACAAGCTCTCAGCAAATTACATGAAAGCATTCATTAAGCATACCATACCTCACATAAGGCTGATTTAGTAGTTGATTCCCACCCCAGACGATTGACTTTAATTCCTTCACAATTTCCTTCTTTCTGGATCAGATGGAAATGTGAACACTTAAAAGCCTTTCTCCGGTCGATTGGCACACCCATAGGCAGAACAGCCCGGCATCACGCCCACTTTCAGCAACAAAAAAACATGAACTAATGGAATGCCTGCACAAGAGTCTCAGTCAGGGGGCGCGCGAATTTGGCAGGAAAATGGCGGCCATCCGCTGAGCGTCCGGTACCCCCTATGTCGCTACTCTCCCAGTATATACTTCGTAGGTACTCTAGTGTTGGGTAGCTTCCTTAACCAACAGGGATATGGGCCCTAGTCTTCCTTAACTCCCCCAACCCTATCTTCGCATCTGATCATATTTCCTTTCCACTGACGTAATAGCCACCATAGTCTCTTACTCTAGTTGAAATTAATAATACACTACTCACAGACTTTACACCAGATCCGAAACTGTTTTTATCCCACACATAATTCTCCCCATGTCATCCTGTTTCTTTAAACATAACACACTAATATCATGTACAAATGTCAACATATGAGCTTGGGACTGTTACTGTGTAATAGAGGTCTGGCATTTGGTAAACTTGACAACCTTGACATGATCATATGTTTGTTGGTGGCACTTACATGTCAGATATTAGTCGAAATTACCACCAAATAACTGATGCATGACATCGGAAATTGTAGCTAGACCTCCACTTCACACAGAAGATGTCCAGGGTTCTTATGAGGCCAGCTGAACCTCTTTCTTGTTACAATCATTTCTATTAAATGACGGGCGGATGAGCTAAACAATCCTTTATAGAGGTCCATTGGGTTCATGGCTAGGGAAGTCAGGGGCCGCTACAGGAGCAATAGGTACTGAAATATTAGATAAATGTGGGATTAAAAAGGGATTCACTAAAGATAAGCATTATATGGGCTAAATTTAAAGACCACATGGGCTTGGAGTGAAATATCTTTCATGTCAAAATCCTCAGAGAGATGTCGTAGTGAATGACTTAATTGGGTTGCGTTAGAGTGTACCACCTTGTATCGGAAAATCCAGCATTAGACTGCACCACCTTGCACGTGAAAATCCAGCGTTCGTACCATGTGTGTAAAAATCCTACGTTAGAGTACACCACCTTGTGTGTAAAAATCCTGCGTTATAGTGCACCATCTTCACTATCTTGCTTGTGGAAATCCCTAGGTACGTCTGAATAATCACGTCGTTCTAGGAATGCTTTCACGACAAAAAATATTGGAAAAACAAAATTATTACTTTACATTACCCTTATTATCGATCTAAGTGTAATAAGAGTCAGTCATTCTAAAACGTTAGCCAGAAATTAATGCCTTTTATTTTATCGTTTAGCTGATCAATTATTACGCACCGCGTTGCTAATCTAGCGGAGTGGTAGTGCTTTCAGTTGTGAGGTTGGCTGGCTGGCTTTGTTTGTGTGCTGGTAAACAAGATATCTCATGAATGGCTTGAGCTATCAACATGAAACTTTCAAGGTATCAAGATATGGCCAAAATCTTGGACAAGTTCGAAAATGAGCAGTAGCTGTCATGGTCACCAAAATGGCTGCCAAAGGTCAACTACTTTATCATTGGTGACCATGACCTTGACCCTGAGTGCTCATTTTCGAACTCGTCCAAGATTCTGGCCATATCTTGATACCCTGAAGGTTTCATGTTGATAGCTCAAGCCGTTCATGAGATATCTTGTTTACCCACACACAAAGCCAGCCAGCCAACCCCACAACTATTATGAAAATAATACCACTCCGCTCGCTTACTACCCGCGTTGCGAGGCGTGCGAAGTGGTAGTGTTTTCAGTTGTGAGGTTGGCTGGCTGAACTTGTTTGTGTTCTACGTCTTGAATTTGCGTCAAATCAGAAATCGAGATGCAAACTTATGCGCCGAGATAAAAGTTTCAGGCTACGCGGGTGGTGAGATCCCGTCGTGCGATGGCTTTAGTGTGAAAATCAGATCGTATCATTGAATCTAAAATTACTTGTAAGTGTTAGATTCCTCCTTTAAGTTTCTTTTTCCCGCAAAGTAAGCCATATTCTCTAGGTCTGAAAAAAAAACATTACTCGGGAAAGTGTTTATGTTCATATCAATACAAACCTTCTAAGATTAATAATTAGTGCAGGGTGATTATTCTGTGTAATAAACAGTCATTTGTCATTAACTGTTGCTAAATATTAGTTTAGTTACTGGTGAAACATTACAAACTTGTGAATGTGTGTGTGTGTGTGTGTGTGTGTGTGTGTGTGTGTGTGTGTGTGTGTGTGTGTGTGTGTTGAAACCTGAAGCCTACCTTAACCTCATATCGGTTGCATGGTGTTTGTAATTGTAAGCACAAATATTAGAAGCATTTGCCATTGCACAGGAACATAAAGCAAAGGCATATCCCTCGATATTCATATTACAGAAATAATACGGTGTTGCTGGAGACTGATAATGATACTGAGAAGAAGACGTGTTGTTTGACTTCGTTGCCAATGAAGATCGCAAGTCCCCTTCCGACTGCCAGTGCTTCACCCACCTCCGCACAGTGGTGGCGCTTGTTCCCATCCTCTTCGCTATCTTTCGGAAGGACAGCCCGCTCAGCCACAGCAGTATAAACATCTGTCGTTCAGCAATCACGGTTTTTGTACTGGTGCGCCGGTGTAGCATCCCCGTCTGTGTAAACCAGAGCACGTGCACTCGAAATCAGTATCAAATAGATGACTCGGACGTAAAACTTATTTGCAGATGTGTATTATATCAGGGTATTCAGTGGAAAGTGTAAGCCATCAAACATAAGCCGGTTTTCATTAGTCAATTCTCAGTGAGCTATATTGGTACTGTAGCAGGTCATACGAGATTTGCCTCAGGACCAAACCTGCTCGAAGGGAGAGTGGTAGCCAAAAGTTTCTCATCCCAATACAGGATAAGTGAGAAAAGAGACATGGCGTTTGTATTAAAAATCATACATATAGAAATTAATGTATTGGAATGGCACTGTGTGTGTGTGTGTGTGTGTGTGTGTGTGTGTGTGTGTGTGTGTGTGTGTGTGTGTGTGTGATCAGTATGAAACAACAGAGTGCGAAAGAATAAAAGCATATGAAAACACAAACTATCACTACACACTGTTAAGGACAGTCGCTTCCGTTTCTAACCTTAGAGTCGATGTAGACGTAGAACGAGAGAAACACGCATCCACCTTGCTGTTGTAGTAACTAATTTCGGATCATGAATGTTACATCCGGATGAATCACACATTGTTATTAGGGAGCTACAGTTACTGATTGCCTTATGGGTATAAATCTTCCTCATAATTCTCCAGTTCTCTTATTAGGACAACAAGAACTGTAATTTTGTAAAAGATTAACGTTACTGTGTAAATGACAAAGAAATCATCAGACAAATCCCCTTCTACAACACCCAAACACTAGGTTATAAACTGGATGCCTCCTTTAATTGTAGGTTCGAACAGGGCAAAGTAAAGAGACCCTGCCGAAGGGAATATTCCTGTGGAGGAAACACTCACCAAAATTATTGCCAGGCTTGCCGCTAAGTCGGAAGGAAGGCCGGGGTTAGAAGAAGAGTTAGTTGGATGGGAAGTGAATTTCAGGAGAGAGGATTTGAGTCAGACCTTAACTCCACTTGTGTTGACAGTATTTGGTGGGTAAGGAGCATTCACACTCAGTTACATACTAGCGGGTGTGAAATGGAAAGCCCTCAAAAACCATTCCCTCAGACTACGATACCCAAACGTTCCTTTACAAATCCTTGTCTCTTTTTCAGCCCTAAGTGCTGACAGTCAAGTGTAAGGAAAGCCTGCCCAGTGGTTTCGTGGTAAACCGCGAATTCGTACTGAGGACCACTGTGTTACGGACCAGGGCCCATATTCTCACAGGATTGACGAAGCGCTTTAGCATCTTTAACTAACCAATGAATCTTTTAAATATCGCCATACTCTTCATAAATAGCGCACCAACGGATATTAGCTAGCCATAACCAAAAAATTGGTCACAAAGGAATAGGCATTCGGGAGCTTCCTTAATTGTTGAGAATACGAACCCTGGTTTGCTCCCGATAACACCACCATTGCTGTTTCTGAAAAGGATAGCCCCAGACGCCAAGAATGAAGGAAGGAATGAGGAGGCCAGGGGAAGAACTAGGTTTATTACCCATATATGCTTGTGCAGTATTTTGTGGGTCAGGCACAAACACAACCATATGAGCAAGACTTACAAGGAAACCACCAAAACCCTTCCCCACATTAAGACACGCAACCGGCACTTTACATACAGGTCCCTAATTCAGCTATACAACAGACTAGAATAAAGGTGACCCTATCTAAAGGTCTCGTGGTTCTCAGGGAATCGAACCTAGTACTTGTTTCTTGTAACTAAATATGGTACTGATATCACAACCAGCACAGTGTCCATGATAACTCGGTATTATGGTGATGATTTAGGTGAAGAAGTCTCTCTCATAATTCTTCCATAATGCCGTCAGTAAAAGTAGCTGTCCTCATAAGTAGACCATCATGTGTTGATTGAATATATTGCTCAAAAGCAGCCCTAGAAAAATTTCTAAATGTTTTTACCCTTTTTGTGAGGCACTATATTTTTTCCGATATTGATTACTAATACATATATGGTCTATACTGTTGTTATTCAAAACTGGCTAAAATTGGCCTCTCTCCATCCTGACTGCTGAGACGTAGTAACAGTCGAACACAAGAAATCGGCGCGAGTCACAACGACGTACTGTACTTCGGAAAGAACATAGAGCCGTAATATTTTTATTTATTTTTATTTATTTATTTATTTTTTTTTTTTTTTTTTGGCTTCTGGTTTAGGTGAATTAAACTGCAAAGGTTAGAAAATCTGGATTAGAGTAAAAAGAGTACACTGACAGTCCTCTAAGCTATTGTCAGTGAGCTTTGAGTTAGAAACACTTGTTTGTTCTGACGAATATATTTATCAGTTCTGATACTTGCATTAGTACGCAGCTGATGATATATGAAAAGTTAATAACAAGAACAAATAACACTTAAGTTGCGATTCAGCTGTGCGTATGCTAAATAACGTATCTTGATCACAAACGTAATTCATAAATATTCCACAGATAATCCAAGCCATATCTGTATTACATAAAAGCTTTTTCATACTAAATCCACTCCAGCACCACACTAACACCGTCAGCCACACCAGCACCACACTAACACCGTCAGCCACACCAGCACCACACTAACACCGTCAGCCACACCACCACCACACTAACACCGTCAGCCACACCACCACCACACTAACACCGTCAGCCACACCACCACCACACTAACACCGTCAGCCACACCAGCACGGCACCACACTCTCAAGACTTACCAGCAGAGAGGTGATGGTCAGGCAGCGGCGGGTGAGACAGTCGGCCGTGCAGGGTCAGGCTTGCAGTGAGGGTGACAGGCCAGAGGCTCAGTATTTATCTGTGTCAGCACACCCACACTCCCCTACCACACAGCCAACACGCAGCCGTCAACAATGGATCAATGTACTGTATATTGCAAAGTTTTCCCTTTTCCTAAAAATCATCCCTTAAAAAAAAAAAAAATCATTCTGTGCTTTGTACATCGCTTTTATATTGATATACTATGTATCAGTGACGTACAAGAGGATAATGGGGTGTAAGGTGCGGAACAAATCGCTGAGTATAATTTATTACAGAACCAACAACGTCATCTAGGCCAGTGCTCTCGTCGGGTAAGGGAGCTTCCTAGCACCTCTTCGTAAGCAATTTATTTTGCCTATTACACTTTAAAGCCCTATTCTGTGTTACATAACTCCTTCTAATATCGCCATACGTCAGTGATGGAAAGCATATCGATTTAGTAAGTGATAAACTGCACAGACAAGACTTTTTGGGTGTAATAAGTAAAATAAATTGCATAGGGATGTGCATTACGATGCCTCTTGACCTACTACACGACTCCGAAACACCAACACAATTACTCTTTCCTTATTAATTCAAACAAGAATTGTACCAAATTTACCTCCATAAAATGTAGTCAGTAATATTACCTTTATGTATAATGATTAACTTAACATTTGTATGACTTAAGATATATTGAATAGCCTAGGGAAACAGCGGGATCAAGCCGTGTATTAGGTTTTGCAGTGTTTACTGAATATGCGAAAAGCTTCAATCTTTGCTGGACTACTTTATAAACAAACTGATGCTTGATGAGACGCTTATATTTGGAGTCAGTGTTTCTGTTTGGAGAAGTCATCGTGCTAAGACTCTTTGCCTCGATATTTGTGTTCCATAACTTGACGACGAATGTAAGATATCCTCTCTGGTGGTCCCAGTACAGTATATTACAAATATTCGTGCGTGTGTGTGTGTGTGTGTGTGTGTGTGTGTGTGTGTGTGTGTGTGTGTGTGTGTGTGTGTGTGTGTGTGTGTGTGTGTGTGTTCCAACATTTTGAACGTATTAGTAAAAACAAAAAACTTATATACAATGAAACAACGCAAGAAAACATACCAAATCACTAAAACATACATAAGTAGTTACAGTATAACTTTACTATTCGTTAGTGCAAAGTAAGTCAGGGTACCAGAGCGCTTGAGTTTTCAGCATGCGATTACCTTTCACAGTTTATTCTTTCCCTCTCCAGACGCTTTCACGCAGCATGGCAAAGACATCCCTAGCTGAAGAGGAAAACACTATCGGTCTATTAGGGAATAAAGTAACATACTGGTATTTTTCATTGTATCCTTTGTCTATGCGGAGAGAATAAAGGATAAGAGACCCACTAGATGAGTGTGTGCGAGTAAGGTGGTTTCGGAGGAGGGGGAGATCGGGGATGAGGTGGGGGAATGGACTGTAGAGATATATGAGAAATGAAATGAAATGAAAAGGTAGCACCAGGTAACAAAAACCATATGGCACTAAGTCGCATGACAGAGTGAAAATATGATAAAGGAGGAAAATAAGGGAAAAACGGAATATAAAAATAAATATCATACAAAATCCCTAAATGAGTTAAAAAGGACATTAAACGGGTAATAGAAAAAATACCGAGACTCACTTAAAATGTCGCTTAAATCTGGAGGTCGGCAAAGTGAAGAAAGAAACAGGAATAGTCGAAGACGAACTCATGTATGTCGAGGGCAGGGAATAAGAATGTGATGTACTGACAGTGGAACATTGCATGCAGGGCAGAAAGGCGGCGATTAGCCAGACATCAAATACCCATGAGTAAGACGAGTATGGCCAATCCATCAGTGAGCGAGGGCATTCTTCCAACGGCGGTTACGATGACAAGGATTGGACTATGGAGTTACAGAAGATTTAACAGTCCGGAGTTTATTACCAGTCAACAAGGACCAGTAAGACTGCCACCGTTGTCGGAAGAACGCTCGAAGGATAGAAAAAAAATCAGAAACTGGAACAGATCGAAGAGGCACACAAGGGGATTGGAGGGCTTCGCGAGCCAAGGCATCCACAGTTTCGTTACCAGGAATGCCGACATAACCTGGCACCCAGCAGAAAGACACTAATTTTTTCTTGACAGACAGACGCAACAGCCACTCTTGAATCTCTAAGACGAGAGGATAGAAGCGCGAAGTTGACTGCAACAGAATGAGTGCACTAAGGGAGTCAGAGAATAGAACGAAGTATGACGAAGGATGGCTGTAACATTTATGTGCCGCAGGTAATAAAGCATGAAGTTCAGCCATCATAACTGAAGCTACTGAAGGAAGACTATACTAATATGTATGATCAGGGAACTGAACTGCAAACCCTGTACCGTGTGACCGTGTGCCATTTTTGATCCATCTGTATAGACATGGACTGCAGAAGCATGTTCGAAAAGATGTGCATGAAAGGAAGATCTAAGAACTATGGAAGAGGTAGACGACTTTGAGGAAGGCAATATAGAAGGACAAACAGAAGGACGTGGCAGCAGCCAAGGTGGAAACCGCCCAGGGCGAAATAAGAGAACATTGTCTATGGAAACTGGGAAGGACGAGAGGAAGGACTGAAAACGGAGTATGAAAGGGGGTCGACGACATGGATGGGTTAAATAATAATCTGCAACAGAGGAATGTATTCTAAGCACCGAAGACGATTGAAACTGATTTTGTTTCAAGAAATAGCGAAGAGAAAGTAATGCACGACGTCTATAAAGTGAAGGACAGCCTGACTCCGCATAAAGACTCTCTACTGGGGAGGAGTGGAAAGCACCAAGTGCTAAACGAAGACCAAAATGGTGTACTGAATCAAGTTTCCTTAACATACGAGAGGAAGCAGAAGAGTAAACTTGGCACCCATAGTCTAATTTTGATAAAATAAGGGCTCGATGAAGGTTAAGTAGGCATGTATGGTCAGCATCCCAAAACATATGGGATAAAATTTGCAGGAGATGAACACATTGTATAGTCGACACCTTCAAAGACGAAATATGAGTGTCCCATGTCAACCTAGTATCAAAGATCAGACCCAAGAATCTTGTAGATGCCTGATACTGGAGAGGATGATGATAAAGATAGAGAGGTGGGTGATGCAGCTGAGGACTTTGAGTCAAGGTCATTGCACATGACTTAGAAGTGGAGAACCGAAAACCATGAGCAGTAACCCAAGAGTAAGCATTCGTAATAGCAGACTGAAGAGGACTCTATAACACTAGGGAAGTAGAGCCTGCAACATAGACAGCAAAGTCATCAACATATAAAGAAGAATGTACATCTACTGGGAAAGAAGTGACACTATCATTAATTGCAATAAGGAAAAGTGTTGTGCTAAGAACCCCGCCCTGTGGAACTCCTTCGTATTGTGGGAAGGAATCAGCCAAACTATTGTAGACACGAACAGAAAATGACCTATTTGTCAAATAATTTTGAATAAAAACTCCCATATTACCAACAATACCAAGAAAATTGGACTGTACGGAGAATATGATACTTCGACGCTATATCATATGCTTTCTCAAGAAAAAAAAAAAAAAACAGCGAGGACTGATTCACTTTTGCAAAACGCAGCCCTAACATACGTTTCTAACTTAATCAATCGGTCCAAAGTACTTCGCATCTTTCGGTAGTTGAACTGAGCTGGAGATAAAAGACGGTTAGATTCTAACAACCACATCAGCTTAGCATTAACCAAACGTTCCAGGACTTTGCAAAGACAGCTTGTTAGACCTATTGGAAGATAATCTTGAGGAAGATGGCCATCTTTAAAAGGTTAGATGAAAGGAATGATTAGCACGACGTGCCAACTTGGGGGAAATTCGCCTGTGGTCCAAACACGATTGTAAAGTGCTAATAAAATCTGAAGCCCCGCCAATGAGAGGTGTTTAAGCATACTGTAATGAAAACCATCTAAACCCTCACATGTATCTCTGCAAGAAAGAATGGCATCACGTAATTCCGCCGACGTAAAAGGAGCATTATAATGTTCATCAGAGAGGTGGAAGTGGAGCGAGATATATGAGAGAGGGGGTTATGAGGTGGAGGGAGGAGAGCCACGTAGCAGAGGACAGGGAGACTTGGAGGTGATTTGTTTGTGGTCACCCCTTACTGGATTTATGAGTCTGACAATAGGTGGATAGACAGATAGAAAAATCCTTGCTCTGTCGAGATTGTTTTGCAAAGTTTAAAACATTCCTCGTATGGAAGGGCTTACAAAAATCTCGTCTCCTTTTCTTTCTTAACTCGTCACGTCCCGACCACTTTCACACCTCCGACATCCCCCAGTCCCGACCACTTTAGGAAAAAAAAATTTTTGGCTAAAACCTCTGCTTTTGGTGAGAAACATCGAAAATTCATAGAGAAATCGCTCACCTGAGGTTTAAAATACTCGATACAGGTAGGAGTACCTCCTTACCTTACAGGGTTTTCTATCAGGCTGGCTGCAAAGAAAACGAGTTCTATGGGAGGATAACTATTCTACACCACTCCTAAACGGTATTTATTTATTTATTTGGTACGAATTTATATGTAGTATGAGAGTATATTGGTTTTCAAACAGTAATATAGGCATTATAAGCATTGTTTCACGCACTAACTCATCACCATTCCTGACCTTCTTTTGCCACATTACCTGATCATCATTTCTGGCTGTTTCTTCCTATAATGCTTTGTAAACTTTGTCCTCCACATTGTCATCAATTGGGGAATCACTGTGGCCCTGAATGTCTTTATTGGCCAGGTCACTGGTAACAGGTGAATTGCCAAGACAATGGCATGCGAGGGGGGGGGAGGTTATGCGGTGTAAGGCATTGTCCCTGCTTGGCATCTTCTAGAGGAATAGAGGAAGGTGTCCCATGTATACATATGAAAAATCAAGCGCGAAAATTGAAAACTATGCAAATTAGGGACCTTGCAATTGCAAAACGTACCAGTATGTCGTTGGGACTGGCAAATGCAAAATGTTGCAGTGTACCCATATGTCGACGGGACGTCTCGGGTTAAGGAATCTTTAATTAAATGTTTTTCTTTTTTAATGACTTTATTGAGGTCACAATATACGCCATTTCGTGTATATAGAGGTTACAAACAACATCTATTAGTGTTTTAACCTTTTCAGTCCGGTGACATTATATTCTGTTTATTGCTGCTATCAGTAGACGATTTAATTCACCTTCGGGGACACGTGCCAAAGATAAAGTGGTAAATGAAGGTCATATCTAACTTAATTCATTTGGAAAAGCTTTTACGGTGAATAAATCGTCTGAAGCAAGAATGGAATATTAATCTGTTAAATACGTTGATATCTTTCCTGTTTTGTTTTTACAATTTCTGGATGGTTTCCTTCAGCGTAAAAGAGCTTCAGAATGTGCCCAATCCAATTCCAGATCCTCCTTCTTCTTGAACAGAAGTTTCTTTAACAGCGATAATGAAATAAAAATGACGCTTGAGTTGAAGAACTGAAGTTTTGTTTTTTTCTTTAATTTTTTTATAAACTCGGTCTCGCAACATTATTAATTTAGTCAGCAAAACATGTAGTACAACACCTGGTCTTACAATATAAACCCCAAACGCCGGTGGTTAACTGATTCTCCTCTGCCACTCCAACAGCCTCACATCCTTCATCACGGACACATTACCGGAGGTGTGAGTAGATGAGCTCGAAGCAGAACACGTGAAAACTAATTGCCAGGCCAGCCACGTAAACCACCAGTGTTCCCTGCAATGTGAGAGAATATGATTTTAGGAAACTGCATCATATTTAATACAATTATTACCGGTTCAATATATGTATATGTATATGAATAAATAGAGAGAGAGAGAGAGAGAGAGAGAGAGAGAGAGGTGGATGGATGGATAAGTGGATGGCTTGATGGATGGAAGGACAAATAGAGAGATGGATAACTAGAAAGTATGGCTCACTAAACCACAATGAGGAAGTTACCCATATATTGGATAGGCTGAGTGAGGATCTGACGGCCATGGTTGTGGGTGGGTTGAGGCAGGTGGTCATGTTGGGGGTGTAGCTGTTGATCCAGTGGTCGTAGATACCTGCTTCTCTCACTGTTATTATCCTGGAAACACGTGATTATGAATATGTTACCATAAACTTTTCAAATTAACTTGGCCCAGATTTTCGTCCTTTTTATTGCTTTGTTTACTTAACTACTACTTCATGAGCAGCACAATTCCTGGTGATAAGCAACTATTACAAGACCGTATTCAAAATGCAGAGATGGCAATTTTAGGCCAAGTTAAGGTAAAACAGAATAGCTAACTGATAACCTATTCATTCAAATAATTTTTTTAAATATCAGTCTTGATAGAGCCGAATGACCTTAATCACCTCAGTGGTAACTTATTAGACGAAGCGATAAAACTGATGTATGATAGCTGACCTGCGGCTGACAGCGTTGATGAAATGGCTGTCCTTAGGCCCCGTCATGGCAAGCATAGAGTAGTGGAACTTCTCACGTGCAAGATAGAAGTCACACTTGCCTGTTGACACCATGAAAATAGTCAAATATAGGCTAAATTAGTGCCATGAATACACTATATGACCTTTTAGGTATATCTTTCAGTGGTCGTACGGTATAAATGAAATTATCGTAAAATACTGAACGATAAAAAATGTAATCATAGTCGACAAAATACAAGCCGGATTGACGCTGAAGCTACCAAACATTGTCTCGGCATAATGCTGACTACAATTCTATTATTATGGGGTCCATTTTCTTAATCGCAAATAACAAAGGGTCACAAGTATATTTCCAGGTCAAGGTCAGCCAGAAATTGTGTCACATCTACCAAAGTATAATTACAAAAATAATATACAAATGCTTTATTCTACGGCAATAGGGTTAAGATGATCTTTTATGTCGTTTGTTCTTGATACCGCTGAGCCATATTTGCAGTTCCTAGTTCACTGTGTGGGTGTCCTGAGGTACATGACACTCCCAACACCTCTCATAGGTATGTTAGTGTAAGGGCAAATTATTGATGCGCGAGCGCACACACACACACACACACACACACACACACACACACACACACTCTCTCTCTCTCTCTCTCTCTCTCTAACCCACCTGTCACTGAAAAGTCCTGTGCTATCATCATTTTGGTCACCTCCTCCAAGCCTATTAAGGTGTGGTCCCCCCTCCTCACTTTAATATCCAGGTTCTTCGTGAATTCAGAGGCGTCAAAGGTTTGAAATCTACCTTCCTTCTTCAGATTATTTATGTCGCGGAAAACACCACTCTCAGCCGTCTGAAAGTAGCAAAATGACTGTCTTAAAGGCTGTATTTATAGAGTCCACCTTTTGTAGGTTAGAACAGAACATATTTTAACGTAAAGTGCTCGCTCGTATATTTATGTCGCGGAAAGCACCAGTCTTAACCGTCTGGAAGTAACGGAATAAATATCCTAAAGTGAGATTTATATAGCCCTTCTACAGTTTCCCCAGAACCAGACATACTGTGACGTAAATTCCCAGATAGTGTATGTTTATATTAAAATTGGAAGAATAACATGTATAATATGTTTGCATTGTTGGTGTATGGCTTCTCATTGTCCCCTGCCGTAAGTCTGATTTTGAAAAACGGCTTGTCCAGAATATGACCTATTGTTACGGAGTATGTTTAAGTTCTTTTGTTTATCTTGGCCTCCATGATCAAACAGTATAGGCTACATCAAAATATGTCCGAGTCTGGCCTTTGTCACAGTAGGTCCGTAAACTGAGAGAGCCAAGAAATACATCAATGCCCAGTGACGTTATGTGCTACTACGAGCCTTCATGGGGTAAATACTAACTTGAATAGTGTAAGCCTGACTAGTTCCTTTCTGCACTAAAAACGTAATAGGATTGTCGACCACATCCCTGAGAGACTGTATAGGCATTGGGATGTATCTGACGGCCAGGAGGGACACCAGGTTGCCTGCATAGCTACGTGTCAGCACCACAGTTGTCAGCATCCACACACCCAACACCACACGCTCCCATACCCACCATGTCCTGACAGAGCTGACATCTGAAATAAGCACATGAATTTACTTCAGATTAAGGTATTATTGAGTAATTACTTCACTCTGGTAGTTCTCTCATGTGGTATCATGTTCCCTTACTCTTTTTGTTATCGTACTTATTAGGATTATTTTTGCCCCATATATGCATCAAAATATACGTTTGCTGTCATATACCCTTTTTACACGGCCTTCAGCGACAACTGTCATTAGAGTGTTGGGGTTTGTCATGAATGGTATAGAACCTAATGAAAATTGGTAATATTTGCATGTATATTCATTGTGATGTAGTTCAACCGTTTACAATCAGCATCAGACAAATCAACATGATATGTCATTATTTAACCAAATGATATCTCAGCTTCAGAAGTGCTATTGGAAATTTTTCTCATAGATGTTTTTCTACATATTTTTTCACCAGTTTTGTCCCACTACACTGCTGAGTAGTAACACTAAATCAAGGCTGGCTGGCAACTCATTAAGGTACTTTGCAGCACAACGAGCAATTTCTTTGTAATTTTGATCTCAGGATTCTATGCAGTGTGAATAACAGCTCCCAATATAACCTATGAAGCCATCCCGTGAGTGTTTTCAAGAGGGATTTCTCTCATTCTCAGTAATATAATTTGGCGGTAGAAATGTTTTATTTTTTTTATTATTTTACTACTGCATAAATGTGTAAATTATTATAGGTATTCATGGTAACTATTCTAATCCTTGCCACCACGTGATATGAAAACAAAAAATACTTGGAATTAGATGTAAACGGGGTGTGAATTAGATGTAAACGCGGAAGTGGAGCACCCTGATGCAGTAGTGCAAGTAATGAGAAAATGTTGTTAAGACTTTGTTGCAAGGGACCAAGCGAACTCATTTAGATGCCTTGATCAATAGTCCAATATAACTGTACGACTGCACAAGGTTGTAGGATGGCAGTACTACCCTAGAAGTGACTACTTCCAACATAACATATAGGACAATCTAGAGGTCTTACCTTGTTGTAACAGCACTCGAACGCAGCTGGATGCTTTCACCATTAGCCCTGTACAGTGACAAGCCTGGGTTTGTAGACATGAGGGAAATATTGTCATTACTGCAAGGACCCCCAACAATGCCATAAGAAGTGCTCCCCAAACACAAGGACCCAGGGGAAGTAGGAAGCTCCAGGGGCTCCCCTCAGGCTTGCCACGACCCACAATCATCCTGTTGTACATGATGTCGACGGGGAAGGTGAAGTCCACTACCTTGGCTCTTGCGTAAGTGATGTCAAAGAGGCCAATGCAGATGTCAACTTCCTGAAATGAAGAGTAAATTAATATCTGAAGTGCAATACTGTCAGGTATCTCAAAATCACCTCTTCCTATCTTCATTTTTTTAAACCAGGCTCTGATGACTGTCTCGAGTTGGCGCGATTAAGTATTTGAATAAACTCGTGACATTAACTTTGGTGGGAAACCGCGAATTCTAGTGGAATCCCAGTATTTATCGCTCAGTTTAACCGCCACGTATTCACCCGATCGGGAGTGTTTTTCAGGACATTTTTCACTATTTCATGAATGATCGTCTTTGTGCGTGACATTAACCTCCGCCTGAGTTATATTGCGGGTGTGTATCGCTCACATTCGTTGGCCATTAGCAAGTGTGGCCACGACACTCGCCACTCTCCCACAATTTGAATCAGTCAAGATTTGAGCATCATGGAAGCAGGTAGTGTGTGTGGCAGCATCCTTCCTCAGCAATGACGCCTAGTTCCCGCCGCCGCTGTTGGATTCCCACCTAGAGTGATTGGCAAGAGGCTCAGCATGTGCAGCGTCCTTCCTCAGCAACGACGCTCAGTCATCTGCTTTGTCCACTTTTCTGACCGGTATTTCTTTTCGTTTTTTACCTAGGTTTAAGAGTTAGCTTCTGAGTGAGCGAGTGAGTGCGATCTCCTTATTTGAGACTCATGTAACGTAAATTTATTTCATTGTAATCAGTAAATTTAACAGTTCTTTTCTTGAGCTTAATGTAATGTAAACTCGTGTTTTATTTTCCATATTAAGCTTATTTCACTTATAGCTCCTAGTTTGCATAAACACTTTGCATTATTCACAACTGGTACTTAGGCCAGCCCTTTTTATTGACTTAAATCCGTTGTGCCAGCTAGGAGTAAATTGCACCAGCAAGAACTTGTTTATCATCAATAGCATTAGTTATTGATTGTCAGGGGTGGACTCACTTTCTCCAGAGGCCAACAGTACTAACAAATAGCACGTGTGAATAATTAGTCTCTGCTGTGTACTGTTGAGAAAGTTTATAAATTCTCGTCCTTAGAGAATCGGCGAAGTAAGCCGCAATAAAGTAATCATTGCTTGATTTTCACAAGTAAATTCTTTGTCCCTGTTCTCAAGTATTATTGAATATTATTCTTTAATATTGCATATTCATAAAAACCCTGTGACACTGGCGACCTCATTCCAGGATATTAACTCCTAGCTCTAAAGCTATTCACGAGATAATACTCACTCACTCATACTTAGGTATTTATCATTAAAGTCTATAGGCACTATCTTACTGGTGATTATTGATTCAGTTCTATTAATTTATGTAATAGTTTTCACAGTCAGTTGTTTGTTTAATTTTCTTTCTTTACAAGTTTAATTAGATAAAAACTGGTCATCGCCTACCTGTGCCTATATTCTTTATTATTGGCATCTTTCTTTGCAAATTGCAGTCAGTACTGAGTCGCTAGTTTACTTAGATTGAGTTAGCATCATGTCTACCAGCGTCTATGTACAGGAAGCCAAAGATATCGGGCTTACGGATCCGGAGAAAATAAAGGATTATGTCCTCTCTTGGCTTTGTCACGAGCAGCAACACGAGAGTGATGCCCGTGAAGAGTGTAGAATCCAACGCGAACACGAGCGAGAACAGCGCGAATACGAGCAAGAACAGCGTGAACACGAGCAAAGACAACGCGAACTCGAATTAGAACAAGGCGAGAGAGAACGTCAACACGAGTTAGAACAATGTGAGAGAGAACGTCAACACGAGTTAGAACAACATGAGAGAGAACGTGAGTACAAGCGTGGGCAACGAGACAGAGAACGAGAACATGAACGTGCCGAGCGAGAAGCATGCGAAAAACATGAATTTTAAATGTTGAAGCTCAAGTGAGATTCCTTGGCTTCAGACACATCTGGTGCAGCTGGCCCAAGCTCCACGAGTGCTATCCCTGCACATATTATGGCGACCCCACACATCAAGCTCCCCCCTTACAAAGAAGGCGAGCGAATTGAGCCATACATAGCTCATTTTGAAGACATGGCTCAACTGTACCAGCTGGATGATGCAGCTAAGCGGCTTCAGTTTCTTAGCTTGTTTGAGGGTCCTGTCCTCAATATTCTCCATAGAATGCGTGGAGACAATCTCACTTATGAGATGATGAAGGCCATTACTGGTCAAAGCAGACGGTCTTACAGTTGACGACGCTAAGAGTCAGTTCATGAGGGCACGTTAACAGGAAAAAGAGACTGCCGTTCAGTTTCTTGACCGGCTTACTGCTTACTTAGATGAGTGGATGGAGAAAGATGAAACTCCTTCCACGCATGAGGGGATAATCGACCCTATGTTGTGCATGCAGCTAGAAAAGTTGTGGCCTACTGAACTTATGGTTCAGCTTAAGATCTGCCAGGTAGGAGATGCCAGCCAAATGGTGAAGAAGGCTGATGTATTCTTCACTGCATACAGGTATCAAACTTGCAGCATGCCTGGAACAGGAAACCTGATAAATCTGGGAAACCGTCTCAGACTGAACCCCAGCAACAAGGCCGTTCTCAGAAAAATGGCCAAGGTCCAAAACCTCAGAAGAAGGACCAGTGACAAAACACTCAGAAACCTGAGTGGAAGTGGTACGACAAACAGAACCCTAACCAGCAGCAGTACCGGTATTTCAAGCAGCAGCAGGGCAAGAACAAACCACGTAACCCTCAGTCAGGACAATCGACTTTTTTGTATCAGCGGCAGGATGCAAATGCTGCCCTTATGCCACAAAAACCATACAGTGGTGCCAACCCCACCAGTACAGGTACTTCACAGTTCACTAGTTCCCCAGCGACAGTGAACCCTCCTCCACAGGTGGTCAATGCTCCAGCTCCTCAGATGGTGAGCACGACCCCTCAGGTATCAAGTTCTCAGGGCGCCACATTTGCTGCATCGTTTGTTTAGCAGCCTCATCAGTGGCTGGCTGCTTCCTCCACAGGCCCTCCCACAGGTGACAGTGCGTTCATTGTTCAGTCAGGGTTTGTGGTAGACATCCCTGTGAAGGTCCTGAGAGACAATGGTTCCTCAGGTTGCTCTGTCAGGCAGAGTCTAGTTCGGCCTGATCAGTACACAGGTCGACAGATCCAAGCTAACCTTATTGATGGATCAGTGAGAGTGTTCCCTGAGGCACGTATCCAGGTGGCATCTCCATTTTACACTGGTACAACACTCGCAGTTGTCATGCCAGAACCTTTATTTGACCTTATCATAGGCAATATTCCTGGTGCCAAGTATAGTTGCACTGAAGATGACGCTACTCAGACTTTGGCTGCAGTAACACAAGCCATCGCTGAGGCTCCGAATTGTGTCATCCCTGTGACCATTGAGTCGCCGCAAGATCTGATGTGTAGCCAAGATGTTGTTCAAGAACAACATTCTGACCCGACACTTGCTGCCATGTGAAAGAAACAAAAGGGTAGAATGATAAAGTATTCACGGGGAGGTCAAGCCAAGTTCCTTCGTAAACAAGGACGGCTGTACCGTGAGTCACGAACACCCCAGGGTGAGGTTCGACTGCAGTTTGTCGTTCCCACTAAGTTTCGCCAAGCAGTGTTAGAATGGGGTCATTGTTCAGCCTCAGGAGGTCACATGGGCAAAAGGAAGACCCAGGGCCATATCCAAGCTGACTTTTTCTGGCCAGGGATGGGACGAGAAATAGATAGCTTTGTGCGTTCCTGCAGTGTGTGTGAAAGTACCACTAATCAGGGACATGTCCTTCCTGTGCCATTTGAATCCACCCCCATAATCTCAGAGTCAGTTGAGAGACAGGGGAGTGGTAACGTAGGTGCAGACCTGATGTCTTGCCTGCTAACTGCTGACTAACACGGGCAACTGTTGTATGCTGGGTTCCGTAGGATAGGCATTCTCAGAGATTTGAGTAATCCAAGGACCAGCCTGGTTCCCAGTTAAAAGTGTACCAGTAATTGCTGAAGTCTTGCCCGTTGGTCCCACAGGACATGTTACGTCCAGGACTTGTATATACACTTATACCATAAGTTAAGGGGGAAGTTGAGAACCGCGCAGAGACAGTCCGAGGCTGTGTATGAATTACCTTGTGGAATGTCTCGAGCTGTGGGCTCTGAGGATTCCCAGAGAATGCACAATATCCACATGAGTGTTCACACCCACGATGGGTGTTAAAACGTGACCTGCCCGAGACTGCGTAGGGATTCTCAGCTTCCTGTTATTAGTCGTAAGTGTAGAGTTAGGTTAACCAGTAAACTGCTCGTTCTAAGAGATTTGAGCAATTCAAGAACTGACACGTTTCCTGGTTAATAATGTTAGGTTAACCAGTAAACTGCCCATTCTAAGAGATCTGAGCAATTCAAGAACTGACACGTTTCCTGGTTAATAATTAGCTTAACCAGTAAACTACAAGGGTCCTGAGAGATTTGTAAATCCTAAGACTATGTTTCCTGGTTAATAGTGACATAAGTACTGATTGCTAGGCAGAGAGAGAGAAATGACACTTTTGATGCTCCACCTTGATTCCTTCTGCAGGTGCAGCTGGCAGGTGCAGCATTGCCATGCAGAACAGCTGCTCGTCCCTGTCGCATGCTCCTACCCCTTCTCTTCTGCCTCGTCGTCATTATTTACTATAAATTTGTATTATATCATTTTACACGTAGGTACAGTTACACCACAACTGTCACACCTACACTGTGTATTACATACATCACGCTACATAACAATTAGATGTTACTGTAAATGTAACGAACTTTTCGCTCAGTTTGACCTGAGTACAGGATTTTCACCGTCGTCACGGGTTTTTATCCTCAAGCTTGCTTCTATTAATGTAAATATGAGGTTTTTTCGCTCACTGGCGACTGTGACTTTCTCCTGTAGCAGGATAGCACACACACATCACAGTGTGAATCTTGTGTGACTGAGTTAGGATTTATATGTACTGTATGTATATTGAAATTTTTTTCCTGAGAAAAATTTTTTATTTTTGATGGGGCGTAATGTCACGAGTTGGTGCGATTAAGTATTTGAATAAACTCGTGACATTAACTTTCGTGGGAAACCGCGAATTCTAGTGGAATTTAAGTATTTATCGCTCAGTTTAACGCCACGTATTCACCCGATCGGGAGTGTTTTTCAGGACATTTTTCACTATTTCATAAGTGATCATCTTTGTGTGCGACATTAACCTCCGCTTGAGTGATATTGCGGGTGTGTATCACTCACACTCGTTGGCCGTTAGCAAGTGCGGCCACGACACTCGCCTCTCTCCCACAATTTGAATCAGTCAAGCTTTGAGTGCCATGGAAGCAGGCAGTGTGTGTGGCAGCATCCTTCCTCAGCAACAACGCCTAGTTCCCACTGCCGCCGTTGGATTCCCACCTAGCGTGATTGGCAAGAGGCTCAGCGTGTGCAGCGTCCTTCATCAGCAATGACGTCCAGTCATCCGCTTTGTCCACTTTGCTGACCAGTATTTCTTTTCATTTTTCTCCTAGGTTTAAGAGTTAGCTTCTAAGTGAGCGAGTGAGTGCGATCTCCTTATTTGAATTCGTCTTGAGACTCATGTAACGTAAATATATTTCATTGTAATCAATAAATTTAACAGTTCTTTTTCTTGAGCTTAATGTAATGTAAACTCGTGTTTTATTTTCCATATTAAGCTTATTTCACTTACAGCTCCTAGTTTGCATAAACGCTTTGCATTATTCACAACTGGTACTTAGGCCAGTCCTTTTTATTGACTTAAATCCGTTGTGCCATCTAGGAGTTAACTGCACCAGCAAGAACTTGTTGATCATTAATAGCATTAGTTATTGATTGTCAGGGTAGGACTCACTTTCTCCAGAGGCCAACAGTACTAATAAACAGCACGTGTGAATAATTAGTCTCTGCTGTGTTCTATTGAGAAAGTTTATAAATTCTCGTCCTTAGAGAATCGGCGAAGTATGCCGAAATAAAGTAATCATTGCTTGATTTTCACAAGTAAATTCTTTGTCCCTGTTCTCAAGTATTATTGAATATTATTCTTTAATTCTGCATATTCATAAAAACCCTGTGACAAAGACTTTTTGTCTGTTTTGTGCATGGTCGATTTATCTATCTATCTATCCATCTTTTAGCCTGCGTATGCATTTCCAGTACCATCTTAGTCAAGCTGATCTTCAATGAACTGATCAAATGACAAAATATAAAGTAAGTAAAGTGATTTAATCAGCATCTGATACATAATGATGCAAGGCCTTAAATGGACCTACTTCTCGCATTGACATTCCAATCATGCCAGTCCAGGACCCGTCAGGCTGCTCCACTCCCCACGCTCTGTCAGCAGGAGTCACATAGTCGTATCTGCAAAGTTAGTGACAGGAAATGAAACTAACCCCACTCCCAAGGAAAGGGAGGTAGCCGAGACGGGACAACACTCTCCCAATTTACTCATCCACTCAAACACATTCATTCACATCTTAGCCGCAAAGGGGAGTAGGGACAGATCCACACCGCACCACACCGCACGAGGGTCAACTGCACAGTGCAATCAGTGACATCCATAGCAGGGCCCTACAGCAGAGCTGGTTTACCCCTGCCACATCATAATGGACCCATCCCCTTACCCACACCTGACCTGATCAGCTGATTAAACCAAATGCCGGAGAATATCCCCTCAGGGCTACGTCATCATTTATTCATTCACAATTTCTCTCCATTCATTTCTGTCATGCACAGCCACTCTTCCTCGCTCAACAGACATCACACTCGCATTCAATGCTCTCTTCAGACTGTCCATCCATCCTATTTGTGGTCTTCCTCTTAGCCTTTCACCTCTCACATCAGATCTAGTTATATTTTTCACAAATCGCTCATTATCCATTCTCTCCATATGCTCAAACCATCGCAACATCCTCTGCTCAATCCGATCAGCCATCTCTCGAACAACTCCAGTTCTCCTTAGCACTTCATCATTTCTCACTCGATCATATATATATATATATATATATATATATATATATATATATATATATATATATATATATATATATATATATATATGTATATATATATATATATATATATATATATATATATAGATAGATAGATATATATAAAATGTAGAGAGAGAGAGAGAGAGAGAGAGAGATATGGATATAGATATATAGAGATATAGATGGACAGATAGATAGACAGAGGAGGATGAAAGGTAACAAGGATGGAGAAGATATATATATATATATATATATATATATATATATATATATATATATATATATATATATATATATATATATATTATATATATATATATATATATATATATATATATATATATATATATATATATATATATATATATATATATATATATATGTGGCACCGTTCCCTGCTGTCCAAACTCCCTTGCTATGGACTAACGTCTTCTGTTCCTTTGATTTCTTCTTATCTTAGTGACAGGAAAATAGGAGTAAAAGTAGAGGATGTATATTCCAATTTCCACTCAATTAACGCTAGCGTGCTGCAAGGATCAGTTCTGGCGCCAACTCTATTTCTAGTTCATATTAATGATCTCTTATCTGTCACCCTCAATCCCATTCACTCATATGCAGATGACTCAACACTACATAGTTCATTCACACTAAGACACCCATTTAGAAAGTCTAATATCTCTACCTCTCAGCTCAGTACAGCCACCTCCATAAATCAAGATCTATCTACAATCAGTGAATGGGGACAAAACAACCTTGTCTCTTTTAATGCTAGTAAAACTAAATATATACAGTTTACTAATAGACAGATATTGCCAGATTCGTACATTACCTTCAGTGCTACTAATATTCCACTCTCCAAAAGTATTGAAATTCTTGGCGTCTCACTTAACAGTGCCCTCAGCTGGACCTCTCATGTCAGATCACTTGCTAAAACCGCCTCAAAGAAACTTGGATTATTGTACAGAGTCCGTAACTTCTTCGCTGATGAGCAGTTAGCTATAATTTATAAGAGTCATGTGCGCTCTCAGCTTGAATATTGCTCACCCTTGTGGAATGGTTGTGGAGAGGTTGCATTAAGACAACTAGACAAAATTTAGAACAAAGCTGTTAGAATCATTAACAACCCTGTAATTACATATAAACTACCTCCCCTGCAAGTAAGAAGGAATGTTGCCTCCCTTGCATTATCTTATAGATATTTTTTTGGCAAATGCTCAGACGAAGTTGCGTCCATGGTGACATTTCTCCATGCCTTCCCTCGTGCTACACGGGCATCTGGTAGCGCTCATGACTGGAATGTCACTCAGCCATATTGCAGAACTTCTGCCTATCAGAATTCTTTCATACCCCGAAATGCATCTTTCTGGATTTCGCTTCCCCAGAGTTGTTTCCCTCCAAATTTCAACCCACAGCTGTTCAAGTCTAACTGTTACAGATATTTTATGAACGGAGGACGCCAGTAATCTGGTGTATGGATTGTTTTTTTTTTACTCATTTGTTTTTCCTTCCTCCGTTCTGTTAATTAATATATATATATATATATATATATATATATATATATATATATATACACACACACACACACACGAGTATAATAGGGATACAGATAGATAACAGTTATGACAGTGTTGAAGTGTGTGTGTGTGTGTGTGTGTGTGTGTGTGTGTGTGTGTGTGTGTGTGTGTGTGTGTGTGTGTGTGTGTGTGTGTGTGTGTGTGTTTGCTGGCCTGTTAACGATAGACAGTGAGGACACTGATTGGCAATTCATGGTTTTGAGTACGACATCAGTTTTCTTGCAGAATAGCATCTTTGGCGATAGGTAGAGGCGCTCACCATTCACTTATATAATATGGTATTTTGAGGAGTGAACACCATGAAGGTCAATTAATATGGTAAATATCTGCCTAGATACCCATGCTCGAAACATATGCTTGGAACATGTACGAAATATTGTCTTAAGCTCACATGCATGTTTGAAGCACCATTGTCATGGACATGATCATAACGTCGTTTAGAAGCATGTTAGTAGCCCTGACGTAGACTTTTCCTGCACTCGGCATGAATGTAGTTGGCTAGATAGTTGACTGAATACCACAGATGGTGAGTGGGAATTGCCTCCACATCATGAAGTGGGCCATGGATCAGGTGTTATTATTAATAGAACAATATTAGGCACATCGTGTGTTCTGAGATCTGACAGACTCAGAATACAAACATGAGATAAAGAAACTAGACACATGGTACCACATCAGTGACATTGTGGGTGGATCGTGCCGATGTCATGAAGATTGATTTTTTTGATCGGACAGATCGGGTGAAAGAGTAAATTAAAAAAAAATCATGACAGGATGCAGACGATGTATAAGGGGCTCATGTTTTGCTTACAAAGCCAGAGCTTCCTACTGGACAAAAATAAACTACACACTACATTACAGTAAATGCTGAACTTCCATTTTAAAAAAAAATCCAGAATAACCCACTCTCACCTGTGCAGCACAAGTCCAATATTGTAATGTATTCTGTCACTGATTACACTGTGTCTATGCCCGCTCCTACCAGTCATGATGGGCATACTTAATATTTCCCCAAACGTTTTGCTTCCTGTCTGCAAATCACCATTATGGAAACCGCAGCAAGCAACAGAATCTTTTCCCGCCGATATAATGGAAGCACTGCAACAGACATGTCTGTGTGGACTGCATGTCACCTTCGAACATGCTGAAGCTGTTGCCATGAAATTTGTCGTGGAACATTACTACGGACATGTTTGCAGCATGTTCGTCATCAGTGTTCTGCTATGCTGATAAATGTTTGTTTCAGTGTTTCGAACAATTTAGACGGCGCGGTTGTCCAAGCAAGAAAACGATGTAAGGAAGCTAAAAAAACGAAGAAACAAAGGATCAAATTGGATGAAGTATGCAAGAAGAAACACTTGACAAAGGTGTGGCATCACATTTTCAATTTGGTTGTCATGGGAATGCTTATTTCACAGGTGTATCTGAAACTCGTTTACAAATAAAAAATCAGAAATATTTGTGTATTTTTTTACTTCAAAGATTTCAGTATGTCAATATTTGTGTTTTCCTTTCAGTGCCTATGTTATTTGATAGTTCTACTTTCGTGGTTTCTGTTTTATAGTTTCTGAATGTTATTATCACATCAGCTCTTAGGTGAGAATTACGTTTCGGAATGATAATGATGATGATGATGATGATGATTTTTTTATACCTGATTTCGTGTCAACATTTAAACAAAAGAACACACATGCGAATGCAAAATGTATGACACTGTACATCTGTTTGTTGAAGATGAAGGCTTATGAAACAGATTTGCTTATATTAGGGTGATTTCATGTACAACCATCTATAATATTTACGTATTTCTATGGGCAAGAGATAATGGAATCAAGTCGTTACTTTCACACACACACACACACACACACACACACACACACACACACACACACACACACACACACACACACATTCACGCTCAGGTTCACGCCTACACTCACGTTCATACTCACACTCAAACTCACAGCACAGTCGCAGTCACAGTCACACTCACTCACACTCGTTCACACAGACACACACACTTGATTGCATGTCAGATCCCCTACGTGAAGTTCATAGCCTCTGAAATAGTTTCGAGCAGTGTGACGTCGGGGTTCAAGTTGATGACCCGCTTCCCCCCAGGTGCGTCAGGGTCGTCGACCACCTTTGTTTTGAACACCGACGCTGGAACATGAGCCACCAGCAGACGCGGACCCGTTGCCAATCTGAGGGGGGATAACTTAGATTTATGGCTCGACTGCGCAAGGGACATTAAGGAAAAGGATCAGTATTTGTCATGTCCAAACAAATGTTGCCAAGTCCTTATCTACCTATAAAATCCTGTCACCAGTTTGATAAATATGTCTCAGATTTATGTCTATCGGTTACAAGAGTTATTAAGGAAGTCACTTTTTAATAGCCTATTACTCCCCTGAGACCCACTCACCAATTTCTCACATATATAATATGAACTGCTAACCTGCGGCTGCACAAAAAATTTTTCATTATTGGATTGATATTATTATACACAAGAGTGTGTGGGGTGGGGAGAAGAGGAAAGGGGGTGCTTGGAACACTATGGTGGAATGAAGAGGTAAGAGAGGCTATGGCACAAAAGAAGAATGCATATAATGAGTGAATGAGAAACAGGGGCGTGGAAGAATTTGAGAGACGGAAGAGATATATGTAGAGAGGAAGTGAGAGGTGAAAGGATTAGTAAGAGAGAGTAAGAAGAGTGTGGATGAAGAATTTGGAAGGAACTTCAGTGTAAAGTAGAGGGAATGTAAGGAAATGTTCTGGAAAGGGGTAAAGAGAGTTAGACAGGATGCCAAAGAAGGTAGCTGGGGAGTGAAAGATAAAAATGGAAGATTACTGGTCGAGAAGGGAGAAAAAGTGAGCAGATGGAGAGAACATTTTAAGGAACTGTTGAACATAGAGAATGAAAATAATGCAAGTATAAGTGGCTGGGGAATGGCTGGGCGAAGGATGGATGTGAGAAGAGAGGAAAAAATCAGTAGGATGGAAGTTGTGGAAACATTGAAGAAAGTTAAAATGGGGAAAGACTCAGGAATTAAACGAGTGTGTGGTGAAATGCTGAAGCAAGGAGGAGAGAAATTAGTAGAATGGATGTGGAATATGTGCTGATTGGCCTGCGAGGA
This sequence comes from Coenobita brevimanus, assembly GCF_032717465.1. Taxonomy (NCBI): domain Eukaryota; kingdom Metazoa; phylum Arthropoda; class Malacostraca; order Decapoda; family Coenobitidae; genus Coenobita; species Coenobita brevimanus. The sequence continues at coordinate 62,202,637 of NC_136993.1, read as the reverse complement.
AGGTAGAGTCCCGGATGGTTGGAAGTCAGGTATAATTATTCCCCTGCGCAAACGAAAACGGGAAAAAGAAGTGTGTGGTAATCATAGGGGCATTTGCTTTCCTAGTACAATTGGAAAAGTAGATGGCAGGATATTTATTGACAGAGTTAAGGAAATAACAGAGGAATTAGTTGGAGAAGAACAGGGAGGTTTTAGGAAGGGAAGAGGTTGTGTAAATCAGATATTCATTCTGAGATTTTTTGTGGAAAAGTTTCTAAAGAGAGGAAAGAAGTTATATGCGGCCTTCATGGATTTGGAGAAAGCATAAGACAGGTGGAGAGACAAGGATTGTGGAAAGTATTAAGAATGTATGGAGTAGATGGGAAGTTGTTGAATGCTGAGAAGAGTATGTACAGTAGGAGGGAGCTAAGGCTGCAATGCATGTGGATAGTGAACTGAGTGAATATTTCTATTTGAAGGTTGAATTGAAACAAAGATGTGTCTTGTCTCCATGGTTGTTCAGTCTGTATATGGATGGGGTTATAAAAGAGATACAAGGGAAGGTAGTGGATGTTGGAGCAGACCTAGTGAGAGATGGCAGTGTTTGGAAACTCCCTGTACTGTTGTTTGCAGATGATACTGTGTTGTTAAGTGAGGACGAAGGGGAACTGCAAGGCTTAATGGATGAGTTTGAGAGAGTGTGTAAGAAACAGAATCTAAAGATGAATGTAAGGAAGAGTAAAGTTATGTTCTTCGAGAGAAGTGAAGTCAGTGAAGGTAGAGTGAGGTTGGATGAGGCGGAAATGTAAAATGTGAGTGCATTAAAGTTTTTGCATAGTGTGATGAATAAGGATGGAAGTTTAGATGGTAAAGTGCTTGAAAGGGTACACCCGGGAAGAAAGGTTGCTGGTTCCTCGAAAGCAGTGACAAGAAACAGGGAAGTGAGCATGCAGGTGAAAAAGCTACTACATGACAGTATTGTGATACCAACTCAAACGTATGAAAGTGAAGCTTGGATCTTGTTGGAGGGACGGAAGTCATGAGTGACTGCAGTGGAGGTGAGTTATTTGAGAGAAGCATGTGAAGTCATATGGAGAGACTGACAAATGAGGAAATGAAGGAGCATTGTGGTGTGGATGTGGATGTGGAAGGTGGTTTGACCAGGTGAAGAGGATGGAGAGTGAGAGACTGACGAGGAAAGCGTATGTGTGTGAGCTGGAGGGGGGGAAGAGGGAGGGGAAGTCCAAGGATGAGATGGAGGAATGGAGTGAAGAGGTATATGCGAGAGGGGGTGTGGGCTGGGAGCAGGGCAATGAAATGGTGAGGGACAGGCCGATATGAAGGCGATTTGTTTGTGGCCATTCCTTACAGGATTAAGGCGTCTGGCGATAGATAGATAGAAGAGTTCTTTCCTATCCCGTCTTTTCCACCACTTTGCCTTCCAGTTTGTTGAACAAAGTACCAAGACATGTCAAAGGCCTTAAAGAAAAAGAAAAAAATTCTGCTAAGCTGAAAGAATACGTTTTTAGTGACAAAAGTATGTATAATGGTTTTTCCTTAATGATTTTAAGTTTATCTGACTAAACCTCTTGGCAACTTCGTTCTAGCACGTTCACAATGATGATGTCTATTTGTATTTTATTCTTGCCATCTCCAGGCGGCTCAAAGCACAGAGCGGGTGAGGGATTGTACCGTCTTTCGTAGGTGCTTGGAGATGATGCCTGTGCTATGGGAGGAGGACTGTTCTTTGTGGAGGCATCCAAACTCCTTGGTAAGATTTAATGTTTAGTGGTGTTAGTGTCATACTTTTACCCCTTTACCTTATGGTATTATCGACTTTTGTTCTTTATATTATCGCCTTTATCACAGTTATCTGCTACAGAAGACCCTGGTAGTTTTGCCTCCAAATTTTATTTTACGGTATTCACTTACTCATCCCCAAGCGTTTTTATCCTTTTTTCGAGAAATTTGTTGGGTTCCTTGTAGAAGGGTCAGTTATAGCTTTTTCACTGACCTCTTTTCACCAAAGTGGATCCTCTAAGGTGAATAAGTTTGCATGAAGGTATAAGAAAATAAAGACTTAAGCATGTTGAAATGGTTAAGTTTGTTACTGAAATCAGCTGATGTTAGTTTCTTCTCTAATTTAGGTAAAAGCCTGGTAATGAAGAGAACGCACTCAGTACGCTTACCTGTAAAACTTGTCGGGAAAAAGTGGGAGGAGGAAGGTGGGAGCCAGACCACGTGAGGGAGTCCACCAGGCAACTTTCTGTGGCTGAGAGTCTCCTGAGCTGTAGGGCAACTCCACCAACACTCGGCACCTTCGAAAGTAAATACTGTTACGTCCTTACCCCACACTGCCACAGGCTCCAACAGCAGTAGTATTTTACAGGAAGGATGTTGCCCAGTGAGTTGTTCTTCCTATGGTTAGCCTTTAGGTGTGCAGTACACAAGGTTAGCTGAGGCAAAAATAAATACTGGCTCCTTAAAGTTCACTCTCTTTATTTTCCAAATAATTCCACCCAATGCTCCCCAACTTCTCCTTACTATTCTCACAAGCACTGGAGCTGTACACACTTTACTAACTGCTATCACAATTAATGCTTGACAACACTTTACTGTTAGTACACTTAATGCTTGCTAACACTTCACATATTACACAAGTACTGAAAATAATCTTCACTGACAGTAATTACACTTAATGCTTACCAGTAACCCTTCACAAACTTCACTAACTGCACTGCACTGACACTGCACTACACTGAACCAAATCCGACTGCACTTTACTCAAACTTTTTTTTTTTTTTTTTTTAAATAACAGAACGGAGGAAGGAAAAACAAATGGAGAACAAAAATAATCCATACACCAGATTACTGGTGTCCTCTGTTCATAAAATATCTGTAACAGTTAGACTTGAACAGTTGTAGGTTGAAATTTGGAGGAAAACAACTCTGGGGAAGCGAGTTCCAGAGAGATGCAGTTCGGGGAATGAAAGAATTCTGATAGGCAGAAGTTCTGCAATATGGTTGAGTGACATTCCAGTCATGAGCGCTACCAGATGCCCGTGTAGCACGAGGGAAGGCATGGAGAGGTGGCACCATGGACGCAACTTCGTCTGAGCATTTGCCAAAAAAATATCCGTAAAATAATGCAAGGGAGGCAACATTCCTCCTTACTTGCAGGGGAGGTAGTTTATATGTAATGGCAGGGTTGTTAATGATTCTAACAGCTTTATTCTGAATTTTGTCTAGTTGTCTTAATGCAACCTCTCCACAACCATTCCACAAGGGTGAGCAATATTCAAGCTGAGAGCGCACATGACTCTTATAAATTATAGCTAACTGCTCATCGGCGAAGAAGTTACGGACTCTGTACAATAATCCAAGTTTCTTTGAGGCGGTTTTAGCAAGTGATCTGACATGAGAGGTCCAGCTGAGGGCACTGTTAAGTGAGACACCAAGAATGTCAATACTTTTGGAGATGGGAATATTAGTAGCGCTGAAGGTAATGTACGAGTCTGGCAATATCTGTCTATTAGTAAACTGTATATATTTAGTTTTACTAGCATTAAAAGAGACAAGGCTGTTTTGTCCCCATTCACTGATTGTAGATAGATCTTGATTTATGGAGATGGCTGTATTGAGTTGAGAGGTAGAGATATTAGACTTTGTAAATGGATGTCTGAGTGTGAATGAACTATGTAGTGTTGAGTCATCTGCATATGAATGAATGGGATTGTGAGTGACAGATAAGAGATCATTAATATGAACCAGAAATAGGGTTGGCGCCAGAACTGATCCCTGCGGCACGCCGGCGTTAATTGAGTGGAAATTCGAATATACATCATCTACTTTTACTCTTATTTTCCTGTCACTAAGATAAGAGGAAATCAAAGGAACAAAAGACATTAGTCCATAGCAAGGGAGTTTGGACAGCAGGGAACGGTGCCATACTCTGTCGAAAGCTTTAGAGATATCAAGAGCTACTGCATGAGTTTCTCCAAAAAGATCAATTGATTGATGGATGGTATGAGTTAAGAGATTGAGTATGTCAATGGTGGATCTTTCGTGGCGAAAACCGTATTGTCTATCATTAATTAAGTTGTTGGATTCAAGATGTTTAACAATATGTTTATTAATTAAAGTTTCAAATACCTTACCAAGAGAAGATGTGATAGCTATTGGTCTGTAATTGGAGGGGTCAGACGAACTTCCTTTCTTCGGAACTGGGTGGATATTGGCTTCTTTCCATGAATTTGGGAATAAAGAAGTACGTATGCATAGTCTGAATAATTTAGCTAGGACAGAGGCAAGTTCAGGGGAACACTTTTTCAAAACAATTGGCGGAATTCCATCTGGACCTGGAGATTTGTTGGTAGGTAAATTGTCTAGGATGGATTTTACAAATCTTGTCTGTATTTTAAGTAGGGCAATTTCGGGAGAATCAAGTTCCAGTACTGAGACATTCTGGCTGGTATCATCTATGGTAGAGTTTCTTGCAAAGGTACTAGCAAAGAGATTTGCTTTCCCACGTGGGTCATTTGTAATATTGCCATCTGAAGATTTTAGTGGGGGAATGGAAGATGACTTGTTAAAGTTATTATTGAAAGAATTAAGAGTTGACCAGAATATTCTATTGTCATTAGGGTTGTTAAGTAGTTTTGATGCTTGCTTTTGAAGAAAGTTTGATTTAGATAGATTTAATACAGCTTTTGCATGATTTCTAGCAATTTTAAATTGGGAGAATGATTCAGGTGTTTTTGATTTTAAGTAAGAGTTATATGCTAATGACTTTTGGGCTGTTGCTCTGGCACAATTGCCATCAAACCATTTTGGAGAGTTTGATCTTTTAGTGAATTGTTGACTTGGTATGAATAAATCCATACCAGCTAGTATTAAGTCACAAATGTGGGACTGGGTAGAATTGGGATCACTAGAGAAGAAAGACTGCCATGGAACATCAGCAAGATAATTTCTAAATCCATCCCAGTCTGCCCTGTCAAAGTGCCATCGGGTCACCCTGACAGGTTCGGAATGGGGAGGTGTAGGAGGGTTAACTACTGAGGCTTTGATGAGATTGTGGTCAGAGGATCCAAGTGGTGACAGTACCTCTATCCTGTATTGATCTGGATTATTTGTCAAGAATAAATCCAAGAGATGGGCATTATGGTCAGGATTATCAGGTATTCTGGTTGGTTGCTTTACCAACTGGGTGAGATTAAACGATTCCGCAAATAGCTCGCATTCTAGACCAGCGTCGTCAGTCCGGGCAGAATGCAATAACCATTCAACATTGTGGATGTTAAAATCACCCAAAATGGTAATTTCATTGCCAAGGGCAAGGTCAAGGTTACTCAACTGAGTGGATATGGAATCAAATACACTGGGTTCCGAAGAAGCATTGGGGGAACGATAAACTACACAAATATATTTGGTAATGTTTTGGCAATTTAATTTATATAATGAGTAATCAAAACTGGATGAAGTGAAGTTTAAAATAGTATCAACTGCATATTGGGATTTGATATAACAACAGGTGCCACCCTTGTTACGAAAGTTTGTAAGGAGATGGTAACCGGGAAAACAAAATGGAGATATATCAGTAGAGGGTGAGATTTGTGGTTCTGTGAGGAAAAGGGCCAAAGGGGATATGGACTGAAGGAAAAATTGAACTGAGTTTAAATTTGTGGTAAGGCCGCGGATGTTGGTAAAGAATAAGGCAGCACCGTCACCTCTTCGCCGACGAGCATTCCCGGAAATAGCAACAGTCGCTGCTGGCACAGTCGCTTGATAGCGACCGGGAGGACCCTGTGCCTCCAGTCCCACCCTGCTGGTGGTGGCAATCCGAGATACCACCTCATTTGACTGTGAGATTGCAGCGGCCATTACTAAAGATGTGAATAGAAGGTGTGATATGTTATGCGCATGTAGTGTGGTGTAGACAGTTGAAGGTAGAGGTATTATGAGAGCATGCTGGCCTACTCTCTGTGTAAATGAATGCACTGAAAATGTTCAGAAAAGGGAGATGGTCAGGATCAAGTCCTGAGGGCTGGTGAAACGGGAGCTCCAGCTCTCCCTGTCACCAGCTTGCCATCAACCTCGGGAGTACTGCCCTGTTCAACTGGTGCTACAGTCTACTCCTCACTAAACTTGACACCTCACTAAACTTGCAATAATCTCTACCCCATCCTATATAAGCCTGCAATATTCGAGAAACGTCTACATTTTACGAGTATACTGTCGACGGGCAACAGTTGCCAACTCAGACACATTAAAACCTGCAGAGTTGTCTCACATTACATAACACTCTAAATCATTTACCATACGAACTTAACAATAATTTAACAAGCAATCACTTAAATAAAACATTATAGAGAAAAAGAGCACAAAAATGAATGTTTAACTTACGAAATAACTTTGCTCACAAATAACAGGCAAACTGGCAACTGTGATGACTCATACTGGAACTTATGTTACGAGCATGATCTAAGTGGGGAAGGTCAGCCAGACAGAATCCCCGCCTGCATGACGTCACACGCGCCCCACTGCCTGCCCAATCCTTGCTGTCAAGGTTGGCTGGCTGGCGTCGGCCTGGACGCGCTGTCTGATATTCGACCACACTGCTTCATTCATAGCTTCATCTCTCCTACAGTATATTTTATGTCTTTATAACCATTTACCATAACCATAGTCAATACGTCAATAAATCACATTATCTTCCGCCTGTAATATTCCACAGCAGGACTTAATTTGTGCTTCTCCTATCTATCTATCTATCGATCGATATTTTTAGTTTTATATTAATCGCACCTTCCCACCAAGGTGGGTAGCGATACGACTAAGGAAAAGCAATTAACAAAATAACAAAAACCTCCACACACAAATACACATTCTATTATATTCACACTCATCTATCTATCTATCTATATCTATCTATCTATCTATATATATATATATATATATATATATATATATATATATATATATATATATATATATATATGTGTGTATGTGTAAAACGTGAGCAGCATTTATGATGGCTCATAGACAGATAAATGAAGAGATCAATGTAATTTCCATCATTTATTAGTGTAAAAAAATACATCCATCATTATTAGTGTATATAATATTCATTCATTCTCTCTCTCTCTCTCTCTCTCTCTCTCTCTCTCTCTCTCTCTCTCTCTCTCTCTCTGTTTCCGTGTTCAATTTCATTTTCTTCCTAGTCGCTGACTTGCTTGTTTGTTTATTTGCTTTTTCGACTGCTATCAGCTTGTTAAGGGATCGGATCTCATAATATATACAAAGTTTGGAAAAAAGCACAAAATATAATTGGGCGAATTAACACCTGATTTTCTGAATGCAGAAGAAAGGGCCTCTACACATTTTTTTACTTCTTTAAGGGAGCTGCCATGAACGGAATGGGACAAGCTGAACCCGCTCGCCAAAGGACTGATGTGATATCACGCGGGCTCACTCGGCATGCTGTCTGGCTGACCTCCCCTACTTAGATCATGGGTACGAGAAACGTCTCGAAGGTACGAGACTACCTAACTGGCAAATCTCCCTTCATAACAATACAAATAATTAATTCTTTGGCTGTGGTGAGGTTCCGTAAGCTGAACAGAACTTTGTCTTCTTAACTGGAGGTGGGGAGGGGATGGAGTGGATAGATGTATGAGAGGGATATGTGAATTAGAGAAGTGGCAGCTAAACGGCAAAGGAAAAAGCAAAGTGGAGAAAATTTGTTTTTGTTCATCCCTTGCAAGATTAAGGTGTGTGGCAATTGAGAAGCAAAAGCTGGAAAAATTAATATATTCTTTATGCTTTAACATAAGAATCTTGATAGTTTTTTAGGTTTTTGGTATGTATATCTTTTCCAGAGCATTGTTAAATCCTCTAACACTTTGCAGTTAAAGGGTGAACTGAAGACATTATCCTTAATGCATATCGAATTAATCTTATTACTGTATTTTCCTCCATCCCATTCAAGATGTCGATTTAGTATACCGAGTAGACAGATATCAGAAAAGGAACATAGGAAAAAATTAATAGTTAATCCATACGATGCTGTTACGTCTTCTATACTGTGTTCTTCCTACAATCAGACGATTTGCTTCAGATTAGGAAACCCTCAAGTATGATGTGTATCCCCTAAGCTACCATCTGGTTGTAATGTGAGTATTCTATTATAATACGTCACGGGATTTAAAAGGTTAATAAAGGAATGCCCAGTGGCAATTTTCTTGATGTTAGGAAGCCCTCCAATCTGATGTGTATCTCCTGAACAACCGTCTGTAGGTGGTGTGAATATACTGCTACAATATGTCCCGGGACTCAAGAGGTTAACATCGGAGTGCCAGTGATGTAGTCCATAACTTCTCAGAACAGCCTTGGAACTTCTTAGTATCATTCAAAGAATAACTCACGTTGCAAAGCTCCTTCTTACACCTTTTCCAAATCGTCTTAACACCGGAGACTGTTTATCTCTCTTCGTGTTAACTTTCCGTCCTCATGTTTCACAAGCATCACAGTTATTAATCATGTGTATTCTAATCATATAAAAGTACTGTAAAGTAGTGGATCTTCCCTTGTCCTGTATTTGCCTACTCTTGTCCCACAGAGAGATCGATTGGCTTATGTGGCTATACGGTTATGGGAGAGAATAGTTAAACACTCAAAAATTTTTCCTTTCCCTGTAGTAAAAAGTCGTTGTATCCTCTAGGTTCACAGTTAAGTGCATTTAAGAAATATAAGAAATAACTTACTGGATCCTTCATGTCGTTCTTTAATCACATTCAGTCGTTTCGTTTCTTGACACAGGTTGTGATGTTTGGTACATTTGTTTACCACGATTTGTCACCTGTCTTAAGACATGAGGTACATGGAAGCTACGTGTGCTTACTTTTGTTGTTAGTGTGCTCCACCCTGTCTCCCCAAGACCGTCATCCCAGCTCATCGTGCATAAGCTTTTCCACTCATGCCACTTTTTACCAAAGCATTGCGAAGCAAGCGGAGTGGTAATGTTTTCGGTTGTGAGGTTGAGTGACTGGCTTTTTTTGTGTGTGGATGAAAAAAATATCTCATGAACGGCTTGAGCTATGAACATGAAACATTCAGGAAATCAAAATATGACCAAAGTCTTGGACGAGATCGAAAATGGGCACTCAGGGTCAAGGTCAAGGTCACCGAAACTGATGCCAAAGGTCAACTAGTTCACCTTTGGTGACCGAAAAGGATGCACCTAGTGCCCATTTTCCATCTCGTCCCAGATGTTGGCCATATCTTGATACACTGAAAAATTCACGTTGACAGCTCAAGCCGTTCATGAGATATCAAATTTACCCACACACAAAGCTTGCCAACCAACCTCACAACTGAAATGAAAACAATGCCACTCCATTCGCTTACCACCAGCGTTGCAAAGGGAACAGAATGGTAATGTTTTCAGTTGTGAGGTTGGCTGGCTGGCTTTGTGTGTGTGTGTTTTACATCCAGAAGTTGTGTCAAATCAGAAATGGAGGTGCAAACTTTTGTGTCGAGGAAAAACTTTCCAGCTGCTTGGGTGCTAAAATCCCATCGTGAGATGGCTTCAAGCTTCCTACTCAAACTCCAGTCTTACCATTGACGGGGTAAGTGAAAAATTAACTTTAACATTCCCAATATAAGTCTATATCTTCATATCATTCCAATCTTTAACCCGCCCTGTACCGTCTAATTTATAACAAAACCAACCCCCAAAACCCGACAAATTTTCAACTTTTTATTTTGGCCCAAACTTCGACTTTCGGAGAGAAACAATGGAAAATCACCAAGAAAGTGCTCACCTCAGCTTACAAGTGGTCGGGACAGGTGAGCCTCCGCACACGGGACAGGTGAGCCTCCGCACACCTGGTCTTGTACTCTGTTGAGGCGCGATGCAGGTGCCACATTTTCTATCGCAGGGGTAACTATTCCAAACCACCCAGAATACATAATTATACATTTATTTGGTAATAATTTACATGTAGTACAAGAGTATATTGGTTTTCAAAAAAATTATAGGCAATATAAGAATTGGTTCATTATCAGAACACCTGAAAATTGCCAATTTCTTGCACAATTGATTCACTGAGATTGTTGTTTCAACTTACATTCTATTTCTCAACTTACATTATACTTTTCTGCAATCATTATACCATTTTCAACTTTCTATAACAGTTATAACATATTGACAGGCCTTACTATTATTGTGAATTTATTTTTATCACCTATTGATATGCCTTACTATTATAGGTTGATATTCTCACAAGCACACAGTGGCAGGGGGTAGAGGAAGGTGTCACGCGTATACGCACAAAAATCACGCAAAAAATATGAAAAATGTGCAAATGACAGATCTTACAATTCCAAACCATACATATACGTCGTGGGTACTAAGCATGAAAAAAGTTGCGACGTGCATCATACATCGTGGGTATTGGACTAGTTAAAGGCCATACTTATGCCACTCTAACTAACATCACCACACTCATGTTATCTTATTCACAGCTTTCCATTCAACTCACTCACTTTCTGACCCTGATCATTGATCTGCACTTTACTAGCTAACCTACGGCACACATCTTCACATGATAGCCAATAAATAACTTGTATGTAATTGTTGTGCTTGTGACCCAAGGTGGTAACACGGGTAGAGCTCTTATCGAGTCATATACAGTACAGTGCTTTCTGCTACAATATTCTTTCATTTCTGAGCATGCTGCAATCAATGATCAGCACTTTGAGAACCATGCATAAGTATTTCACAAAAAATAGTATGAACGACAAAAGACTTACATCGGAGAGGGTTTAGTGTTAATGATGATAAGCATGGAGTTGGTCTTTGCCAGGGTGCTGCGCAAGTGTGGGAGGTGCTTGAGAGGGAGGCAGGTGAAGACAAGGAACTTTGTTGACCACACCTGGAGGCGGCCCTTGAAAGACCACTCGGCGAAGGCGGCAAGGAAGGCTGGGTCGTCACTCACCACCACCATCGTTATGGATGTTGAAGTTTTCCTTATCTGCAAAAGGACGACATATTCATATGCAAGTGTGTGTACAAATACATATTTACTCACTCGCAGAGAGAGAGAGAGAGGGAGAGAACATTATATTACAAGAATGTGTCTATTAATGTATGAATACTGCTTAATGTATGAATACTCCAGTTATCCAAGAAAAATGTCAGAAATCTATGATCTGAACACATTGCTGAACCATGATCCTGCCTTAATAGTTGTTTAAAATGGGCAACATTTGCAAGAATAAAAAAAGAAATGTAAAAACAGAAAAATTTCTAAATCCATTTGGAATGTATGATGTGATGGTGTTGCAGTGATATAACCTGACAGGTGGTGATGGGATGACTGGGCAGCTCTGGCATTCACAAAACCAGATATGAGTATCCATGGTCAGAGTAAACTCTCTGAAGGAGGTAGTTGTGCATGAAACAGGAACTGAGAAGAAATATCAGCTATAAGGGACAGTTTTAAGACTCAGATGATAAATAAGGTCCTTATTATTATCTCGCACTTGCTGATGACACTTTTAACTTGATGTGACTGAATGAGAACAGATCCTCTTACAGTATGTGATCGAGGACGTAAATAGAATTGGAATGGCCAAGCACTGATGTAAAGGGCAGCTTTTGTGTGCCTAAGGAAATGCCGTCGGACTCTCGCTGAAAAACTTGTTTTTATTTATACAGTACATATATATACATAATACATCAAAGATAAAGTACCATTAGTTCCCAAACAGATACAGTATAAGATGCTGTGACAACGGATGTGGCAAGTCAGTTTTATGTTTGTTCTTAAGCTATTCCCAGTTCGTTCACTTGTTTGTTTATTTAGACTCCAACACGCTTGCATTCATCGGCCATGGTGGCTCTCCATGCTGCTCAATCTCTAGTATTCACCCCCAATAACAGTTGATAGCGGCAAGTTAACCCACGTCCTGGATAGTTTGCCCGTTAGTACACATCTGAGTTGACTCGGGGATACACTCTTAGAATTTTTCGTCACCATCCACTGCTATCCCAGGGAGGCACTGTGGCTGTGACAGGGGCAACTGTTATCTTTTTTTTTATTTTTTATTTTTTTATTTTTTTTTTTATGTGTCCGACTCTGGGCATAGGCTTCACAGCCTGCTATCAAGGCCCAGCAGTCCTCCTATACCATACACCTCTACATGTCACCACTTCGGCGCTAACACCCACCGTCCATATTGAATACATGCTAGGGCTGTCTCATACAGGACTGGTGTATTGGTATTAGCGGGGGTATTTTTACGACATGTCGGCGGGTCTTCTGGTAGATCAGTAAAGCCTGATTAAATGAAATTCAAATCCTTAAACTGTTCCCTGCCCCAGCCAGGATTCGAACCTGGGTCCGTAAGGACTGCAGGCCACCTCTCTACCGATCTGGATGCCAGAGGCCTGATGAGGTTTGCCAGACAGTGCTATAATGTACTAGTGATTTTGAGGATGGGGAGTATGGCTGGTCATCCAAGGCAGTGGGGAGTGCATGGGGTCTTTGGTGGTGAAAAAGGGGTCGGTTGCTTTATCCCCCTCATGAGGCACCATGTTGTCAATGCTAGTGAAGTCAATGGGTCTGAAGGGGTTTTGTTCGATGTTACCAGTAGCTCCTAACACCTCTTCCAGGAAGTGTATTAGTGTACTGAATGATGTCTTGTGGTGGTCATTCTTAGAGAGCTCAGTTAAACTTATCCATGCAGTTAACTTAGAAATTGGTCTGATCTCGGCCAAGATACTATTGAAAGAACAGAAGCAGGAAAACCTCTGAGAATGGCCGGTGGATCTGTTTATTGTGCCTCCAGTTTCTTCTTGGGTTAATTTTGTTCCTCCCCACTACTTTAACCGTTATGGGCTCCCGTCTCATGGACATCAGTATTGCTTTGTGCAAGTGAACCCAGGTGACAGCAACATTAAAAAAAGTTCTGTTTGTCAATGTTTCGGTTTTTTATCCTTCGTTGTCATATGTGAAGTCTCATACCTGATTCCAAATCTGCAGTGAGGTTTGACTACCTTACTGATGACGGAAGAGTGGCCCACCCTCCTCAGCAGTAAAATGCGAACGTTAACTTACTAAGGCCGCCTGGCCAACCACTTGGGAGAGCTGTGTGTACGTCACGTTAGCGTCCTGACCACTCGCCACCACTTTGAACACACCCACGCCCCATGGCGCTGTCACTTCAATTACACCACTGAACTGTAAATTATTAGAACACAGCAGTTTCTCGTCCTCCAGCTTATATCATAATGGATTGCAAATTCGTAATGAAGCAATAAAACTGACCATTATCAAATGCACCTACAGTATAATAAGAAACTTCGTACCGAGTAATTCTCTGTAATAAAGACAGTGCAATGATCCCGTTCCTTTGCAGCTCCAAGTATCTCATTCAGAACTTCGATTACTAGTCCTTCCTCCTCAGTCGCATCTGGATATGGTTAACAAGAATTACAGAAGTGGTACTGGAAGGCATTAGAATCTAGCGATTGAAAATAAAAGCAATGAAAAAAAAATTATCATTTTTTTAAAACAGAACAGAGGAAGGAAAAACAAATGAATAAAAAAAGTAATCCATACACCAGATTACTGGTGTCCTCTCTTCATAAGATATCCGTAACAGTTAGACGTGAACTGTGGGTTAAAGTTTGGAGGGAAACAACCCTGGGGAAGCAAGTTCCAGAGAGATGCAGTTCGGGGAATGAATGAATTCTGATAGGCAGAAGTTCTGCAATATGGCTGAGTGACATTCTAGTCATGAGCACTACCAGATGCCTGTGTAGCACGAGGGAAGGCATGTAAGGGTGGCACCATAGACGCAACTTCGTCTGAGCATTTCCCATAAAAATATCTGTAAAATAATGCAAGGGAGGCAACATTCCTTCTTACTTGTAGCGGACGTAGTTTATTTGTAATGGCAGGGTTGTTAATAATTCTAACAGCTTTGTTCTGAATTTTGCCTAGTTGTTTTAATGCAACTTCTCCACATCCATTTCACAAGGGTGGGCAATATTGAAGCTGAGAGTGCACATGACTCTTATAAATTATAGCTAACTGCTCGTCAGTGAAGAAGTTACGGACTCTGTACAGTAATCCAGGTTTCTTTGAGGCGGTATTAGCAAGTGATCTAACATGAGAGATCCAGCTAAGGGCATTGTTAAGTGAGACGCCGAGAATTTCAATACTTTTGGAGATGGGAATATTAGTAGCATCGAAGTAATGTACAAATCAGGTAATATCTGTCTATTAGTAAATCGTATATATTTAGTTTTACTAGCATTAAATGAGACAAGGGTGTTTTGTCCCCATTCACTGGTCGTAGATAAGTCTTGACTTATGGAGATGGCTGTACTGAGTTGAGAGGTAGAGATATTAGACTTTGTAAATGGGTGCCTAAGTGTGAATGAACTATGTAGTGTTGAGTCATCTGCATATGAGTTGATGGGATTATGGGTGACAGATAAGAGTTCAATAATTTGATCCAGGAATAGGGTTGGCGCCAGAACTGATCCCTGCAGCACGCCGGCGTTAATTGAGTGGAATTGGAATATACATCATCTACTTTTACTCTTATTTTCCTGTCACATTAGGCTACTGCAAGTAGTGCACATTCTGTAAACAGTGTTACACAAAAAAGTAGGAACATCAGGTCACCGTCCCATGCCGACCCAAAGCACAATAATTTAAGACAGTTTTATTCTCTGTGGGTATTTATTGATGACTTTAGGATACTTAGGAACACAGGCCACACACACACACACACGTTATAGTTCAATGTGGTGGTCCAACATTAATAATATAAACAGAACTAAACGACGTAGAGTAAATATAACAGCATGCAGACGCTTCATTCACCTTAAATAGCCTAGGCATTAGCGATTCAAGGAGAAAATACCCAAGAAAACTTGCATGCCAAAGGTAAAAGTATTTGCTTGCTGTCTTAATATTCAGAGAACTTTATGCAATGAACATGCCTTAAATGTTTATTTATTTTCTGATGCATCATTTTATTTCTCTAGTAACTTAAAGCAGAAATAATGTGGTTCATACAGCATTCCTTCATTACATTATTCCGGTCTATTTTATTGAAGAAGAGCATCTACTCTCAGAGAGTGATGAAAAAGATATACAATTGCATCAGCATACAAACGGTTAATTAACCTCCCTTTAAACAGATTAACCTGCCTTTACATTGACTAATATCGGTAGTATAGATGTGCGTACTATTACCTAACTTAACTTTCGGCCATTACCTGTAGTGGGATGCGCGGGAGATATTAGGGACAATATTTATATTACAACATTGTTAAATCCTTTTACAGTTTTGAAACATCAGTTTATCTCTTTGCTCACTTTTTAAAAGAAAGATAATTACACTTCCCTTAGCCATTCTTCAAATTTTTATGTTTTTAATGAAGGAATAAACTGAATAATCTGACCCTGAACATGTTCCGAATAGACCAATTCAGATATAAATTGCGAATTCTAAAACCTGTCTTATCAACCTTCTATACAGAGGGAAAACGGTTTCTTTACCGATATATGAGTATTTTATATTTTCTGAACCATGAACCTCATAGTATTTGACATGAATTGTGTGTGTGTGTGTGTGTGTGTGTGTGTGTGTGTGTGTGTGTGTGTGTGTGTGTGTGTGTTTCTCAGTCTACAACTCACTATTAGCGTAGCGGATAAGTGCTCATATTGGAAGAAGTGTGCATTTAATGGTGAAAGCATGGCTTTGCTACCAGTGTTAGTACATACCATAAGATTTAACCTGAGATGTGTAGATAAGCTGGATTCGACCTGTGAGGACTGTGAGATGTCAACGACCTCAGGTCATCAAAAAATGACATTTTGAGCCATCTCCTCACAGGAAATGATATAATCAGTGAACAAATATTGTTTGTCTGTTTGTTTTTCAATAACAATAAAAGGTAAAAGGTCTGCACATCACAATATGTTCGTAATTATTTTCGTTTGCCCAAATATAGTTTTCAGGTCATTTTTGATTATGTATTTATATTTTCAGAATGGAGCACCCTAAATGAAGTATGCAGAGCATGTTTATGATGTAAAATATGGTGGTTGGGAACTAACAACGTTCTGTTTTGTGTATTGCAGCATCCCCTTTCCATGCATGGCTAAACCCCTCTGCATCCTAGACCTGCTACTGATATTGGTGGTAACTCCTCCTCTGCCAAGCTGCTTTTGTTGTAACCATGGCAAAGCGTCACATTCAGATAGACCCTACCCAGCCTCCCACATACAAACAGCCCCAGCCACCCCCAAGAACTAAGTGGGAGATATGTGTCCTGTGCCAGGAAGAAATAGACGAACCATTGCAGTGTCCACTGAGGTCAACCAAATCATCCCTTGGTGACGGCTATGCATCCCTGCCAGAGGACCTTCGTATGTTTCAAAACCTTCAGCACATGCCACTTGACCTCAGCCTGGAGAGACTAAATGATGGTGATTGTGTCGAAGCAATCCTCAGAGCACACTGCTCAATGGCACAAGAAGTGCCGACTCAAATTCAACAACAACAAAAAATTTATCAGCAAAGCCGAGCAGAAGCTGCTACAGTAAGGCGGAGTAGCACATCTGTCCACACACGGTCAGCCCACAAACGTCAAAAGTCCATGGAACCAATATGTTTCTTCTGTGATAAGCCTGCCGGCTCTGTAGGCTTACATGAAGCAGCAACCTACCAGTTAGACAAGAAGGTACGAAAGTGTGTTTATGAACTGGAAGACACTGCTCTGTTGGCCGAGCTTGCAGTAGGGGACATGATTGCCACTAAGGTCAAATATCACAAGAAGTGCCTGACCGTATTGTATAACAGAGCCAGACAAGCTACTTCCCACGACGATGCTGGAGAAGAGGAAAGCCTCTTACATGGCATAGACTTAGATGAACTGGTGGCATTCATGGAGGTGTCCAGTGATGAAGACAGTGCTCCAGTCTTCAAGCTGGCAGATCTGACTCAGCTGTACAAGGTCAGACTGTAGCAGCAAGGTGTTGTGGTGGAAAATCGCCTGCACACAACCAGACTCAAGAACAGATTGCTTTCTGAACTTCCGGATCTCCAAGCACACTGAAAAGGAAGGGACACACCTCAGGAAGGTCTGTGATCACGATAATGATGCCATGCATTTAGTGCGACCAGCATAAGTGGTGCTCCAGGAGCTGTTTGACACAACATTCTCATTTGATAGGTCTGTCCAGGCAAACTTCCAGCAAGATGCTGTGTCACCATCTCTGTTGGCTCTTGTGAACATGATCCTGGATGGGGGAAATACCAAGGACCAGAATACCACACAAGCTGCCCTTACAGTCTCCCAGCTCTTGGTGTTCAACAATGTGAAACATTCACGGAAAATGGAGTCATCATGCTTAGTGTGTCACAACCGCAACCAAAGACCCCACTGCCACTCTACTTGGCTTTGAAGATCCACGCTGTTGGTGGACACCCTCGACAGTCGGGGAGTGTGTGTTTCCTATGACAGGATGTTACACCTCTCATCAGACATTGCCAATAGTGTCTGGCAACGTTTCAGTATTGAAGATGTTGTGTGTTCACCAAAGCTGTGCCAGAGACTCTTAACAGCAGGAGCAGTGGACAATACTGATAATAGTCCAAGCTCTGCAACAGCCAAAGATCTTTCCACGGCACTGGCATTTCTCTTTTTCAGCACCCATTACACAAGCATGGTGGAATCGACTGCAGTGTACCCAGTAATCGGTCAGAGCAGCTCTTCCACCAAGTCAGTAGAAACTCTGCCCTCATCGTACACAAGTGTCACAACAGCTGCTTTGAAGACAAAGAATTTCACTGCATCTGCCGTACAAGGTTCAGTGAGACCTACCAACCTCTCAAATGCTGTCACTACTGAAGAAGATTATGGGTGGCTGAACACAATGAAGGCAAGCCTGGAGGAGAACACACAAGTCAACTGTGTTTCTTGGTCTGCCTATCAGGCTGATATTCAGCAGGCTACTGCGATTCTACCTGCAGTGATCAATGCATTGTTGCCTCTGCTTTATGACAGTGCGGCTTCAGTAGCAATGATACGTCACTCATGGATGTCATCAAGGCAGCGGTTCAGCACCTGAACTCTGGTCAGGTGCCTGTCATTACTGCTAACCAACCACTATTTGCTCTCGACATGGAAATCCAATGGACTTGACCAGCCATTCATGGAGAGGAATTTGGTGGACTTCACATCGAGAGTGGTATAGTGATGGTAAGATGTATTGTATGCTTAACTGATTTTATACTGAAAATTGTATGGGCTTTTTTTGTGAGTATGAATGAATTATCTACATACTGCATACTACTGTATATGTCAAACGAGCTTGTGTTCGTACACGCAAATATGTATTGGATTATACGTTTATGCAAATATTTTAATTATGTGCAAAGATCTTGTATGTATTTATAAATATTATACTCTGTAATCTTTATTAATTGATATACGTGTTGTTTGGGCTGCAACTTTATAGTACAGAGAATATTTTTTCTGTCTTGCAGACCCATATGTACAGTGAGCAACAGTAGTCGTGTCGCGGTTTTGTCCGAAGATTAAATGTAACTCCTGAAACATTATGAACCGTCCGTATGACAGACGGCGGAATGTACCAGACGCTTAGCCCGTTAGCTTATGTTTTCACCAAATTTCTCAACACGATTATTGTTGCATACTGTACATTATGTATATCGTACTGTACGTTAAACCCAATAAATAAAATAAATAATATAAATAAAACATCCGAGCAAAGCACCAATTAAGAATGTTTGAATAAAGTTGTAATGTACTGTATTTCAGTTGCTTGGAGACTGGCTCGAGGACAGTGGTTGGATGAATACCCTGGTGCAGGCTGACATTGCAAGCTCTGGAACGGCAGAATTCTTCTTACGAGCCACCCATATAACCAAGAGCCGTCACGCTCACCAAGTCACAGCTGCAAGCCTCTGTATTCTTCTCTGCCTTGCGTACTTGTACACTCAAGATATTGCCACAAAATCAGATTTGGGGGAGGCGTGGCTCAATCGGTAGAGAGGTGACCTGCGGTTCTGCCGGACCCAGGTTCAAAACCCCACTGGGGCAGGGAACAGTTTAAGGATTTGAATTTCACATAAAGCGGACTTTACTGACCTACCAGAAGACCCACCGACATGTTGTAAAAATACCCCCACTAATATCAATACACCAGTCCTATATAAGACAGCCCAAGCATGTATTCAATAGGGACGGTGGGTGTTAGCGCCAAAATGGTGACATGTAGAGATGTATATGTAGGAGGACTACTGGGCCTTGGGTGCAGGTTGTGGATCCTATGCCCAGAGTCGAACACATAAAAAAAAAAAAAAAGATGGTCAACCATTTCAGGAATGGTGCACACAGCAAGCCAAGGAGAGTTTTTTTTTTTTTTTTTTCTTTTTTTTTTGCTCAGTTTGACTACTGGTTCAAAACCCTGTCACTTGAGCTCCTCTTGCTGAGGTACATCAGGTCACTTCGCGAAGGGAACTTTGAGCTTTATGTGGAATCCCTGACACGGATCATGCCCTGGATGTTTTCCCTAGATCACACACACTACTCAAGATGGCTTTCCATACACATCCAAGTCATGATGACCCTTGCTGACAAACACCCAGATGTCCTGCCAGAATTCAAGTCCGGCAACTTTGTGGTGCATAAACCAGCAACAGGTTCTCAGCCATGGCAATTGATATGTGCCATGAGCAAAACAAGAAGATGGTCAAAGAGTCAGGCGGGGCTATCAGACTGACAAGTGATCCTGGGGCACTTCGATGGTGTATGGTGGCAGGACCTGAAATTGCCAGGGTCACTACACAGTCTGAGGAGCAGGCAAGCCTAAATGGCCAGACACAGGACACTGGAGACCGTCATCATGACCAGAAACATGAAGTGAAAACAGCCTTCCTAAAGGATGTCAGGCCACTTGCGTCAGTAATGGAGGTGATGGGAAATCCATTCCTTGAAGAGAGTCAAGATCTTCTAGTCCTCGACACAAGGGATATCATGGACACTGCTATGGCAGAAACTGTGAGGAAGATAGAATCCTTTGGTGAGGAACAGTACGCCAAGTTCGTGGAAGAAAGGCTAGAGCTACGCACAATGGCAGTCACAGAACCAATCACCCAAAACAAACTGTGACTGTTCAGCAGTCAACCAGTCAAGACACAGTCAAAACAGAAGACACAGCTCTCTGCTCTGAAGAGTGACTGTGATCTGTTTTCTACACTGTACATATCTTGCCAAACATGAGATAGGGATCTCGATTAATTCTTCTGCCACGAGAATCAAGCAGCACCACCAGCTTTGTCAATAGGAGGCAAACTCCGGCTTGGAGTCAAAGCAGATCTACTACACTGCCTGAAAAAAGACATGCATTAAGACACTGGTGTCCATGTGGTTGTTGCTGCAATCCTCGATGGGGCAGCTGTGGTTTAAATGTTGAATCCTGGAACATCAAAGATCTTTCAAGAGTATGCAGACACAGTGTTTGTACCATATTTCTCTGCTCAGCTGGAGAAAACCAACTGTGTCGACATAGTCTGGGATGTCTACGTAGTTGACAGTCTGAAGGGCACAACCAGTGAGAAGAGAGGGAAGGGCATCAGGAAAAGAGTGGCTTCCTTTACTTTGGTGCCAAAGAACTGGAAGGGCTTCCTTCGTGTGATGACAACAAAACTGAATTGTTCAGTTTCTTGTCACAAGTAGCCATTCGCCTTCCCTTAGCAGATGGCAAGGAAGTTTATGCAACATATGGAAGAGAAGTCTTCTGCTCTCCTGAGGAGTCTGACTTGACTTACCTTGCACCGTGTTCACAGGAGGAGGCTGATACTCGTCTTCTTCTTCATATGGCAGATGCTGTACCGAAGGGGAGCAAGAATGTAACCATACGTACTTTTGATTCTGATGTGGTGGTTGTGGCTGTCTTCATTCAGCGAGATAAATCCTCATGAACTCTGGGAGTGTGAGTAGCGCTTGGTAATGGCTCCAGGTTCAGGCACATACTGTAGCTTTTCATGAACTTGTTGCCACAATGAACGGAAGACAGTGTTCTACTCTACCCGTCTTTCACTCTTTCACGGGATGTGACACTGTGTCTGCGTTTGTTGGCAGAGGAAAGAAGACTGCCTGGGAAACTTGGAAAGCATTCCCAGAAGTAACAGAAGCCTTTCAGGAACTTCTTCACATACCAGCTAATATCTGTGAGGAGACTATGGCACTGGTGGAGCGTTTTGTGGTACTCATGTATGACTGAACCAGTGACAGCATGCGGGTGAACGATGCCGGGAAGCAGCTATTCACACAGAAGTCGTGAGCTTTAGAGAATATTCCACCAACACAAGGAACACTGAAGCAGCACATTAAACGTGCTAGCTACCAGGCCAGCATCTGGCGACGGGCACTGGTGTTGCGTCCAGATGTGTTGCACCCATCAGACTGGGGGGGGGGGGGGAGATGAAGCAAACAACTGGATGGCAGCCTCTTTGGAGCACTCTTCCTGAAGCATCAAAATCGTGCCATGAACTAATCCACTGTAGTTGCAAGAAGGGCTGCAGTGGACATTGCAAATTCAAGAAGCTTGCCCTCGAGTGCACTGCACTTTGATTCTGTTCAGGAGATTGCTAGACATGCACAGCAACTGCTACAGTTCACGATCATACAGGTTCTCCAAACTGGGTGTTCCATTCTTATGATTCAGAGATAATTATAAGCAAAAAAAAACACCATTACTTGAACATTTCTCTGTTAGCACAAACCTAAATAATTAGCAAAATATAAAGTGACATTATGTGATGTGTTGACCCATTATCCTTATTGAAAACACATCATTTCTTGTAATTCGATGACGTGAAATGTCATTTTTGATGACCTGAGGTCACTGACCTCTCACGGTTCTCACAGGTCGAATCCAGTACCTCAAATTAAACCTTATGGTATGTACTAACACTGGTAGCAAAGCCATACTTTCATCATTAATTGCACAATTATTCTGGTTATCCACATCACTATAACGGTGGGCAAGGCACAGTTCGGCCCCAGAGAGATGATGATGACGATGATGACAAAGGAAAAGTGTTACAGAAAACAGTTATAGAGCAAACTATGGTATCAGTACAGTCACGTTTCTTAGGGATAACTGTGGCATTATGTGTCTTTACTGTGAGCCTCTCTCTCTCTTTGCCTCCTGTTGTTGGTGGGAATGCACATTTATGCTGTGTTTTTATCATCATCGCCTGTTCAGAAATATTTTTAAGATTCCAGCATGTAACATTTAACATTCAAGTTAAAAAGTGATTGGTATTTGGAAAACCACTGAGTTTTTTTTTTATTTTTGGTTATTGTTAATTTACTAATAATATGCCATAATTTTAGAAGACCGCATTTCCAATTTACCATAATGTGCAAAGTTGGATACTGTATTGCTTGACCCTAAGCCCTATGGAACCCCACTGCTGAAGGTCATCCAGGGGGAAGATAAAACATCAACCGCTTTTCAGTCTCCTCTCTGTTAGCCAGTTTGTTAACCAGTTATGTAATTTACCGGTAGTTTCCAAGCTCATCCTTCAGCCTGATATTTTTAATACCTTATCAAAAAACCTGGAAGCTTAAATATAAACACGAGATATTCAAGCAGATCACTGAGACATTATTTCCCCTTCTGAGGCTATGTTGGTTACCCTTAATTAGTCTCAGGGATTCTAGGTGTAATATCCCTCTGTCTCTCAATTATGGACTAAGCATTTTTCATACAACTAACGTGGAACTACCTGATTTGTGCTTTTAAGTTTAAACTTTATCTACCCTTTCTGAAAACCAATGAAACATTTACCAGTTTTCAGTCCTGTGGCACCACCACTTGGTGAAGTGATTGCTCAACTTCTGAACGAGATGTTTAACTACCTGTCCACAACAAATAGTTACAACTACAACATTAGTGTAAATTTGTTTGACCTTGAAGTTTGAAAAAAAAAAAATGTTATATTGTCCCGTCTGTCATTATTTCATTTCCAACTGTGTTCATTCTGTGGTTTTACCTCAGTGATATAATGACTAGCCATGATAGTTAACCCGTCACGTCCCGAGGTTTTCCGCCCCTCCGACATCCCCCAGTCCCGAGCCTTTTTGGAAAAAAAAAAAATTTTGGCTCAAACTTCCGCTTAGGTTGAGAAACGAAGAAAAATCACCAAGAAAGGGCTTACCGTGGTCTATAAGTGGTCAGAACAGGTGAGGTCCCCTGAGCCAGGTAGCGTATTCTGTAATGGACGTGCCAGGCGCTCACGTTTTCTATGGTAAGGAATACTGGGAGAAACAACACACAACACCTCTATATTTATTGAATTTGAACTAATAAACAATAATAGTAACAATATAATGGATTTCAGACACATATATATGAAAAATATGCATTGTACCATCGCGCGAGCATAGCGAGTTAGGTCCGAGTCGTAACATGCTATACTGTATGCTAAGTTTCTTGTATCAGTCAAGATATCATTTTTTCTACTTGTATATTTCTGTTTCAATGACATTTTACCAATTACAACTGTTTGTAAGTGTTTTCAGATGTTTTCATTCATTATGATGACATGCAGCATAAGTCTAGCGCACATCAGCTTAGTAAGCGCACTCGCTATGACTCGTATTTCAACATGCCCAATTGTTTTATCACTTTCCTATTATTTTTCCCTTTACATAGAACCTTTCCTCCACCACTGTAAATGTTTTCAATTATTTTCATTCATTACGAGGGCATTTAGCGATATGCTAGCGCATATTCACGTAGCAACCACGATCTCAAACACTCGTGTTTCATCTTCTACTTTATTTATTCACTCCAATTATAATTTCCCACTTACATTACACACGTTTACACCCCTATACTGCACTGTACATACTTACTGGCATTATTTATTCAAGTGAGCGTGAGAATATCGCATGAAAATACCCTCGCAATGAATGTTTCGACCAACATAATACTCAAACACTTACATACTAATTCTTCACATATATTACACACTTTACCACCTGTTGACTTCTATTTTCACTATTACGGGCCTTATTCATTCAACTGAGCGTCAGGATATCGCATCTCTATACACACGCTATGAATATATGACTTAGAATATATTTCAGCACTTACAATAATTTGAACCTATATTATACCCGTAAGCATTTCCAATAATAATAATTATATAATTACGGGCCGTATTTATTGCACTGAGCGACAGAATATCGCATCATAAAACCCTCGCTATGTATGTTTCCACTTACAGCATATTTATACACTTACAATTTTTGCACTTATGTTATACCCGTATGCACTTTATACTAATATTTGGAGATCAACATGACTGATAATTTCACTGAGCGTCTGTCTGTCGCATTTACTTCATAGTTTCAGCGTCCTGTCGCATTCACACCATATCAGAATTGCATCAACGTGTGATATTCGCTGAAACATGGGTGAATACAGAGACCCACGTCACACTCCACGCACTCATACCGGGTGTTCTGCCTCTGTGTCGAGAGTCTTACCCGGGAATTGCTACACACGTGACACCTGCGTTGGGGCCTAGGTCTGTTTGGCTGGGGAGGGATAGGAGTGGGGAAATGGCAGCCGGATATTCTCAGGGGAGTTCGTGCAATAGGGGCAGTGCGGGTGCGATGTTGGGGCCTTTCTACAGCATACCGTGCAAACATCTCTCTTGTGAGATCCCTCACAAACTTTTCAAAGGTTTCCTGAACTCCTGTTGTCATGGCGTGAAGGTGGTGGCAATTCAGAGCAGTGATGTCTAGCAAGTGAAAGAACAGTTTCTTATACCACTTCATCGTGGTCCTGGCACACTCTACCGTCGATATCATGAAGTCTGACTGGTCCACGAGGAGCATGTTTATATTATAGTCCATGACACACTCAGGTTTCCAAACACGACGCCTGTTCTCGCTACGGTAATCTACGGAATCAGTACGGTGCATCAAGGGGCGGTGAACCGTTGACAGTAGGCTTACCTCTCTATTGTAATTCCACACAGTTGCAAGGATGTTGTTGGCTTTGAAAAAGACAACCTCATTCCTACCTTGGCCATGTGACGCCGGTTCACCTTCACGGTTCCACAGACTCCAGTTTCATGTGTGTGAAGATAACGAGCGAGAAGAGGGCTAGTGTACCAGTTGTCCAGGTAGAGGACGTGACCACAATGAAGGTAGTCTTCTATCATCGTCTTTACCACTGCTCCCGACAGTCCAATACTTCAATCTTCTATTATGTCTGTCTGTGCACCGGTGTACAAGACTATGTCTTGCACGTATCCAGTCCTACAGTTGCACATAACAAAGATCTTGAACCCAAAACGGTGCCTTTTGCTGGGTATATACTGTCTGAATGAAATATTGCCTCTCCACAACAAGAGACTCTCGTCTATGACGAGGTCTCTATAGGGATAGAATGAGGAACGAAAGGTTTGCCTCAAGTGATCAAAGATCAACCTAATTCGCCTCATTTTATCAGTGTTGTTCGCATTTGCAGGATCATGAGCATCATAGAAATGGAGGCGACTTAGAATTTGTTGAAACCGATTATGGCTCATCACTTGACCAAATATTGGGGTAAACATAACAGGGTCCCTAGTCCAGTAAGCAGGAATTCTGTTCTTTCGTATAATACCCATCAAAAGAACCAGGGCAAAAAATAAGAACATTTCTGAAAGAGAGGCAGGGTAATCCTATATGATAGAATGCCTACTCCTTGTTCCCAATCTTTCACTCTCAAGGTGCTGGGTGCTTGCAAACAGGTTGGTATGGTATACAATCTGCTCCACAAATGCCTCACTAAAAAACAGGTGGAAAAAATCCAACCTGGTGGAATTACGGTGAATTCCTGGAGCAATGCAGCCAGAGCGCCCCTGCTCAGTGAAGGGGTGAATGAGGGGAGAAAAATCACTCCCATCCTCCCAATTCCACGCCACAAATCCCTCGTCCCCATCATCCCCATCACCGCCTTCGTCTGGGTGGGGAGGAGATCCTGGCTGGGGAGGTGGGGGAGAAGGAGTGTGGAGGGCTTCCCCACTGTCACTCCTCTTCCCTCTGCCTTTACCCTTTCCCTTTCCCTCACCCTTACGGCCTTGAGGAACATTAGGGGGCTGTGGGGATGAAGTAGGGGAATATTGGGGAGCAGAAGACGTGCTGGGGAGTGGTTCCTCCCCACCTTCCCTCTCCATCACAACACCACGTGCTTTCTCAGGCACCCTAGCTCGACCACGTGTTAGGGGATATTGGGGAGCATAAGACGTGCTTGGGAGTGGTTCCTCCCCACCTTCCCCCTCCCTCAGAACCCCATGTGATAATGAACGCCACCCGCATTCGCCCACGTGATACACTATGCCGCCTCACACTACATAGGGAGAGCAATGACTCACTCATGTCACTCTCACTTTCCCTAATCCTCCCTGTACTTTCCCTTTCACTCTCCACTCCCTCCATGGCACTTCCTAACTCCCCAAACAAAATGTTAGGCCCATACCTGCTCGTCCGACGTGGTGTGCGCTCTGGGCCACGATGAGTGATGACCTCACGTCCATACCACGTGGCAGCACTTCCCACAGCTCCGTCATCGTCATCATCCTCGTCCTCGTCCTCGAATTCTGGTTCCAAATCACGTTGGGGATAGGCACAGGATGTTGCACGTGGCTTCTTTGCCTGCTGCCCCTCTCTAGCAGCATGGTAAGTCATGTACTGCCGCTTCCTGGGGGACGGAACTTCCTCGTCACTGCTGGTGGTTTCTTCCTCCTCTGGCTGCACATAATCTTTATCCTCAACCTCGTCGTCCAGTGGGGAATCACTGTCGCCTGTAAAGGTGTCCAGGGCGGCTTGAATTTCGCCGTCTGAGAGACCTCTCTTAGCCATGTATGAGCAGGACTGTTGCTACCAAGTGAGTGGACGAGTGGCGGGTTAGCGCGGGTCGCATGGGGTCGCCGAGTATCCCCGCCTGGTGGCAGGTAGGGGAAGGTCATGCGAGGATACGTACCGCAAATCAAGCGCGAAAAATGAAAATTGTCGAAATTATGCTCTTTGCAATTGCACGACGTACCGGTATGTCGCCGGGACTGGCAAATGCAAATCGTTGCAATGTACCCATACGTTGACGGGACGGAGCGGGTTAATAATATAAAACGATTACTGACACAGACTATGAATAATATATTCACTAATATCTGTCGGTTCATCAGTATCTTTAATTACAGATCATATTTCACCCTCATGATGTTCATAGTTGTAGTTTATGTTTATTTGTGACTTAAAATTCTATGATTAAACCTTAATAAAAAAAACTTCAACAACTATATGTGTTATAGGTCAGCATTGGCAAGAATATAATTGTTCTCTGCAGCCTGTATGTAACATTGGAAAGAACTATACCCAATTATTGAGAGTTATTCTTAGAGACACTACTTCAGTATGTGGATGGACAAGGCACCCCCTCCCCCCAAGATATAATGTAACTTGGTGGTGGGATGAGGGTGTACAAGCTGCAGTTAAGGAGAAAAGAAGGCTTTTCTGAGAATTTAAAAAGGATGGTAAAACAAGGAATACTTGGCCGCCAAGCGTCAGTCTAGAAAATGGTTAAAAATGGAAATCTAAGTCCCAGAGACTTTTCCTGGATAATCTAATTAGTGTGGGACAGAAGAGTATGATATTTAATGTGGCAAATCAGATGAAGAAGTAAAGCAGGGATATCATAGGTAAGCAGTGTGTGAAAAATGATGAAGGATAGGTAATGGCGAACAGTGGGGAAAAATAATTATAACCGATTATTCAATGAGGAGTTTGACTGGAATGGGGAAGGTTTGGAGTCGGCAGATCCAGTGTTTGGCCCTTGGCCATTGATTGATTGATGCTGCTACTGTGAGCTGGGCAATAGGAAGGATGTGGGTGGGAAGGCGGCTGGTGTATCTGAACTGACCAGTGAAATGCTTAAGGCCTCAGGAGGTATGGGAGTGAGGTTAGTTACAGACTTAATATAGGCTATACGACTATATATTACTGGTGTTGTCCCAGATGATTGGCTGAAGAGTGTGATTGGAAATGTGTAGAAGGGGAAGGATGATGCCCCGGAATGAGGAAATTTTAGGGGCATAAAGCTTTTGGACCACAAAATGAAGGTAATGGACAGAGTTCTTGAAAGAATTATTAGAAAAAGATGGAATATTGATGGGATGCAGTTTGGATTTTTGCCATGAAGAGGTGCCACTAGTCATTTTCATTGTTTGACAGCTGCAGCAAAAATAAATAGGAAAGAAAAGGGATCTGTCCTTTGTTTTTGTTGATGTCCAGAAGCCCATTGACAGAGTCAGCAGGAAGGTGGTGAAATGAACAATGAGAAAACTTGGGATTGATGAGCAGCTGGTTAGAGTGGTAATAGCTTGTGTGCGAGTGCTCACACCCAGGTAGGAGTGAATGGAGATATGAGTGATGAGTTTCCGTGAATGTTGGTGTGCATCCATCTTGAGCCCATTGTTGTTTATCATGGTGCCTGAAGCCCTTTCACGTGACTTCAAAAATGGGCTCCCGTGGGAGATGTTGTATGCCAATGATTTGGTATTCATCGCAGAGAATGAAAGGGAGACGGATGAAAGATTTAGGAAGTGGAGAAATGGTTTGTGACACATGGGCTTGAAAATAAATGCAGATAAAACTAGAAAGCATTAAGAGAGCGCATACCTCAGCCAATACCATTGCTATTAAGAAGAATCCGGGTCCGTGAAGATGAGATCTGGATCCGATTCCAACCCCAAATTTAAGACATTCTTTATTTGCCCATGGCCCACTCTTCGACAAAACTTCATTGAAATTCATGGAGGACTATTGGAGATATCGCCTGGACAAACAGAGAGATAGACAGAGACAGAAAACATAGAAGTATACATAACCACCTCCAACTTCGTTGACACAGGTAACAAAGGTGATGGTAGGTTAGGTGGCAGTTCTGTCAAATAAGTTGGGGGATGGCTATGTGCGGATTGCCACAAGCACGTGGGAAGTAATTCCATCTTGTGCACTGTTTGTGATACGTGGGTATATAAGTGATGTAGATGTATTAATGGCTGACAAGATAATGCTGATTTCATGTGTGCAGTCTGTCAGGATGAGCATATGGAGATTGTCAGGCATGAAGGGATTAATCATGCTGCTGTGTTACTCATGTATGAGGAAGACTTTATTTATTCGGGAGACATACATGCCGGAGGTAGGGTTGGAGCTAACTCTTTTCCTGGAGTGAGGAGTGGTTGAAAGAAATTCAGGGAGATGTTGCCTCTCCTCACAGTGAGGGGGCTCTTCCTCCGTGCTAAGTGATCTATGTTTGTGGCAAGGATTAAGAGTGTAATGGTCTATGGTAGTGAGACCTGGGCAGTAAAGGAGGAGGATGTTCCCAGGCTGAAACGTACGGAAGTGATAATGATTAGGTAGATGTGCAGTACGTCCTTGAATGCGAGACCTGGGGGGGTGGGGCTAGATTTCCGATAAAAGAGTTAAGATGAAGGATGGGACTGAAGTGTATTGATGTTGTGATGAGGGGAGGTAGATTGAGATGGTTTGGGCATGTGGAGATGATGGGGGAAGACAACTGAGTGGAGAAAGTGAGAATTGTTAACGTTAGGGGTACAGTTGTGCGAATTGAATTAAAAATAGACCTGGGATGAAGTCACTGAGTGTGACCTCAGGGATAAAGGACTAAATAGGGAGGCTGCCAGAGATTGCGCATCATGGAAAGCCGCCATTAGGTGACCATGGCCGACGCATGGAAGCATGTTGGAGCCTTTATAAACAAAACGAAACGAAACGAACTTAATGAATTATGGTTGAACATGAAAAACTTCTGAAATAGTGCTTAACAGTTCCAAACCAACTAGAGCTTTCTACCTGATAAGAGATTAAACCAGGCAGAAACTTTTGTATCTTCATCATATGACATTGTAAATATGTGGGTAACGTTTTTCAGATAAAGTATTCATGGCACTTTCAAAACTCGACCTTAATGCAACATTATCATGAAGCATTCAGTGCTGTGGTTGAGAATGTAGTCGGAAATGAAAAACAGTAGTTTTTGATTGTCATGTTATATGCATTACCATGCATGACAGTTTAGCCAAAAGTGAAGTAGATTTTTACAAGTTTAGTGATACTGGAATGAATTAGGAAAAAACTCGTCTCATGTACAGTACTGCAAAGTACTGCAATGTGTACTTATGCCAACCTGGATACAGCTGATAACCATTCACAGTCTTTAACGCCGCCATAACAAAAATTAACCAAAGAGCAACTGCTTCTGCCACGATCGTCTGCATTTGCATACTGGTTTCTGGAAAAATAAAGACGAATACGAGACACTAAAAGGATTAATGTTTCCACTACGTGGACTTTTATCATTATTGTTATTTTTATTATTATTATTATTATTATTATTATTACTACTACTACTATCATCATCATCCGAACCTCCTATCACACCCTAGGGCAGGGTGAGGAGTAGCAATGTCCAGACAGCCCAAATTCGCCCAGTCCAATGGGCCACGCTTCCATTTACTCATCATTCAAGCCCCCGTAATCTTGGCTCTATCGGGTATGCCAAAAACTTCACATAAACGTATCCGACTAAGTCAATCCGGACGCTGCCACGTTAACCCGCCCTGTCCCGGAGACGTGAATTCACGTCCTCACATGATGTGCACTCATATCCCGGAGACGTAAATTAACGCGGCAACATTGCAAGGACATTGAAAGGTCCCTAATTTGCACAATTTTCAATTTCCGCGAGTGATTTTTGGCATGTATACACGGGACACCTTCAACAAGATGCCAGGCAGGGACAATGCCTTACCCAGCATGACCTCCTCCTCCCCCCCTGCATGACCTTGTCTCAGCAATTCACCTGTTATCAGTGACCTGGCCAGTAAAGCCTTGTCATGCCACGGTACGAAATTCAGGGCCAGAGTGATTCCCCAATCGATGACAATGTGGAGGACAAACATTAGAGGAAGAAACAGTCAGAAAAGATGATCAGGTAATGTGGCAAAAAAAGGTCAGGAATGGTGATGAGTTAGTGAGTGAAACAATGCTTATAATGCCTATATTACCGTTTGAAAACCAATATACTCTCGTACTACATATAAATTCGTACCAAATAAATAAATAAATACCATTTATGAGTGGTGTAGAATAGTTATCCTCCCATAGAACTCGTTTTCTTTGCAGACAGCCTGATAGAAAACCCTGTAAGGTAAGGAGGTACTCCTACCTGGATCAAGTATTTTAAACCTCAAGTGAGCGATTTCTCTATGAATTTTCGATGTTTCTCACCAAAAGCGGATGTTTGAGCCAAAAAAAAAAGGGTCCAAAAATGTCGGGACTGGGGCGTACC
Organism: Coenobita brevimanus; assembly: GCF_032717465.1. Classification (NCBI taxonomy): domain Eukaryota; kingdom Metazoa; phylum Arthropoda; class Malacostraca; order Decapoda; family Coenobitidae; genus Coenobita; species Coenobita brevimanus. The sequence continues at coordinate 62,171,156 of NC_136993.1, read as the reverse complement.
ACTGCCCAGAAAACGTCGGCATGGGGCGGGTTAAAAAGAGGTGCCAAATCCCTGATCATGCACAACATTCATCCAGCCAGATCGATCTCTTGTCAGTTCCCTAGCCTCCAAACCTCTCTTCCTCACACATGCATCCACCATATCTCTCCACCTTCTCTTTGGCCTACCTCGCCTCCTCCCTCCTTCAGATTCGCTCAGATATACCTTTTTCAACACTCTATTGTTATCCTTTATCTCTACATGACCATACCATTTCAGTACACTCTCTTCGATTCTGGTATCCACAGACTTCCTTACTCCACATCTTTCACGAATCAAATTATTTCGTATCCTATCCACCCTCTGTACTCCAAATACATTCCTCAGCAGTCCCATCGCCACTGCTCTTATTCTTGGCTTTTCATTTTCATGCCACACCCATATGTCAAAGTTGGCACTAACACTCCTTCATGTAAGCCTCTGCACCTGCAACACTCAAGCCTCTGTTTCTTATCAAGGCCTCCATTGCACCAGCTACTTTTCTTCCTTGTGTCGCTCAACTTTCAACTTCTATTGCTTCTTTTCCTCTCTTTTCTAGTACTGTTCCCAGGTATTTGAACTCTCTCACCAATTCCATTTTCTCTCCATTTACTGTAACATCGCACTGGAAGTCGCCGTCTCTCTATATATTCTTTTCTACGTTCATTCTCAAGGCACGACAATCACCGACCTCAGCAAAACTCTGCACTAGCCTATCAAGTTCTTGCCCAGTACTTGCAAGCAGTACAGCATCATCAGCATACAACAAATTTGAGATATTCCATCAATCACCATTCATTACCAACGCCATCCCTCTCTCCATTACTCGTGTTTTTACTTCTCTCATCATCCCATCCATATATATACTGAACAACCATGGGGACATTAACCAACCTTGTCGCACGCCCACACCGATTGTGAACCATTCACTTAGATGCCCGTTAACCCTTACAAATGCACCACTAACATCATAAAAAAAATTTACAGCACAGAGCAGCAAACCATCTGCACCGTACAGTATTGTACATGCGCAAAACTTTCCACATTCCTTCTCTGTCCACTTTATTGTATGCTTTTTCCAGATCCATGAATGCCATAAACACCTTATGGTTCTTCACACAAGCCTTCTCTGTTATCTGTCTCACTGTAAAAATTTGATCCACACATCCCCTGCGACTCCTAAAGCCACCCTGTTCATCACTCACAAGGCCTTCTGATATATCTCTTACTTTCTCTATAATAATTCTTCCATGTACCTTCCCTACAACCCTCAATATACTTATGCCACAATAATTCTTGCACTCACTTCGCTCACCTTCATTTTTCAACAGGGGTACAGTCACAGCCCTTTTCCACTCTGCAGGCACAGTTTCATTCATCCATGCCTTCTTACCTATCTTCAACAAACACTTCATTCCACTCTCATGATTACACTTAAGCATCTCTGCATACATTTCATCAACCCCAGCTGCTTTCCCATTTTTCAGCCGCTTCACAGCACTCTTCACCTGTGCGAGTGTCACGTCTCCTTGTACTGCATTCCTTCTCTGCACTCCACCCAAACCAATCATGTTTACAGCCGCTCTGCTCTGTCTATTCCCACTCCCCCGTGGGCAGCCACCTTGTAGTGGTGGGGGGGCTTGCATGCCCCTGTGATCCCACAAGCCTGCCCGTGGATGTATCAACATCTGGCAGGGTCTCCCATGCGAGTAGGGTTGTGGGTGAGGGGTCTGACTAAGCGCTGCCCAAAACGTAAGTTACCCGTATGGGTCATCGGTGCCACCCTCCAGAGGGATCGCCTCAGTGCTGTCCTGACTTGGTTGGTTGGGTGTCTGGGCTGGGGATGTGTTGGGGAAGGGGGTCTTTGCACTGGTGGGAGCAAATTTTCGTAACACGGGGTGTTCTTTTGGGGACATCCTCTGGAGACGAGGTACCCCGCTCCCATCAGACCGCGCTCGGTCCCCACACTCCCTGGTAGGAGGTTTCCCTTGGCTCCTGGTGCCAATTTATGTTTGCCAGTATATGTATGGATACATTAGCCAAATCTTTAACCACTCGTGTGGTCGGTGACCAGCCGCACGAGTCGGCATCAACTGGTCTCTCTCTGGCCAACGACCCTGTACACTCCGGGTCATCTGCCAAAACTGCGAGTACAGATATTCCCTGTATTGAGTTTTTACCTGGTGTCTTTGTTATGCATTCTTACACAATATATATAGTCCTTAAAACGGATGATGAGTAACCCCTCCAATATCCGGATCAATAGAGCCATCGGTAGGTTCGGATATTGGTTTCGTCCGGATATTGGGCCCCAGCTTATGGACTTGTACTTATGGACCCTAACTCAGAGAAACACCTATACAACTCCCTCCGGACATGCATAGCACCTATTTAACACCCAAATAACACCAATAAGGCACATAAATGACTGAAATAAATGCAAAAGAAACATAAAATGTGGGTTTAGAAGTATGTTCATACATTAATAAACATTCTGGTACTTATGGACTCTAACCGAACCTAACTCTGAAAAACACATTCCTACTGCACATGCATGAGGTAAGTATAGTATGGAAAAAAGTACAGTATGACACATTCTGGTAAGTATAGTATGGAAAAAAGTACAATATGAAACATTCTGGTAAGTATAGTATGGAAAATAGTACAATATGAAACATTCTGGCTACTTACAGCAAGTCCCTGGCCACCTCGATGAATAACCGCCTCCTCTCGGACTCTGACAGTAAGAACAATTTCCTGAAGCACTTGCACTACACTCTTCCTGAAGTCTTGCACTGAACTTAGTCAATAACACACAGAAGTCCGTTCTCTTCACAGTGTTCACTTTAGTCCAAATAATGTTCCATTTAATTTAAGTGTTGCACATTAACTTTTCCCAAGTTTTTTTTAATTTTCCAAAGCCAAAACAAAGAAGGTTAGTTATGTTAAATTTCTTTTCTACAGAGTCTTTTCTCCCAACTTGAAAACCTTAACACAACACACCGTTTTTTTCACTGCACAACACTCAAAATTCCCGTGTGGTCTAGTGGAGAAGTTCTTGCTGTTTATTCACTGTCAGAGTCCGAGAGTATCACTGGCAGGCGACCAAGGGGTGCATCGGTGGGTAGTGGTGATGGCGTACCGACTACAGGAGACTCTGAAGATAGCCGCAAACTCACATCGATCTGTGACTCCACTGTAGCTGATGTGCTGGGCTGTGGCTCGGAGCATGAGGGCCTGTCTTGGGGAGGCAATGGAGTGGAACCAGGGCTTGGCACAGCGGGGGTCACGGGCCTGAAAAAACTGTCAATCGTTGACTGACGCAAGGACCGACGATTCTGGCGATTGATGATGCGCTGCCGGAAAGCACGCACTCCCTCCACGAGTCCCAAGGGCCCCATCTCCCTGTCGCAGTCCGGGTGTTCCAGGTAGTCTAGGACGAACTCTAGATGTTCCCGGAGTGCGCTCAGCTTGGGGATGGCTGGAGTAGTGTCCTGCTGAGAGGAGTCCGCATCACCATCGCCTTCGTCGTCGGAATCTTCAAGTTCGGGACTGACACCAGCAACTGAAGACGCGATCTCGATATCAGACAATGTCTGATACCCAGGATCGCCCTCGTCGTCGTCCAACCACTCACGAACATCGTCCACATCAACATCGTCGCCGTGCGTACGTAGCCGTGCATGGAAGTCATCCACGTTAAACCCTAGGAAATCGTACTCCACATCTGTTCCGAGAAGCAGACGAGACCAACCATTTTCAAGAGTTTTCACAGGGACTTCCTTCCATGCACTAGCCCAGTTGTACAGCGCAGACTTGATCTTGTAGCGGCGAAGGTTTTCCAAAGTCCGCTTGCCTCGAGTGTCACGTCCTTCCCTGCGCTCGTCCTCGTCCTTGAGAACAACCATCACCTCGTCCAGGAACTTCTGACGGTACAGGCGCTTTGTTGCCACAATCACTCCTTGGTCCATGGGTTGAATGAGAGCAGTCGTATTAGGTGGCAGAAACATGCACCTAATACGGCCATTCTCAGCAACCAAGTCCTTGTCGCACGGGTGGGCAGGTGCATTGTCGAGGAGGAGAGCCTTTACCTGGTCGCGAGGAATTCCCAGTGTCTTCGTCTGGTACTGGATGGCCTCCTTGACGAAGTGACGGTGAAACCAGTCTTTGAAAATCACAGCTGTGAACCATGCTTTCAAAGAATGGTACCATACGACAGGAAGGACATCCATCACCCCACGAAGGCACCGAGGCTGCTTTGCACGGCCAACAATAACGGGCTTAAGCCGGTGCATGCCATTAGCATTGGCACAACACAAAGCAGATATCCGTTCCTTAGAAAGCTTGCGGCCAGGTACACGCTTCTCCATCTCATCGGCTAGAGTGTTCGTTGGCACCGAGCGATAGAATAGGCCAGTTTCGTCAGCGTTATAGACTTGACCGAGAGTAAGGCCCTCCCTGTCGATCAAGCCTTTCACCTTGTGCCGAAACTCGTCCACTCCATCCTCGTTAGCATCCAATGCTTCGCCATGTGCTTTACGGTTAGTAAGGCCATGTCGCAACTTGAACGCGAAGAGCCAATCCTCGGATGCCTTGAAGTCTAGGGCGTCGTGAAGCCTTGCAAACTTCTCAGCAGCAGCCTTCAGCTCCGTTCCACGTACCATCACACCAGCTGCACGTTGCTGTCGATACCAAATCAACGTGGAGCGGTCGATTTCTGCATACTTGGGGGTAAACATAACCTTCCTCTCCACGTTGCGTTTGCCTCTCGATGAGAAGTCAGCCGTGTACTGCATGAGCTTGTCTCGGGAACGCTTGATATTGAACAAAGTCGACCAGGCCAGGTTGAACTCGCGGAGAATGCGTGAAGAAGACCAACCCGCATCAACCTTCTCCAATATCTCCTGTTTCTTCTCCAGAGTCAACACCACTCTCTTCCTTTTCTCAGGAGGCGGGGCCATCATCACACACACTAAGAGTAGGGCAGAGAGCAGCAGGAGGCCTTGCAGCAAGTACGGCACCACCACAAAAGCGAGCACGTGGGCAGCCATGGCGAGCAGCGTAGGTCCAGTCGCGGTGAGAGACAGGTGGGAAGTGGGGAGGATGCAGCGGCGCTCTATCGGACGTCGGAGGAATGACGAACCAAAACAATGCTCTCACGCGGCGCGCGCGGCAAGTTCAAATTACGGACGGCAAAAAATCGATTTTTTAAAAAAAATTTTTTGGATTTTCGGACCATTTTGGGAATGTTGGATCCCAGGACGATAAGGTCCGGGTAGTGGGGATGTTCGTTTAGTGGGCGTCCGGATATTAGAGGGGTTACTGTACTTCCTTCCGGAACCTGAACTGTTTTCAGATTCACAGTGGTCTAGTTACAGCATGTGGATTTGCCCCCAAGGTCTCTTTGCAGGGTGATGATTCTCTATTGCTAGAAGCCAGGAATGAAGAGGAGAGTTCATGCATCCAGGCCCTAACTATGGTCGCTGGTTGTCTTGTATCTGCCTCTCGTCACTCGGTCCTAAATCAGTCCCGAGGGGTTGTATTTTCTCGTGACTTGGTCTCATATTCTGATTCTTCCCTCTTAGAGGGGCTGGCTCCTCAGGGAGTTGTAGGAGTACAAAGAATAATGAAGAAAGTTGATGGGATTTTAACCCCCACGCCCACTCTTATCTTGACATTTGATCGTCTTACTTTGCCAGAGGTCATCACCGTTGCATGGTTGAAGCTTAAGGTTAAACCTTATGTTTCCCAACCTAGAAGGTGCTATTATTGTCAAAGGTTTGGTCATGTTTGCCGTTCTTGCAGGCAGGAAGCGTCTGGTCTTCCCGAGGTTCGTTGAAATTGTGGTGGAATTTCTTATAGTATGGATGATTGTTCTCAACTCTCTAAATGTTTGAACTGTGGAGGAGCACATGCAGCCTCCTCAAGAGATTGCGAAGTATACAAGTATGAATATGAGATTATTTCTGTCCGAACAAAGGAGAAAATATCCTTTTCTGAGGCAAGGGCCAAGGTAAGGGAGCTGTTCATTCGCCCTGGGGTTACCTTTGCTGCTGTGTTGTCTCGTCATAAAGCTACACCACAGGTGCCCCTGCCATCACACAATGCCCCATCAAATTCTCGGGGTTCTACTTCCCGGCCTTCTTGGCCGGGGGTTCCACAGAGGGAGTGCAGCCTGGAAACAGCCGTGCTTCCTCCGGGGAGGTGCCTCCTGTCTCTGGGAGTGTCCCCTCTGTGGTGGTGCTTCCAGCATCTGGGAGTGCCTCCCCCATCCCAGTTCCTCCAGTTCCTCCTGTGACAAACACACGTGTCGATGCTACGCCTTGCTTTGACACATCCAAAACTCCCAATGTCCTTCCTGTGCAAGGTAAGCATCGCCGTGGCTCCTCGGAGTGCTCAGAGAGCCAAGCGCTGCTACCAAAGATCTCTGCAGTGGAGCCCACTACTCCTCCTCCTCGGGATGCTCAGGGGTCAGGGCACGTGCAGGCTGGGGATGGCGTCTCACTGATGACCCAGCCACCACCAGATAGTGGTGGTCCTCAGTTAGTTGATGCACCTGCTCAGCTGCATGAGGCCTTGCCCTCTCAGGATTCCAGTACTGTGGGATGAGCTACTGATGGTGCTCCTTCTCGTGGTGGCACTGCCTGCTTATTCCAGCTAGGGCAGTTTGCGGTCCACCTGCCAAACCATCTCTTGCCCTGCCAAAGAAGAAAACCATCGCCCGGCCCTCTTCTTCATCCTCCAGGTTATCTCCAGCTGGGCGGCACACTGTACACCATAACGGAGACAAGCAGTCCCTTTCTAAGGGCAGTTCTAAGCAGCAATCTAAATTCGGTTGCTTGCCGGGGGCAAGGTTGTCTCGCCCCTAAACCTGATTCTTCCTTCGCTGTGGGTACTATGGCATTCTCAGCCAGTATATTACAATAGAATTGTCGAGGGCTGCATGACAATTGGGAGGAGCTGCGGACCCTCCTGGCTTATTCCCCTTTGTGCGTGTGTCTCCAGGAAACTCTTGTAGGGCTTGCCACTCCTCATGCACCACCTGGGTATGATGCTTTTTACTCAGCTCCAACCCAGGATCCTGTTGGAGGTGGTGCTGTTTTGGTGAGAGCTAATGTCCCCCATAAACAGGTTCACCTCCAGTCTGATCTTCAGTGTGTTGCTGTGCGGTCGTATGCCCTCTGCTGGTATACTGTCTGTTGCATTTATTTACCACCCAGCGCAGTAGTTAGTAAAGCAGACCTTGAAGACCTTCTCAGACAATTACCTAAGCCCTTTCTCCTCCTGGGGGACTTTAACTGTCGCCACCCTTTGTGGGGTGACTGTCTAATTAACCAACGTGGGCATTTATTGGCATCCTTATTGGAGGACGAGGATCTCTCCCTGCTGAATACTGGCGAGTTTACGCATTTTCATCCTCAGACGAATACATTTACCGCAATTGACCTCTCTGTCTGTTCTCCTGACTGCCTCCTGGATTTCACCTAGGAGATTCTGAGGGATTTGCATGGGAGTGATCACTTTCCTATCCTCCTTACTGCGACAATATCTAGTCCTTGTTCCCGTCTCCCGAGATGGAGGTTAGATAAGGCGGACTGGTCTCTTTTTTCTTCCTTGACTTCTATTAATGTTTCCATAGAAGACTTTCCACATACAGATGAAGCTGTTTCGTTCTTTATGTCTATTATACATTCTGCTGCCCTCCACGCTATTCCAAGAACCTCTGGCACATATAACTATCGCCCTGTCCCATGGTGGAATGAGGATTGTAGTATTGCTGTACGTGCCAAAAAGACAGCATTTTCACATTATCTTCGATACAAAACAGAGCATTATCTTGTCGAATTCAGGAGGGCACGTGCTAGGGTACGCCGAGTCCTAAAACAAGCCTGACGAGACTCTTGGATGGCTTATGTGTCTTCTGTATACTCTAAGACGCCAGTGTCTCAGGTGTGGAAGAGGGTACAAAAGATTTCAGGAAAATTCCCGCAGGGCAGGTCCCCTGTGCTGCTGTCAAATGGTGAGCCTGTTGGTGACCCTGCGGCTGTGGCCGATATTTTTGTTTCTGCCTTTGCAGCGGTCAGCCGTAGAGATGCTAGCACTCCAGTTTTTGCCAGACACAGGGACGTAGAAGAGGCTAGGGTATTGAACTTCCATTCCGGGAGGGGGGAGTCTTACAACCTCCCTTTCTCTTGCCATGAACTCCAAACTGCTCTTTCCCTTTGTCATGACACCTCACCAGGGTCAGATGATATTCCCTATGCAATGCTTCGGCACCTGGGTGATGATTCACTGTCTTTTCTCCTCAAGGTTTTTCATAGATTCTGGAGAGGCTCTTCTCTTCCTACCTCTTGGCGCGAAGCTGTTGTCCTGCCATTCCAGAAGCCAGGGAAGACAGGATCCAGTCCTCTAGAATATCGACCAATTGCCCTTACATCATGCTTGTGTAAACTGTTTGAAAAGATGGTCAATTCACGATTAACCCGCCCCATCCTGACATTTTCTGGGCAGTGATACGCCCCAGTCCCGACATTTTTGGACCTTTTTTTTTGGCTCAAACATCCGCTTTTGGTGAGAAACATCGAAAATTCATAGAGAAATCGCTCACCTGAGGTTTAAAATATTCAATTCAGGTAGGAGTACCTCCTTACCTTACAGGGTTTTCTATCAGGCTGGCTGCAAAGAAAACGAGTTCTATGGGAGGATAACTATTCTACACCACTCATAAACGGTATTTATTTATTTTTTTGGTACGAATTTATATGTAGTACGAGAGTATATTGGTTTTCAAACAGTAATATAGGCATTATAAGCATTGTTTCACTCACTAACTCATCACAATTCCAGACCTTTTTTTTCCCACATTACCTGATCATCATTTCTGACTGTTTCTTCCTCTAATGTTTGTCCTCCACATTGTCATCGATTGGGGAATCACTCTGGTCTTGAATTTTGTACTGTGGCATGACATGCCTTTACTGGCCAGGTCACCGGTAACAGGTGAATTGCTGAGAAAAGGTCATGCAGGGGGGGGAGGAGGTCATGCTGGGTAAGGCATTGTCCCTGCCTGGCATCTTGAAGAGGAAGGTGTCCTGTGTATGCATGCCAAAAATCACTCGCGGAAATTGAAAATTGTGCAAATTAGGGACCTTGCAATGTCCTTGCAATGTTGCCGCGTTAATTTACGTCTCTGGGATATGAGTGCACATCATGTGAGGACGTGAATTCATGTCTCCGGGACGGGGCGGGTTAATGTATTTCCCCAAAAGGAATGACTGTCTCTCTTGATGTCAGTCTGGTTTTCGCAAATATCATTCGACGACAGATGCACTTGTCCGCCTAGAAGCTGCAGCATGTGATGCTTTTGCCAGTAAGCAGCATCTGGTGTGCGTCTTCTTTAACTAGAAAAGGCATATGATACTACATGGTGGTTTGGTATCATCAAGCAGCTTCACTCTTTAGGTTTACGTGGTAGGCTGCCCCTATTTATATTAGACTTTCTGCATGACCGTTCATTCAGGGTTTGAATTGGTGATACTCTGTCTGCTTCGTACCCTCAGGAAGAAGGCGTGCCTCGAGGAAGTGTCTTAGCACGACCCTTTTTGCTATAGCATTAAATGGTATTCTGTCCTCTATTCCAGAGGGGGTGTCTGCCTCACTGTATGACGATGATTTAGCTATATGGTATGCTGCCTCCCGGATGCCCGTGGCTGAACATCGCATGCAGCTTACCTTAGACCACATATCTCATTGGGCCACAATGCATGGTTTCCGTTTCTCCCCAACAAAAACAGTGGCCTTACATTTCTCCCGCTTCAGAGGTGTCAACCCCGACCCCAATCTCAAGTTACGTGGCCACAGCGTCCGATGTGTGGATGAAGCAAGGTTTCTGGGTCTTGTTTTCGACAGACGACTGACATGGGTTCCCCACATCCGTGCATTACGTTTATCCTGCCACCGTGCCCTGTCTCTCCTACAGACTCTGTCTCACCTGTCTTGGGGCTCTGATAGAGCCACCCTGCTCTACCTTTACCGTGCTTTGGTGCGGAGCAAATTGGACTATGGGTGTGAGGTATACTCTTCTGCTACTGAGGCACGGCTGAAGCCTCTCAGTTCAATCCATCATGCTGGGATCCGTCTGTCAACTGGAGCTTTCCAGTCTTCCCCAATTCCTAGTCTATTAGTAGACGCGAATGAACAGCCACTAGATCTCCTTCGCCAGTCCTTACTGGTGCAGTGTTGGCACCGCCTTCACCGTCTACCTTCCTCACCAAGTTGTATGGCTGTCTCTGAGGTCGCTCTTTTCCCCTTTTATAACACCCACCCTCTCTATCCACAACCGTTTCGGTAGAGAATGAGGGCTGCCATGGAGGAGTTAGGTGTGCAGCCTTTTCCTGTTTGCCCTGTGCATGTTCCCCGAGTGGCTCCCTGGCTCCTCCCAGAAGTACGGCCATGTGATTACTTCCCTGAGAGGAAGGCCTCTCTTTCCACACAAGTAGCCCTGTCTTATTTTCCAGAACACGCCTCTGCCCACAGTGGCTCGATCCCTGTATATACTGATGGTTCCAAGTCCCACGTTAGGACAGGCTTTGGTGTAGTTTTCCATGATTTTAGCCGTGGTGGGAGTCTTCCTCCTTCCGCCTCTGTTTTTACTACTGAACTTACAGCTATTTTAGTTGCAGTTGAGTTGATTTTTAGTTTCTCCCCTGCTTCTTTCACCATTTTTAGTGACTCAGCCAGTGCCCTGCAAGCTTTGTCTTGTGGCTTCTCATCACACCCTCTAGTCCTGTCTATCTTGGAGTGGCTCTTCTTATTACACAGACGCGGATTTTCTGTACAGATGTGTTGGGTCCCTGCTCATGTGGGGGTCATAGGCAATGAGCATGCTGACTCTGTGGCGAGAGCCGCTGCCTCTCGCCCTTCCTCTCCCCATTACCGTGTCCCATTTGAGGATTTATGTACAAGCACTATAGAAGCTGTCCGTCTCTGTTGGCAGATAAGGTGGGATGCAGTAGGGGCGAACAAACTCCGCAGCATTTGTCAGAACCTGGGCGATGGAAGGTATGTGGGACTATCACGGTAGTGGGAAACAGCTTTGGCCCGTCTCCAGATTGGCCACACTAGGCTGACTCATGGTTTTTTAATGGAGAAGGCGCCCCCTCCCTATTGTGATGACTGGTTCCTTTGACTTTGCAGCATCTTCTTTTGAAATCCCCAAGTCTTGAGGACCTTTGTCGGCAGTACCTTTCCGGGTGCCGAGCCGACAACGGACTTTATCTTCTCTCTTCGATACTTGGGGAAGAGGCTTGTGCTATGGGAGGAGGCACCTTCTCCTTTGTATTAAGTTCCGGCCTTCTCCACAAACTGTAGGACTTTACCATATTTTACTTTGTGTTTTTAAACTGTTCTCGTTTAACCTCAATCTTTCCACCACGTTTTAGTTTTCGTTGTTTCTTTGATTTTATCGTTTTGTTTTATGCATCATTTTATTTATTTATTTATTCATTTATTTTTTGACCTTTTTAATGTTTGTGTTCGGCGGCATATGACCTCTGCTGTTGTGCCGCCATGTTACATTTTCATTTATTCATTCATTCATTCTGTCTATTCCCATTCATCAGGCTTTCAAAATATTCTTTCATCTGGTCCTTACTTCATCCCCATGGGTTAATAATCTACCACCTACATCCTTCACACCATCACATTTCTTTCCGCTTCACTTCTTCATTTCCGCGCTTCTTGCCAGAATAACTTCCTATTTTCAGAGTATTTCACATTCATTTCTCTTCCTAGATCATCATTTACCTCATTTTTCCTCTTCACTAATCTCATTACGTGCTTCTTGCTCTCAGTATATTCAGTTCTTATTTCGACTGAACCCCTGTCCTGTAACCAATTTGGCCAATTCTTCCTCTTTTCCTTCACTTCTCTCGTAACCTCTTCATCCTACTATGCCGTACCTTTCTTCTTTGTTGTTACTCTTGCCACACCACACACCACTTTAGCATTCCTAACCAAGCAATCCCCATACACATTCCACAGGCTTTCCAGATCCATTTAATTCCAATTCACTGATTCTAACTCCTCCTCTACTTTGGTCTTGTAATCATCTGCCATTTCTTTGATCCTCAGCTTCTCAACTTTCAGTCTTTCTCCCTAACTGCTCCTCTCTCTCCTGATCCACCTACCTCCTCTGATGTTGATCTTGCATACCACAGTCATATGATCTGACAGATCTCCACATCATCCTCTCACGGCCTTGGTATCAGCAACCATTCCCATTCCCATTATTATTATTATTATTATTATTATTATTATTATTATTATTATTATTATTTTTATTATTATTATTATTATTATTATTATTATTATTATTGTTGTTGTTGTTGTAGTTGTTGTTGTTCTTGTTAGATACCTCGAGCTACCTCTGCACAGCTCTGTAAAAACCCTTCAAAATAGTACGGATTAGACTCTTCCTCCATTAACTTTTTAATGATTAGCAACGGACATTAGCTAGAGCATACTGAGAAGATGACCTCTGCCTGAATGAATTGCTGGACATACTTATGAACAGAAATATTCACTTAATAAACCATCCATTTAAACAGCAAAAAAAACAAAATGTCATATAAGCGTTGAGAAAAATATGAATGTCTACTTTGCACTCCATGTTTGTATTCCTTATTTAAGTAGGAAGAAATAAAAACCTGAGAGCCTGCAAAACCCTTCCACTCTAAAAAAATTGAGCAAAAGAAAGCCAGGATCAATAACCGTTCAGATTCAGAGTCCTGGATATGCTGAACTGATAGTGGTAGGTGGTGGCGACCATCATCCACTCACTTGATGTAGTGCTGCCTACTTCTTCCTTAGCCTTTATCATTCTTTTTCTGTGCCTGCCCTCCTCTCTTCCTATTTCTCCCATCTTTCCTGTCACTACTTATTGCTTTTCTTTCCGTTACAGGTGGCTTTACATTGAGTGACAAGCCAAATGGTTTCCTGTAAGCCAAGATACCATTTACAACGCTGGGTGGTAACCATATAACCAAACCATACGTCCTCCCTACGTGTCAAGTGGGTTGGTTGAGTGTTAGTGCCCCTCCCTGTAAAACAAATAACTCAGAGTCAAGTGGCCACCCCGTACGGGATTATGGCGTCTGGCAATAGATAGATAGACAGAAAAGTCACGAGTTCATAGGGAGTGGGAAGACAACTGCAGATTTTACTAATGTTATATATAAGAGAGACCGTCAGAACTATCAACATTATCTGCAGGTCATTGTATGTGTACCTTTCCCAGATCGAAAACACACACACACACACACACACACACACACACAGGGATTCAATCTAGGTGGACGTGTGACACCGGCGCTCCGTACCAAATCATCACAGCCAGTGGCATTACCTAAATAGTATCTTTGTATGAGTCAAGCTCAGTACCAGGTTAGACTAAATGATTGTTCATTATTAAAAGGAAAAAAATAATAAGTTTCAACAAGACTTGTAAAAACAGGAAATAGAACCAAGACGAAAGAATATGCTGAGTCATCTCTGAGGTTTGTTTAGACTACAACAAGACAGAGATTGTAAGTATATGCTTTGCACTTTAAGTATTGCAAAATGGATACATACTTCAGTAAAACAAATTTGGAAAAGAATTAGGGATAAAGGTAAAAAGCAAAATGATGATTTCTACCAAGAACTGGTTGAAGTAGAGACCCACAATAGACTGGTTGAACGTGTAAACAAACTAGAAATGGCTTTCAAAAATGAAATTGATGAAATAAAGAAGCAGATGCACTTGCAAAAGGAAGAAATAGAAAAACTAGGAAGGGAGGCCAATAAGAAAGACACAACCATCAGTGAACTAACCGTGGAATTGAGTACACTTAGGAAGAAAATGAGTGAAATGGCAAGTACAGTAGTCAATCACGAGAGTGTTATGGAAGAGTTCAAAAATGACGCAGAGACAATTAGGCAAGTTAGCAGTCTTATTGACCAGAGCAGTGATATTGAGGAGAAGATAACACAAGTAAATGAAGCTGTGCAAAGCTACAAAAATGATGTAGAAACCACGTATGCTGAAATGGTGAAAGTAAAGAAAGACTTAGAAACAAGGGTGGAGGAAAAAAGCATTAAAAAGGAGGTGAAAAGAATAATCCAAAACAATCCAAAGTTAGTCAGAGATTCAGTAGAGATAAACAAATCAATAGTAATCACTGGTATAGAAGAGGATGAAGTTAAAAACAAGATCACAAGAGACAAAAAGGAGATGGCAAATGTAATGAGCTTACTGAAAGAAGTATCAGAGGAAATCTGTAGTAAAGACATAGAGGAACACAAAAGGTTAGGGAAATACGAGAAAAGCAAGACAAGACCTCTAAAGGTGACTTTCCAGAGTGTAAACACTGTGGAAAAGATACTAAAAAATGCAAAGAATCTTAAGGAAAAAGAGGAGTTCAAAAATGTATGGATAAAAAGATGCCTAACACAAGAGGAACTGGAATTACTGAAAGAGAAAGGGAGGAAGCAAAAACAAAAAATGAGGGAAGATCAGAAGAGGACAAGAAGAAATTTTTTTACAAAGTAATAGGATTGCAGGTACGAAAGTGGTACACAAACAGGATGGAAGAAAAAGGAGGAAGGTAGCAGAACCATGTCATGACAAGTATATAAACAAGATGATAAAGTTGATGTACTCAAATGTGGATGGAATGGTATCTAAATTACTAGAGATGAATGATTATGTCAGAGAAAATGAACCACAAATAATATGCCTAACTGAAACAAAATTAATACCAAGGATATCAAATGACATACTAAACTTAGAGGAATACAATATATGGAGAAGAGACAGATATTTAAAAAAGGAGGAGGAATTATAATATTAACTAAGAAAAATCTAAAAGTCAAGGAAATAAAACTAGATATACCATCACAAGTAGAACTGATTGCAGTAGAGATCGACACATCTGAAGGTAAAGTAATTGTAGCCAATTTGTACATGCCACCCAGATCAAACACATGGGAAAGAGACGAATATGAGGACCTGGCAGAGAGTACAATTCAGAGTGTAAGATCATTGCTACATAAAATGGAAGAGAAATCGGAAAGAATTATACTAACTGGGGACTTCAATACAAATATAAATTGGAATACTCTAGATATAAATAGCCAAGAAAGCTGTTGGGACCAAAAGCTCCTGGATCTCGTACAAGAGTTTTTCTTAACGCAACATGTGAGGGAAACCACTAGAAAAAGAGGACTTGATGTACCTTCAGTGCTAGATCTAATATTTACAAGGCAAGAAAAGGATATTGACAGTTTAATATATCACCCTCCACTCGGCAAAAGCGATCATGTAGTACTAAATTATAACTTCAGGATAGCATATGACATAGTAAACAGCAATGATAGTTACAAAAAGAGCCTAAACTATAAAAAGGGAAATTATCAAGACCTAAAGAAGTATTTCTTAGAAGTTGATTGGGAAAATGAGCTTAGAGGACAAGATTTAAATGCTGTATATAAAAAATTTTGTGAATTTTATGAAATAGGAGTCCAGAAGTACATCCCACAGCACAAAGAAGCAGATAAGAAAATACAGAAATGGTTCAATACAGAATGTAAAAAATCAAAAGAAAGAAGAGATTTGTTGTGGAATAGATACAGAAGACACAATAGTGAAAGGGCGTACAATAATTACAAACAGGCAAGAAACGACTATACAAGAATAAGGAGGGAAGCCCAAAAACAGTTTGAGGAGGATATAATAAATAAAAGTAGTGATCAACCAAAGCTGTTTTACAGCTATATCAGAAGCAAAACTAAAGTAAAAGATATAATACAATCCATTACGGACGAGGGAATCACTTATACACAAGAGAAAGATATTTGTGAAGCACTAAATAAGAATTTCCAATTAGTTTTTATAGAAGAAAAAAATTTTGAGAGGGACTATGTGGAACATGCATGTCCACACATACTACCAGATATACAAATAGCAGAAAAAGTAATACAGGAGGAGTTAAGTAGATTAGACAGAGGAAAAGCAAGTGGTCCTGATGAAATTTCATGTTGGGTATTACGAGAATGTGCAAAGGAGTTATGTAAACCATTATTTTTAATTTTCAAGAAATCCTTGAGTCAAGGTAAACTACCTGATATTTGGAAAAAAGCAAATATTGTCCCCTTATTCAAGAAAGGAAATAGACAAAATCCACTCAACTACCGACCAGTATCACTGACCAGTGTTGTAAGCAAGGTATTAGAAAAACCTATAAGAAAAGCTTGGGTAAATCATCTAGAACAACACAGTATGATAACAGAAAGACAGTTTGGTTTCAGAAAAGGAAAATCATGTGTTACTAATCTGTTGAGCTACTATGACAGAGTAACAAACACAATACAGGAAAGGGAAGGATGGGTGGACAGTATCTATTTAGATTTCAAGAAAGCTTTTGACACAGTACCACACCAAAGACTTTTATGGAAACTGTACCATCAAGGAGGAATTCGAGGCAAACTGTTTTGTTGGATGCAAGACTTTCTCATAAAAAGAGAAATGAGGACAGTTCTAAGAGGAAACTACTCATCATGGAGAGAAGTGACTAGTGGAGTACCACAGGGTTCAGTGCTGGCACCAATCATGTGTTTAGTGTGTATAAATGATATAAACAGTAACACTGGAAATGAGAGCTATCTGAATATGTTTGCAGATGATGCAAAAATACAAAGGAGAATTACTAACACAGACTCTTGTAAAGAGCTACAAGAAGAATTAAATAAACTTCATGAATGGAGTAGTACATGGCAAATGGAATTCAATGTGGACAAGTGTCATGTAATCAAGTATGGTAAAAGTGGAAAAAGACCTGATTGGGATTGTAAGTTAGGAAATAAAACCCTATACACATCAGAAAGAGAGAAAGACCTAGGTGTGATTATCAATAACAGACTATCTCCGGCTGACCACATCAGCGAGAAGGTACGGAACATGTATACACTGCTTGCAAATATGAGAATAGCATTCACATACATAAATGAAGACATGCTAAGAAGGATAATAACATCATTCATTAGACCAACCCTGGAATATGCATCAGTAGTCTGGAGTCCTCATCTCAAAAAGCACATAGACAAGATTGAAAAAGTTCAAAGGGCCACTACAAGATGGATACCAAGCTTAAGGGACCTAAGCTACGAAGAAAGACTAAATAAACTGAATCTACCAACACTACAGGAGAGAAGGAAAAGAGGTGACATGATAATGCTATATAAATGCATATCAGGAAAGGAGAAAATAGACATAAATGATTACTTAACATATGGAGAAGCATCAGCAAGAGGACACTGCAAAAAACTACATAAGAAGAGAGGTGATAAAGACGTAAGGAAATTCAGTTTCCCAAACAGAGCAATTGATCAATGGAATGCACTACCGAATGAAATAGTGTGTGCCAAAACAATTCACAAATTTAAGGATATGTACGATAAATATGGTTTAAGACACGGGACAGTACGAGCTTGACTCATTCCTGTAAAGATACAATTAGGTAAGAACAATTAGGTAAGAACACACACACACACACACACGCAATATTCTAAACCTTGTCTCAAACATTCACATATTACATGCTTTCATTAACCCTCAGCCAAAGGATTTCTTTTTTCTTTTTAAGGTCTAAAAACACATGATTATTGTTTACGCTTTCATCGAACCAATTTCTGTTTACATTTGCGGGTTTTCAAGAATACTCCCCCAGTATCCCTGCTTGTCGTAAAAGGCGACTAAAAGGGTTGGCGGAGGGTTAGTGCCCCTCCCCGGAAAACAACTAACTAAAAAAAAAGACAAGAAGCCTCGGACAAGGACTGACCAAACGATGACGACCCAGGACCGGACAAAGGACTTGGTAATGAGTACATGGAATGTAAGAGGAGCGAATGATGAGGTGAAAGTGAGAGAGATTGTCCAGGTGCTTGAGGGTGCGAAAGTGGATGTATGTGGAATAACTGAAACAAAATGGAGAGGAGAAAGTGTGAGAGAATGGGAGTATGGATGGGGTATACAGTATGTGCAGGAGTAGGTGAGAATGAGAGGGCAAAGGAATGAGTATGTATAGTTGTGAGTAAAAGATGGAAGAGGAGCATAAGACAGTATGGATCAGTTGGGTCAAGGATTGCGTGGGTAAAGTTGAAAGTTGGAATACAAATGTGGGTGATTGTGTGTGTGTATGCACCAACGCAAGATCATGCTAGAAGAGTGAGAGAAGCGTTCTGGACAAATGTGGAAGTGTGCATGGAAAAGTTTGGAAGGAATGAGAGAGTGTTTTTGATTGGTGATATGAATGGTAAAGTTGGGAATGTGAAGGTGGATGGAATAGTTGGTGAGTGGGGTGTGCCTGCTGAGATAGATGAGAATGGCAGTGCGTTAGTGGACATTTGTGCTGGGAGGGGGTTGGTGACAGCCAATACCCTTTTCAGGCATAAAATGATCCACAGATATACATGGAGAGTGATGAGAAGGGTGGGTGGTGAACTGAATGAAAGGAAGGCAATGACTGATTATGTGTGTGTGGATGAAAGGATGCGAAGATGTGTAAAGGATGCGAGAGTGTATAGAGGTTGGGGGAGTGGACTTTCTGACCACTACTTGGTGGTGGCCAGAATTAGAATGCAAGTAAGATGGAGGAATAGAAGAAGGGAAAGACGAGAGGAAGGAGTAGTTGCAAGGAGAGTGGAAAGGTTACAAGAGGATGAGAAAAAGGCAGAGTATAAGAGAGAAGTGGAGGAACGATTGGGCAAATATGAACTGGAGCAGATGGGAGACGTGGATGGTATGTGTAAGATATTTACAGAAGAAACATGTGCAGCATGTGATGTGGTGTGTGGAAGGAAGAGAAGACGGAGGGGGGTGCAAGGAACAGCGTGGTGCACTGAAGAGGTGAAGCAGGCTGTGGCACAAAAGAAGAAAGCGTACAATGAATGGATGAGAAATAGGGGCGTGGAAGAAGTTGAGAGGCGGAAGAGAGAGTTACAGTATATGTGGAAAGAAAGAGAGAGGTGAAAAGATTAGTAAGAGAGAGTAAGAAGTGAGTGGATGAGGAATTTGGAAGGAATTTGAGTGTAAAGTGGAGGGACTGTAAGAAAATGTTCTGGAGAGAAGTGAGAAGAGTAAGACAGGGTGGAAGTGAAGTTAGCAGGGGAGTGAAAGATAAAAATGGTAGATTACTAGTGGAGAAGGGAGAAAAAGTGAGCAGATGGAGAGAACACTTTAAGGAATTGTTGAACGTAGAGGATGGAAGTAATGCGAGTATAAGTGGCTGGGGAATGGCTGGGAGAAGGAGGGAGGTGAGAAGACAGGAAGAAATCAGTAGGATAGAAGTTGTGGAAGCAATGAAGAAAGTTAAATCGGGGAAAGCCTCAGGAATTGATGGAGTGTGTGGTGAAATGCTGAAGCATGGGGGAGAGATAGTAGTAGAATGGATGTGGAAGATGTGCAGATTGGCCTGGGAGGAAGGTAGAGTCCCGGAGGATTGGAAGTCAGGTATAATTATTCCCTTGTACAAAGGAAAAGGGGAAAAAGAAGTGTGTGGTAATCATAGGGGCATTTGTCTTCTTAGTATAATAGGAAAAGTGTATGGTAGGATACTTATAGACAGAGTTAGAGAAAGAACAGAGAAATTAGTTGGGGAAGAACAGGGAAGCTTTAGGAAGGGAAGAGGTTGTGTAGATCAGATATTCATTCTTAGATCTTTAGTGGAAAAGTTTCTAGAGAAGGGAAAGAAGTTATATGCGGCTTTCATGGATCTGGAGAAAGCATATGACAGGGTGGATAGACAAGGATTGTGGAAAGTGTTAAGAATATATGGAGTAGATGGGAAGTTGTTGAATGCTGTGAAGAGTATGTACGATGGTGCGAAGGCTGCAGTGCGTGTGGATGGTGAACTAAGTGAGTTTTTCTCTTTGAAAGTTGGTTTGAAACAGGGATGTGTCATGTCTCCATGGTTGTTCAATCTGTACATGGATGGGGTAATAAAAGAGGTACAAGGTAGGGTAGTGGATGTTGGAGTGGCCCTGGTGAGAGAGGATAGTGTTTGGAAACTCCCTGTACTGTTGTTTGCAGATGATACTGTGTTGTTGAGTGAAGACGAAGGGGAGATGCAAGGCTTGGTGGATGAGTTTGAGAGAGTGTGTAAGAAACGGAATCTAAAGGTGAATGTAGGGAAGAGTAAAGTGATGGTCTTTGATAGAGGTGAAGTTAGTGAATGTACAGCGATGTTGGATGGTGAGGAATTGGAGAATGTGAGTACGTTTAAGTACTTGGGTAGTGTGATGAGTAAGGATGGAGGTTTGGAAGGTGAAGTGCTTGGAAGGGTACAGCAGGGAAGAAAGGTTGCTGGTTCTTTGAAAGCAGTGATAAGAAACAGGGAAGTGAGCATGGAAGTGAAAAAGTTACTACATGACAGTATTGTGATACCAACTCTAACGTACGGAAGTGAAGCTTGGACATTGTTGGAAGGACACAAGTCAAGAGTGAGAGCAGTGGAAATGAGTTATTTAAGAGGAGCCTGTGGAGTCACGTGGAGAGACAGGCTGACGAATGAGGATATAAAGGAGCGTTGTGGTGTGGATGTGATAGGAAGCATTATGAGGAACACACTGAGGTGGTTTGGCCATGTGGAGAGGATGGAGGGTGAAAGACTGACGAAGAGAGTGTATGTGAGTGAGGTGGAGGGGGGAAGAGGGAGGGGGAGGCCGAGGATGAGATGGAGGGATGGGGTGGAGAGGTATATGAGAGAGGGGGGTGTGAGTTGGGAGCAGGGCAGTGAAATGGCGGGGGACAGGGTGACTTGGAGGCGATTTGTTTGTGGCCACCCCAAACGGGATTGAGGCGTCTGGCAATAGATAGATAGATATATAGAATTTGGTTGTCTCCACTACCTCTGTCATCAGGTGCTGAAGAAGTGAACCTTCACGTGGTGACACTGATATTACTGGGTGATGGAGCTCCTCGTTATACAAACGTCCCACAGCAACTTCCCTATCCTCCGAACGGAAAATGGTAGTTTCCGCCTCCAGTTTATCCAGTCTATGGAGTGGATGTATTTTGCCTCACCCTGGACATTTACAAGCAAGGATTACTTGGGTACAGCGTCGTGAAGAAATGAAATTGCCTGTAATCTTTCATACATAGTTACAATGGGTTATTATTTTTTTTTTTAGTATTATTTCTTTTTTAAAATATTTCCTATACCTTTATATGTGTATTTGTATATATTTTGAGCCTCTGTGGTACAGTGGTAGAGTGTGCGCTTAGTACACAGGTGAGCCAGGGTTCGCGCCCCGCCAGGGTAATAAACTTTGAGAGTGTTCACCCAGCCACGTACTACTTTGGCGGACACAAGGGGTGCTGTGGTTGAACCAGCGTCGCGTACTATAAAGTACATAGATAGATAGACAGATAGATAGATAGATATAGATATAGACAAATAGATAGGTGTGTGTGTGTGTGTGTGTGTGTGTATGTGTATTTATGCGTATGTGTATGTGTATGTATGTATATTTGTATGTGCATATGTGTATGTGTATGTATGTATATTTGTATGTGCATATGTGTGTATGTATGTATATGTGCCTTAATGTACCTAAATTTGATATGCAAATGTTCCATGTTTTATATTGTCCTTTTAGTCTTTTCATCTTTTATTGTCTTTTTTCGTTAAGAAAGTGTTGTTACTTGATTTTTTTTTCTCCCGCTAGTCTTTTATTTTTTAAAAGAGCTTTTCATTTATTATATCTATTTCTATAACCAAATCTGTATTAGAGCTTCGTTTTAAACGGCTGTGTACAATCAGCTACTGCCACTGCTGATGCTTGTGCCTGCTAGACAGCTACGGAGGCTCAGGCCAGAGCTAAAGTATTGTTACAACTACTGCAGCGTATGCGATAAATGATTGTGTGTACAGAATAGCATATCACCATGTATTATATGTATATTATATACTAATATAACCTATGTAGTGTACTGTACTACGAAATAAAGGAATTCAAGTGAACTGAACTACTACTACTACTACTACTACTAATTGTAATTTTATTTTCTGGGCTTTTCATAAGATTTCATTCAGCTTAGGAGAGACCCCTCAAACTTGATTTAGATTTAGTTCCATTTTCTAGTCGGTTTTGGACGCTCCGTAGCACCTCTTCGTGCGTGATATATTTTTGGGTCAGGCAGGGTTAATATCCTTTTGTACCATACTTATGCACAGTATGAGGGCATAAAAATAATTTAAGCAACAAGAAATACGATAGTAACAAGGAAAGTAAATAGCTCGGGAAAAGGTGATATGGAGCTTCCATAACCTGCCAGAATGCAGGCCTTATCACATAGTAACGTACAAGAAGCAAAATAAATCACATAGGGAGAGGTGTTAGGGAGCTTCCTTAACCTACAGGGGTACGGGTCCTAGGCTTCCTTAACTCCTCCAACCCCATCTTGATACCTGAACATATTTCTTTTCTACTGACGTTATAGCCACCACAGTCTCTTGCTCTAGTTGAAATTAACAATGCACTACTGACCGACTTTACACCAGATCCGAGACAGTTTACATCCTACACATAATTCTCCCAGTGTCATGCTGATTCTTTTAAAATAACACGCTAATATCATGTACAGATGGCAACATATGAACCTGGGACAGCATCAGTTTGTAACAGAGGTCTGGCATTTGGTACACTTGACAACCTTGACATAATCACATGTTTGTTGGTGGCACTGACATGTCAAGTATTAGCTGAAATTACCAAGTAACTGTGATGCATGAACGTCGGAAATTGTAGCTAGGCCTCCACTTCACACAGACACTGTCCAAGGTTCTTATTTGGCCAGCTGAACCTGTTTCCTATTACAGTCATTTCTATTAAATGATGGGCAGATAAGTTAAACAATGCTTCACTAAGGTCCATTGAGTTCATGGGTAGGGAAGTCAGGGGACGCTACATGAGCAATAGATACAGAAGTATTACATAAATTTGGGATTTAAAAGGGATTCGCTGAAGCTAAGGACTACATGGGCTAAATTTAAGCACCTTATGGACTTAGAGTGAAGTATCTTTCATGTGAAAATCCTCAGAGAGATAGTTAATGACTTTACTGGGTTGTGTTAGAGTGCACCACCTTGCATGTAAAATTCAGTATCATAGTGCACCATCTTGTGTGCAAAAAGTCTGCGTTACAGTGCACCACCTTGTGTGTAATAATTCTGCGTTAGAGTGCATCACATTCACTAACTTGCGTGTGAATATGCACAGGTCTGACTGAATATATCAGGTCGTCCTAGGAATGCTTTTACAACAAAAAGTATCGGAAAAAATTATAACTTTGCATTATCCTAATTACCGATCTATGTTTACTGAGAGTCATTCATTCTAAAACGTCAGCCAGAAATTATTGCCTTTTATTTGGTCGTTTAGCTGATCAGTTATTACCACCTGCATTGCGAAGCGAGGGGAGTGATAATGAAACTTTCAAGATATGAGGTCATGGCCAAAATCTTTAACGAGTTCGAAAATGGGCACTCGGGTTCAAGGTCAAGGTAACCAAATGGCTGCCAAAGGTCAACTAGTTGATCTTTGGTGACCATGACCTTGACCTCGAGTGCCCATTTCCGAACTTGTCCAAGTTTTTGGCCATATCTTGATACCCTGAAAGTTATGTTGATAGCTCAAGTAGTTCATGACATATCTTGTTTACCCACACACAAAGCCAGCCAACCACCCACAACTGAAATGAAAACGTCATTACCACTCCGCTCTCTTACCACCCGCGTTGCGAAGTGAGCGGAGTGTGGATGTTTTCAGTTGTGAGGTTGGCTGGCTGGCTGGCTTTGTGTGTTTAACATCCTGAAGTTGTGTTAAATCAGAAATGAAGGAGCAAACTTATGCACCGAGGAATAACCTTCCGGCTACGCGGCTGGTGAGATCCCGTCGTGAGTGGCTTCATTTTGAAAATCAGATTGTATCACTGAATCTAAAAATATTTGTAACTTTTAGATTCCTCCTTTGTGTTTTTTTTTTCCCCCGCAAAGTAAACCATATTCTCTAGGTCAGATAAAAAATATTGCTCGGAAACGTGTTTGTTTTCACCTCAGTACTAAACTTCCAAGGTTAGTAATTAATGCAGGGTAATTATTCTGTGTAATATAGTCATTTGTCATTAACTGTTGCCGAATATTAGTTTAGTTACTGGTGAAACATTACAAACTAGTGAATGTGTGTGTGTGTGTGTGTGTGTGTGTGTGTGTGTGTGTGTGTGTGTGTGTGTGTGTGTGTGTGTGTGTGTGTGTGTGTGTGTGTGTTGAAACCTGAAACCTACCTTAACCTACCTTAACCTCATATCGGTTGCATGGTGTTTGTAATTGTAAGCACATATATTAGAAGCATTTGCCATTGCACAGGAACATAAAGCAAATGCATATCCCTCGATATTCATATTACAGAAATAATACGGCGTTGCTGGAGACTGATAATGATACTGAGTAGAAGACGTGTTGTTTGACTTCGTTGCCAGTGAAGATCGCAAGTCCCCTTCCGACTGCCAGTGCCTCACCCACCTCCGCACAGTGGTGGCGCTTGTTCCCATCCTCTCCGCTATCATTTGGAACGACAGCCCGCTCAGCCACAGCAGTATAAACATCTCTCGTTCAGCAATCACGGTTTTTCTATGGGTGCGTCGCTGTAGCATCCCCGTCTGTGTAAACCAAAGCACGTGCACTCGAAATCATTATCGAGTACATGACTCTTACATAAAATTTATTTTGCAGATGTATTATATCAGTGTATCCCGTGGAACGTATCGGTTGTTATCAAACATACGGCTGTTTTCATTGGTTCATTCTTAGTGAACTATAATTGCACTGTAACAGGTCATTTGCGATTTGCTTCGGGAATAATCCTCATCAACGGGAGTGTGATAGCCAAAAGTTTCTCATTTCGAAGTTGGCCAAGTGAGAAAGGGGACTTATTGACCGTAGTAAGAATCATACATACATGTGGAAATTGATGTGCTGGAATGCCTGTGTGTGTGTGTGTGTGTGTGTGTGTGTGTGTGTGTGTGTGTGTGTGTAATCAGAATGAGACAACAGAGTGCGAACGTATACAAACATATGAAAGTTCAAACTATCACTACACATCTAACGTGTCGCTAATATGCCGGAAAACGAACCCGGGTCTCTCATGTGTGAGGCAGGCAGCATACCACTACGCCACGACCAGGTAAAACTTATCTCACAGAGTCACACTCTTGTGTTCAGTGTTTCTACTACTCCCAGCTGCTGAGCTAGAGAGGATAGGACAAATTCCTGGCACTCGGGCAAGTATATGCTTAATCTATCTTAAGCACTTTCGGCAGGCCAGAATGAAGAAAGAAACCTGTACTTTATACGGGAAAAATAATCTAACATATTACAAGTTTCTCCCTTCATTGTGGCTTGTCGTAAGTGCTTGGAATAGATTAAGCATCTACTTGCCCGAGTGCCAGGAGGTTGTTTCATCCTCTCGGGCCCACAGTTGGGAGTAGGAGAAACACTGAATACAAGATTGTGACTATGTGAGATAACTTTTACCTGGTCGTGGTGCAGTGGTATGCTGCCTGGCTCACACCTGAGAGTCTCGGGTTCGATTTCTGGGATATTGATAGTATGTTAGATGATTTTTCCTGTGTACGGTGCAGGTTTCTCCTTTTGTAACTACGCACTTTTAATGACAGCCGCGGCGTACCGGGTACGTGAGAAAAGCACCCACCCTCCTCAAAGTCGTAGCTCCTACTATTGAGTAATAAACGCAATTATCAACATGAATCCGACAGTAAGCCATTAAAGAACTACGGTTATTAAATATTACCTTGTGGGCAAAACTGTCTCCCTCATATTTAGTCCGTTCATCCATTACATCATCAAGAACTTTAGTTCGTAAAAGACTAACGTTACTGTATAAATGACAAGGATATCACCAAATAAATATCTCAATTCAACAGCATGCAACCATCGGTTTAAAAACTAGATTCCCTTTTTAATTCCAAATGTTTTTACACTTTTGTGAGGCATTATTTATTACTCTTATTGACTACTAATACATTTATTGACTATACCCTTTTCATTCAAATTTGGCTTTAAATTACCCTTTCTCCGTCTTCACTGTTGAGAATTAGTAAGAGATGAACACAAGAAAACGGAGCGAGTCACAAAGAAGCAATTTGGAAAGAATGTAGAGCCGTAATATTATCTTTTTTTTTTTTTTGCTTCTGAGTTACGTGAATTAAACTACAAAAGTACTAATATCTGGGTTAGAGTAAAAAGAGTATATTGACAGTCCTCTAAGCTATTGTCAGTGAGCTTTGAATTAGAAACACTTGTTTGTTTTGAGAAATAAACTTCTCTTTTATAATCGTTTTCGTTCGTTTTCGGTTTCGTTTTCTAATACTGGTATTAATACCCAGCTGGTAAAATATGAAAAAATTTATAACAAAAACAAATAACATTAAACTGCGATTTAGATGTGTTTATACTAAATAATATATCTTGACCATAAACATAATTCATAACTAAAATATTCCACAAGTACTCAAAGTCATATCTGTATTACATAAAAGCTTTTACATAGCAAGCCACACGAACACCATACTAACACCGTCAGCCACGCCAGCACCACACTAACACCGTCAGCCACACCAACACCACACTAACACCGTCAACCACACCACCACCACACTAACACCGTCAACCACACCACCACCACACTACACCATCAGTCACACCAGCACGGCGCCACACTCTCAAGACTTACCAGCGGAGAGGCGATGGTCAGGCAACGGCGGGCTAAGCAGTCAGCTGCGCAGGGTCAGGCGGCAGCTGAGGGAGACAGGTTAAATCAACCTTATTTATTGCTCCACCCTTATACTCCGACAGTTTTGCACCTGCGTTAACCGTGAAGCCTTGATGGATCAATATTTTCCTATTCCATTGTTAATCAAGTGCAAAGTATACCGCACAGTCTAAAAAAGGGAAAATAACTTCTTTCATATGGTAGGTGTGTGTCAATACATTAATAAGTTGCATCGTAACATACTTACTTTTCTTTCTGGAATAAGGGGGTATATAAACGAGAACGTGTGGCACACAAGCTGTTCTAAGGAAAGTAGGTACTAACTGAGATATATGTCTATGATATGAGCAGATGATGCAGTTCAGATAAAAAAGGACAATTAATATTCAGACATAGTTACCGAACATAATACAGCAAAAATAGAAGACAAGAAGTGATAAATGGGAATTGTGCAGGTGTGAGGAAAGTAAACTAGTCAGGGCACATTGCACTGTAGTATACAAGTAATTTCTACCAGTTAGATAAACTTAACCTGTCATGACTAGCTCTTTTAGTTGAATATACTGTATATGTTATTCACACATATTTGTATAATGCCAGATTGGCACACAGAAAATAAGGTTAAATGAGACATAGCAATACATGCATGGGATGCAATGCTCCTATATCATACTTTGTCAACATTCCCAAAGAAGTACAAGATGGTCTTCACAAATACAGAATATGAGATCTTGCCCACCCCTCGTCCCATAGACGTTAGCAAATTCTACAGAATCGTGTCCCACATATCTCAGTGTCTAAACGCATGTATTTGTAAGGTTTGACCTTTGCCCTATAAATCACCTTAAAAGGCCTGAAACAATGTTGTCTGGGGGTATTTGCCTAAAGAACTGTTATACCAAGTTTGACGTGAATTACTGAAAAATGGAGGAAATATATGAAATTAAAAAGCAATGGAAGGAAAGAAGAAAGAAGGTTAATAATAATACAATAAAAGTGTAAAGAAAACAATAAGGGCTGCATTTTTTTGTAATTTGATTTTATATATTATATTTTGTTGATGTAATAATCGACCAATATTTCCATATGAACATACAGTAGTATCATATAACACCGGCTTCGCTTGGAAACGTTTTACTTTTACCGTCAAGCAGCTGCACAGTTACTTGTGTATTATTTAACTAACCTCGCTGACAGTCAAATAAATATTCAGCATAATGAAAGTGTAGACGAAAGTCTACAATTATTTATAACATATTACACTTCATTATTTCGAGAAATGATTAAAAATGAATATTATTATCAAAATTCGTATTATACTCGTGAGTGGTGTTCATTGCAGGCAAGTAATAATTAATGCGGAGGTAATAACTAATAGTTTTCAAACACGAACGGATGAAATCGAATACAATGCTAGGTTGGGCAGTGGACGTTGAAGTGTCTACCATGAGAGACGGCAGGGTGTGAATACTTCCTGTACTGTTTTTGCTGATGATACCGCATTGTTAAGTGAATCTGAAGGTGAGCTGCAAGGCTTGGTGAATGAGTCTGGGATTCTATGTAAGAAACAGAATCTAAAAATGAACGTAGATAAGAGCAAAGTTACGGTCTTTGAGAGAAGTGAAATAACAGCATACAGAGTGAGGCTGGATGGACAGGAAGCGAAGAATTTGATGCATACAAGTACGCAGGTAGCGTGATGAGTAAGGATGGAAGTTTAGAGGATGAAATGCTTGAAATGGTACAGCAGGGTAGAAAGTTTGCTGATTCAATGAAAACAGTGATAAGAATCGGGAAGTGAGCATAGAAGTAAAAAAAGTTCCTGTCTGACAGTAATGTGATTCCTACTGTAATATATTATGGCGGTGAAACTTGGGCATAAGTCAAGACAAAGAGGAGTCGTAATGAAATATTTGATAAAGGCATGTGACACGGAGGGACAATGAGGAAGTAAACGAGCGTTATTGTATTAATGTGGTTGTGACTGAAACTGTTAAGAGAAATACCTTCATATTGTTTGGTCATGCGAAGAGGGTGGAGAATGAGAGCCTGACTAGAAGAAAGTGTTTGTGAGCGTGGTGGAGTCCTGGGATGATATTGAAGGTTGGAGTGAAAAAAAAATACATGGAAAAGGGGGTGGATGAGTTGGAGGGAGGTCAGCCAAACGGCAAAGGAAAGGGTGACGTGGAGGCGATTTGTCTGTGACTACCCCTTATAGGATTAAGGCGTGGCAAAACGTAGATAGATAGATAGATACTTTTTTGTTCCCAGATGATGAGGCAACAGAATACCGTGGAAGGAAACGCCCATATACCTGTCAGCAGTTTAGAGTAAAAATCTATTTATCGGTTTGAAGATGTGTTATTCAAATGGTCATCTGAATTTAAGGAATCTAAATCAGTTTATCTGGTACAACATTTAGGTACAGTCTTAGATATCTTCAAGTTTTGGACATGATGGACTCGTGCACAAGCCAAGTTACAAACGTGTATGTTTACATTCTAAACTGCCTACCTTGTAGAAGTATACTGTAAAATTAATGAACCTTACTCTTTTTTCATTCGTCTGCATTGGAGATTTAGTATTTGTGAGCCTCAGTATTTCATTATTTCTTAAGATACAATTCGTATCGTTTTGACACGCAGCTGGAAGAGCTCATGTTCAATCCTCGAGTCAGTCAGCCTTTTGAATAACTTATTCCTCTCTTGTCACTGTTCACCCAGCAGATGACTAGCAACCATGATGTAACAAGGATTGCTGTGAATCGTTGTCCAAGGGAAGAATGAAGCAAAGCAAAAACTGTCTACATTAATGGTTACTGAGTGATAGGCGGTTGCACACAGCATCTACTCACTTGATGAGGTGATACCTTTAGGTAACTGTACACTGTATGAAATGGTTCCTGTAACACAGGACACCTATTAGTATGTTGGATGCTAATCCAGATGACAACTGGTTGCATAGTGGGTCAAGACACTCCAGCTGGACTGGGCCCACTGGTTTACACCCAACTGGTGGTAGGGGTTTATTGCTCACTCAGTACCATATGGGTGAGCGAGGCTGGTAACCCTGGCTATACGAGTATATGTCTGGACTGAGAAGCATAGCCCCTGGCGCCTGTGCCCCTGTGGGGACATAGAAGTTCTGGGTGATCATAAGAGAGTACATAAAAAGATGGAGAGTGCATTGTGAAGAGGTTAGGTTGTCGATATGATTTATACTTGGTCTACGATGAGGTACAGTCGAGGATAATAGTCCCCCTAATATTTATCATCTCTCCTACTTCTCATTCTCCTCTAGTGGTAACACTGTTATGCTGAAGGAGGCTTGGTGTGCTTCTTTGTCCAAAGATTATTCTCTTTGTGATGCTGCTGCAGGAAAGAGAGTAACGACCATGTCCTACAAGTGTGAAGTAGTAAATCGCCAGGGAAATATTTGTCTCTAGCTTTATCTGAAGATCGGTAAAGTGAATATTTTGAAGCACTGTATAGAGACATGAGGGACAAAATTTAAAGGCAAAGAGAAATTTACCACTGGATATCAGCCAAGGCGTCTGGAATAGTGGTGATTGGAACAGTAGTGGAAAATGCTCGAGAGATATGGGGAGGGGGATAAATGTAACAAATTTCACATTTTTATTCATATTTTTCTTTGTGTTTCTCTTAATTGTTATCCTGATGATACTTCTACTCTTTTACCAGCTTAATTTGATATTTCTGTTCTGTTTTTCTTCGCCTCCGTTCAGGTTAAAATTACCATTTCTTTTGACATTACCATTTTTTTCCATACGTCCAGAACTTGCCCATCCTCTGTCTTGCCTGGCAGGTTGGGTCGGTTGTTTGAGATCTTTCTTTGTCCCCCTCTCTTTTATATATCATACTAAAAAAATTTACCTTCATAACCAGTTAACCCGCCCCGTCCTGGCCAATTTTCCACCACTGACTACCCCCAATCCCGACCAATTTTGGAAAAAAAAATTTTGGCTCAAACCTCCGCTATTGGTGAGAAACATCGAAAATTCATAGAGAAATCGTTCACCTGAGGTTTAAAATACTCGATACAGGTAGCAGTACTCCTTACCTTACTGCGTTTTTTATCAGGCTGGCTCCAAAGAAAACGAGTTCTGTGGGAGGGTAACTATTTCACATCACTCATAAACGGTATTTATTTATTTACTTGGTACGAATTTATATGTAGTACGAGAGTATATTAGTTTTCAAACAGTAACATAGACAATATAAGCATTGTTTCACTCACTCACACATCAACATACCTGACCTTTTTTGGCAACAACCTGATCATCACTTCTGACTGTTTCTTCCTCTAATGCCAAGTAAACTTTGTCCTCCACATTGTCTTCGATTGGGGAATCACTCTGGCCCTGAATGTCTTTATTGGCCAGGTCACTGGTAACAGGTGAATTGCTGAGACAATGACGTGCGGGGGGGGAGGTCATGCAAGGTAAGGCATTGTCCTTGCCTGGCATCTTGTAGAGGAAGGTGTCCCTTGTATACGTACCAGAAATCACGCGCAAAAATTGAAAATTGTGCAAATTATGAACCTTGCAACTGCGCGATGTACCAGTACATCGACGGGTCTAGCTGTGACAAAACATTGCGACATATCCATATGTCGACGGGACGCCTTGGGTTAATAAACCAACAATATTATTTTGGTAAAAATCTGGCAGTTAAATTGAATAAATCCCCTTTTCGGTGGATAATTTTTCTCTGCAACAATGTATAAACTATTTACCCCTTAAAGCTTATGGATGAAATGATTACTGTTGGTGTAAAAAAAATTAATGACAATATAAGTTTGATAAAAGATTAAATGCTTCTGGTATCTGCCAGTCAGTCTCATAATTGACTGAAGCCATTCCCTGCTTTATTATTTTTTCCAACAAGAATGATAATGTAAGAGATATTATGTTCTCATTATTGTTTAGAGGAGCAAAGACATTTTCCTGGAAATACTGCTTAGCTTGGATAATGGTGCGCACAGGGCTCTCAACTCCATGATCAGTAGCATAGAAGCATAAATTGTGGTGCCCATTCACGTGTGATAAGTTTTAAAAATTTTCATGTTCCATGACATCGGCTTTCTCCCCTACCCCCATCTGCCACGCGCTCCAAAAAAGTGTATTCTCGGCTCATTTTCACCACCCAAACATATTTCTTTTGCCACAAAACCCACAAATTCCTATTCATCGATGTTTGTTTTACACAATAAGAAAAAAAAAAAAAATACACTATATGTAAGTTAGGGCCGTATGAACATTCAGGAACATTCATCTCACTTCCCAACATCATAACTCGAATGTTTACAGATCAATCTCTACATGTTTTACCATCATTGGAAAGAGAATTTTATTAGCTTTCGAATCAGGTAGGTGGTATTTTTATACGAGGTATGGTTTTCGAGTAATAAGCGAAAAAGTAAAACCTATTTCCGACAGACAACAGTTTTTATTCGGGAAGCACTAGCTAGAAACTTTTCTTGGGAGAGTTATGTTTTTATTTCATCATCTGATGCAGAATTTCATGGGCTTTCATTTGAGATCAGAACGGTTCTCTTATGCCTCATAGTTTTCGAGAAAAATGCAAAAAAACACGGTGTACCCATGCCGTGTCAAGACCGTAGGGCTGTTTCCAGCCTCCCTCTAAGCTCCTGCACGTATTTTGCCAATTTCTTATACACTAGATATGCACCCTATATTCACATGATTCACTGTCACTGTTTTTATAGTTGAATACTCACATTTGGTGCAGGATAGAGGCAGTGTAGTCGATTAGAAACAGTAGCACAATATTCGTTGGGTCAATGGCTGATAACGACCAGGAATGCTTAACAAACATCAAATTTCCTACTGTAAACACCAAATCTAATCACAACAGTGCCCAGAAACTATACATAATCAATATTTGTATAGTGAAATATGTTGCACTGCCAGGACGAGGTAATAGAGAAGATTTAAAGAGACTAAGCTGCATAGTACCTTCCCCACTCACAGCTCATTTTGTACTGAAAAACCTGCCCACTCTCTCGCCGGTATCGGGACCCACTTTTGACAAGAGCCTGGCAAGCTATGACACCTCCAAAAATTATGCAAATCGACCAAAACTTTTTGGGGGGCGAATATTTTATTGTTTTATGAAGGTGTCAATGAGTATTTATGAGGAAAGACCTTAATGGCGAATAACGTGTCATCATGTATGAAAGGGTTAAAAGTGTTCATTCCTATTTTGTGTACAGAAGACCTGCATATTATTCTCCCCCTCTATGGCCGATCTAACCAGAACAAGGGTTTTAGCTTTATTCCCAAATGAAATCTGGAGTTAAATATAGAGTCGGCAAAAATCTGCAGCCGTTTCCCTCAAAGTTCTGATTTTGATCCAACTTCTATGATACATGCTGTGTTTGATGTCAGGGATACTGGATTCTACAATATACTGTACTTAATGCCTGCTAGATTATGGCCCATGAAATAACTACTTTATTGCAATTATCTGTATATATACTGTATATTTTAAAATTATGGATAATTATACTTTATTCCAATTTTCCACATACTGAAAATCTTCAAATTTGAATCCCACGGACACAAAAATATTCTTTGTGTTTAAATTATTAGATACCACTAAAACTAAGCTCATACGGTACTAAAAACACGGCTAGGTACTCACTGTAAGGGGTGGGGTACAGGAAAAGGGGAAAACACGTGTGTATTCAATGCATAACAGTGCATGTAAATCACACACACACACACACACACACACACACACACACACATTTTTTTTTCTCTTGCTGTAAGAAAATTCAGGAAGAGGGAAATGTAAATTTGAGAGAGATTATAGAACAACAAAACAAGGAAAAAGTGGAGAGGGAAGTGGTTAGGGTGCTGAGAAGTAGAGAATCTTTAGTTAGAGATGTAACAGATAAGAAAAATTGTATCATAATTTCAAGAGTTAATGAAAAACGTATGACAATGAGATCAGAAAGAGAAAGAGAAGAACTGAGTAAGGTTAAAGAAATAATATCAATAGCCATGGAGGAAAACAACGATGCTCAAGAAGAGATTCAAGAGGTGTTTAGGTTAGGAAAGTACGAGGAAGGAGGGGCAAGGCCACTGAAGGTAAAGTTTAAGTCCCAGGCAACAGTTAAGAAAATTATCAGTAGAACATGGAAATTATCAGACAAGGAAGGGTTCAAAAATGTTTGGATAAGGAGAGATGCAAATGAGGAAGAAAGAGCTAGAATGGAGGAAGAGAAGACAGTATTTTATTGGAAAGTCATGGATCAGTAATTAAGGAAGTGGTACCAGTGGAAAGGAGAAAAGAGGGTATAGGAAACATCAAAAATAATTGGAAAGTGGCATATACTAATGTTGATGGTTTAATATCGGCAAGACTAGAAATCAACGATTTTTTGAGGATACATGAACCTGATGTTATGTGCTTTGTAGAGACCAAGTTAAGAGAAGATATTGATGTTCATATGGGAGATGGTAAATACAAACTGTGGAGAAGAGACAGAAATGAAAAAACGGGAGGAGGAGTGATGATAGCAGTGAAGAACAACATAAATGTAGATACCGTGGAAATGGGAGAAGGCAGGGCCGAAGTGATAAATATGAAATTAGAAACTGGAGAGAATAACAAGAGAGATATGGCAGTAGTGTATGTTCCCCCTAAGACAAGAGCATGGAGTGATGATGAATACCAGGAAATGCTGTCAGACATGGCAAGTTATTTACAGAAAATGATTGAGAAAAGCAACAATATAATTTTAATGGGTGACTTCAATTGTAAAGAGGTGAACTGGGAGGAATAGGACTCAGGAGGCGGTGAGGATTCGTGGGGCACTACATTATTAAATATAGCAATGAACAATGTGATGACGCAATGGGTCAAAGAAGAGACACGGTTCCGAGGTGAGGACACACCAGCAAGACTAGACTTACTGTTTACCAAAGAACCCGATGTAATAGAATCCTTGAAATATCTGTGTCCTATTGGAAAAAGTGATCATGTGGTCATTCAGTTCCAGATGATAACATGGAACGTGGAGCCAAGAGATGAGCTTTATAGGCAGGGAAGATACAACTTTGGGAAAGCAAACTTTACAGGATTGAGAAAATTTTTCGAAAATGCAGATTGGAGAAAATTCAGAGAAATAAGAGAGATACAGAGGAAGTGGGACATTTGTCTAGACCTCTATAATTTGAGAGTGGAAAAATTTGTGCCAAGAGTAAAGAGGAAAGAAAACATGAAAAATGAGTGGTTTAATAGAAAGTGTATGATAGCAAAAAAAAAGAGAGAGAGACGGCATGGAACAATTGGAGAAAGAGAGATAACAACAGAACAAAGGAAGAATATAAAAGAACTAGAAATGAATACACAAGAGTATGCAGAGAAGAATAAAGGAATTTTGAAAAAGGTATAATAGACAAATGTAAGGATGAACCCAAAGTGTTTTATAGATTTGGCAATGGCAAACTGAAACAAAAGGAAGGAATCACCAAACTGAAAGTAGAAGGAGAGGCCTATAAGGATGCGGCAATGAAGCAGAAATAATGAACAAACGTTTCCAGTCAGTTTTCACTAATGAAAAGGAGTTTGTGGAAGGGAAGAGAGTGACTAGAATTGTAGTGATAAAAGATATAAAAGTGGAAGTACAGAAAGTGTATAAATTACTAGAAATTCAAGATGTAAGGAAAGCCCCAGGACCAGATGGAATCTCTAATTGGGTACTGAAGGAATGCAGAGAACAACTGGCGGATAAGATTCACAGTTTAATTGTGTGTTCTCTGGAAGAGGGGAAAGTGCCTCAAGAATGGAAGAGGGCAAATGTGGTACCAATTTATAGGGGTGGAAACAAGGATGAACCCCTGAATTATAGACCAGTGTCCCTAACCAGCACGGTCGCAAAATTGTGCGAAAGAATTCTGAAAGATAGATGGATAAAATATCTGGAAGAGATGAATATTTTGGCTGATCGTCAGTTTGGATTTAGAAGTGGAAGGTCATGTGTTTCCAACTTGTTGAGTTTTTACTCAAGAGCGATTGACGTGCTACAGGAAAGAGATGGTTGGGTGGATTGTGTGTATTTAGATTTGGAGAAGGCCTTTGACAAGGTACCCCATAAGAGACTAATGTGGAAACTAGAGCATATAGGAGGACTGAAGGGGAACCTTCTGGAATGGATGAGAGACTTTTTGAGAGACAGACAAATGAGGACAGTAATAGAGGATAAGTTGTCTGGATGGAGGGAAGTAACAAGTGGAGTCCCACAGGGCTCGGTGTTGGCGCAAGTAATATTCCTGATTTACGTAAATGATATGGTAGATGGAGTGAACACTTATGCAAGTCTGTTTGCTGATGATGCAAAGATCATGAGGTAGGTAGAGGTTGAGGAGGATTGTAAAATGCTGCAGGTGGATCTGGATAGGATACACGAATGGAGCCGGATGTGGTAAACGAAGTTCAATGCAAAGAAATGTAAAATATTGGAAATGGGTAAAAATACCAAGAGGCCATCATTGAATTATTTGATGGGTAATGAACCAATCACAAAAGCGAGAGAAGAGAAAGATTTGGGTGTGCTGGTCGAGGACAGTTTGTCACTTGAAAAACACATTGACAAGGCAGTTAGAGAGACGTAAAAACTCCTGACTAATATAAGAGTAGCTTTTCATTATATGGATGAGGAGATGATGAAAAAATTGAGTGGCAATGATTCGCCCCAGGTTAGAATATGCAGCAGTAATGTGATCCCCACACAAAAAGAAAGATATAAACAAGATTGAGAGAATACAAAGAACAGCAACCAAGATGGTCCCTAGTCTGTCAGATCTGTCGTACAGAGAGAGGCTGGAAAAGCTGGATTTGCCTTCCTTAGAAGAAAGGAGAAAAAGAGGCGACATGATTGCAGTGTTCAGGACCATGGTGGGAGTAGATAAAATTGACAAAGAAGATTTGTTTTTATGGGATAAGAGAGTAACAACAGGACACGGGATGAAACTGAAGACGCCAAGCTGCTTGAAGGATATCAAGAAATATAGTTTTCCTTATAGATGTATAGACCTGTGGAATAGCCTCGACAAAGAGATCATCCAGTCTAAAAACTTAAACGAGTTTAAAGCTAAATTTGACTTACTGAGAAACGGAGATGGAACCCCACGAGCGTAGCTCATTTCCTGTATATCACAATTAGGTAAATGCAATTACACACACACACACACACACACACACACACACACACACACACACACACACTTTTTTCTCTTGCTGTCATTCAGAAGTGTTAAAAAAAAAAAACACCATTGCTACCTCCAAAACAATCTCTTATAGCTGTAAGTAAAATAAGATCTTGCATGATATCCACTTCTTGAATGAGTGACATCTGTCATTTCAGCGACTTTCAAACGCAAGTGTTGACAATTTCGGTACGATTTAAATTGAGGTTCCCTCAACCCCACTAAAAAACAAGAAATGTTTTATAGTGTACCTTTCTTTCTAAAATGTCAGTGGTTTATGAACTGTAGTGATAGCTCCATTACAGCTGTTACAGCAATGACATAATACTTGATATTATATTGGGCAGATTTTAGAACAGATTTTGCATCAAATATGCTGCATTTACTTTCTACAAGAACTAGTTATTGAATTCACCAAAAATGGTTCTCACTGGAAACAGTTTGCCATCAGTGAATGCTTATTTCTTCATTGATGTCATGTGTTTGGACCAATATTGTGGTTTTGTTAAGTATTTACTCTGGTGCCCTACAGGATAATTATTGAGATGCAAGAAGGATAATACTTTAATAAACAGGTATTGATATGGATGAACGGTAATACTCTATTAAATAAGCATTGAGATGAATAAATGATAATACTGTCCTGTATTAAAGAAGACTATCTATAAACTGGCTTTCTAGCCGAACTACGCATTTTTGTGCAAATATGGCCAATTCATACATAAAGTCAAAATACACCTGTGATCCAAATACAGGGAGATTCAAAACAAATTGTAAGGATTTCAAATGTTGGTCATTTCCTTATTTTCTTACCAACACTCTTTATCCTTTCAGGTTTGGATGACGGGATGGTTTCAGTTGATATAAAGGAAGTACAAGTTTTCAGGTAAAAGTATTTTATCGATAGACTTGAAAATCGAAATCGTCAAATTCTGGTAAGAGAGCCAATCCTACATCACGGTCCGTCATCAGTTCTTCCGTGAATTCAATATCCATACACGTGATGCGTCTAAAAACAGTGTCATACTGGATTGGCATGCACTTTGAGAGCAAAGGTACTTTCCACAGCACACACAGGGGCACAGGGGCAACAGTGGACGTCCAGCAGCAGTAACAAAGAACCAAGCCAACACTGATGTCGTGCACAACTCAGATATCCAAAGTCCCAAGAAGTCCCACCGCTGCTGCACTCATGAGCTGAGATTCTCCCCCTCAAGTCTGTTGCATAATATAACCAGGGAGCTCCAGCTATTCCCTTACATCATATTTGTGAGTACAAACTGACAACTGAGAACATGCATAGGAGGCACGGCATGTGTAATTGACTCAGCAACAAGCTGGAATGCAACCCCAGCTGGATCAATGACATCTCCTTCTCCGACGAGGTACACTTCCACATCAATGGCGCCATCAGCTCTAAGCTACCTGAGGAGATCACAGAGAGGCAGCTGAAAGGCTCTGAGGTAGGCCTTCGTGGCGTAAAATGCCAGGCATGGGCTACTGGGTCCCATCTAGTTTA
Source organism: Coenobita brevimanus (assembly GCF_032717465.1). Classification (NCBI taxonomy): domain Eukaryota; kingdom Metazoa; phylum Arthropoda; class Malacostraca; order Decapoda; family Coenobitidae; genus Coenobita; species Coenobita brevimanus. The sequence continues at coordinate 62,132,475 of NC_136993.1, read as the reverse complement.
AAGAGGGTGGACACACCCGTCACCATCAACACCGAAACTTACCAAGAGGTCATTAGGCAGTTTCATGTTGACCTGAGTGCAACCCTCACTGCAGGGCAGCTCCGTATGGCCTGGTTCATGCAGGATGGGGCCTCACTTCACACAGCACATGACACCATTGCCTATCTGCACCAGTTATTCAGCAACCGCCTCTTTCTCCTTGGCTCCAGTAATGAGTGGTCACCACACAGTCCCAACCTGAGAAAGGTGTGCCACAACTTTGGGGTCAGAATCGAGGCATGCCTCAACCGTGGCGGTGCACATATCTATTGTCAGGCACCTTAAGATTGCATTCGTTTGCTGTCACTCCATCACGGCTGTTTCCTTTCCTACCCAATTTTCACACTCAGATTTCTACATATTCAGACTGTGATTTCTACTCTCTGGGCCACATTCTAGTTAAACTATACCCTTGGGCCAATCAGACTGTTCGATGAAGTTTGTTTTCACTCCACCCTGTTCACTCTGCAGCACCATTAGGGATCTGAGTGTAAATTCGGTGCTTGGGTTTCATAATGTAGAGGGAGAATGAGGTCCGTATTCTCTTCGACTGAAGATGCTCCTTAGCAGCTTTTCAATTACAACTTACTGTCCTCTTTTGTGTCACATAAATCCTTCAAACGTTGGCCATCTTTGCATAACTAACGTACAAGAGGATATTAGCCGCCGTATCCAAACTGAATCGCTCAAGAATAGGTGTTAGGGAAATAAATACTTAACAAAACCGACTGGTTGCCTCAACGACCATCGCTCTTTCGATAGGTGTTATTCTCAACCATTCTTTATTAACAAAGAATAAATTTCTAAACACCTTTTCCTTAGCGAATTATTTGTATACTATTTCATATTTCTCTTATTTATAGCACGTAAATACCAACGTAGCCAATACAATATAGTGCATGAGGATATTTACGTCAATAGTTTTTGTTTTACTTCATTAATACTACTTCCATATTAATCTAGTCACCGTGGGATAGATATCTTGCTAGGAATGCCTATAGAAGATGAAGGTCCATATTTTTTTCGGGTATGGAGGCTCCTTAGCACATTTTCCTTTGCGATTTAGTGTGGGATATGACTAGCTAATATCTTTTCGAATGGGATTTATGCAGAGTATGGTGATGTTGGAAGGCTTTATGTAACACGGACTAGGACAATAAGGTGTAATAGGCAAAATAAATCGCATACAAAGAGGTGTTAGAGAACTTCCTCAACCAATGAAAATACGGCCATACATGTCACTTCTCCAGGCCAAAAGTTTCTCCCAAACTTTTAGGATGGGAGGAGAGTCAGAGCCTATTCCTGTTACTACATTCCACCAGCTACAAACGTTTTACTACATTCCACCAGTACAAACGTTTTACTACATTCCACCAGCTACAAACGTTTTACTACATTCCACCAGTACAAACGTTTTACTACATTCCACCAGCTACAAACGTTGTACTACATTCTACCAGCTACAAACGTTTTACTATATTCTACCAGCTACAAACATTTTACTACATTCCTCCACCTACAAACGTTTTGCTACACTCCACCAGCTACAAAAGTTTTCTGATTACAACGTGGAATGTAGTAATGGGTAAAGAACTCTGAATCCTATTCTAAATGCTCTCTTGTGTCTGTGTGTTTTTTTTTTCATTCCTTGTGTCTGCACTCTTTCCACCCCGACATCTTAACAATGATTTTTGATTAACTTTTTTACCCTCCACCTAACAAAATCAGAGGAGGGTATTATTATCACTGGTGTCTGTCGATAGAGTTCTGCAACAGGGCTGCGGGGCGGCTGCCCGGCCATAGAGGTTTCATTTCCGGAGCAGATCTCAGAAAGTATTAATTACAGAATCATGAAATTTCAGTTATGTGTCTTACATTGAGCTGGTGCCTTTTGATAGGTAGAATGCTGTATCTTAAGTACGGTTTATTTTTTTTTAATAATGAAATATTACAAAGGCGTAGAGGTTTTGTTTGTGGAGCAAAACACAGAAAGTATTAACTACAGAGTCATGACATTTTCACATAGTCGTGTGTCATATAGGGAGATTAGGTATGCTAAGCCGACTCCGTGCCTTCTTTACCAGTGCACAGTTGTTGACTTAATACACGAGTTTTATTCAACTCTGTGTAGAGTACAACTCTCATGTGTGGGGAGGCTTCTTATTTTCAGCTCTTCTCAATGGGGTGGAGTCAAAGGATATTCGTCTCATTAACTCTCCTCCTCTTACTGGCTCCCTTCAACCTCTGTCTCTTTGCCGCACTGTTGCATTTTTATCACTTTTCTATTGCTACTTCAGTGGTAACTGCTCCTCTCAACTGTCTTCTTGCATCCCCCTACCACTACGACGGGCGTGTAACACTCGTCTAGCAACAAACTCTCATCCCTATTCTGTCCAACTCTCTAATGCAAGAATTAACCGTTACTCCTAGTCTTTCAAATATGCAACAGGCCAACACTGAAACTGTCTTCCTCTGTTTGCATTTCATACTGCCTCTGGTCTCCAGTCTTTCAAACGCAGTGTGTCCAAGCATCTCGAAATGTACGGATCTTGATTTTTGGCTTTTTTTTTTTTTTTTGAAGGAACAAAATGCAGGTTCCCGGCCTTTGGACCCTATTTCCTTGCATAAAAAGAAAGAGCTGGTGCCCTTTGATAGGTAGAATGCTGTGTCTTGAGTAATTTTTTTTAATACTGAAAACAAAAATCTTAGAGATTTCAATGTGCCCTGCACAAGGAAACTGAAGCGACCAGGTTGTGTTTACCTTCAATGAACTGCTGACAATTTTAAGTTTTAATAACTCTGTTATACAGGAGGGGGGAAGGGTTGAGGGCCGTTATGTGCTTGTTAGGTGTGCAGGGATGTGGGGGTATGTCCTTGGTCAGGTGGAGGGTTGCAGCGATGATGATGATGATTGTGGTGGTGGTAGCTGAGATGATGATGATAGCGACTATGATGATGATGGTAGCGTTGTCGATAGTGGTGGTGGTAATGACGATGATGATGATGTTGGTGGTAGATGATCATGATGATGATGAAAGTGGTGGTGATATTTGCCATGATGATGATGATGATGATGATGGTAGCGGTATTGTTCCTTGAGATGATGATGTATGGTGGTGGTAATCGAGATGATGATGATGATGATGAATGTGGTAGTGAAAATGATGATGATGATGGTTTATTGAGATGTTGATGATGATGACGATAATGGTGGTGGTGGTGGTTGAGATGATGATGATGATGGTGATTTTCTTTGCCATATTGTTAAGTTTTAACCCACCCCGTCCCGGAGACGTGAATTCACGTCCTCACATGATGTGCACTCATATCCCGGAGACGTAAATTAATGCGGCAACATTGCAAGGTCCCTAATTTGCACAATTTTCAATTTTCGCGAGTGATTTCACGAGTGATTTTTGGCAGGTATACACGGGACACCTTCCTCTATTCCTCTACAAGATCCCAAGCAGGGACAATGCCTTACACCGCATAACCTTTCCCCCCCCCCTTGCATGCCATTGTCTCGGCAATTCACCTGTTACCAGTGACCTGGCCAATAAAGACATTCAGGGTCAGAGTGATTCCCCAATCGATGACAATGTGGAGGACAAAGTTTACATAGCATTAGAGGAAGAAACAGTCAAAAATGATTATCAGGTAACGTGGAAAAAAAAGGTCATGAATGGTGATGAGTTAGTGAGTGAAACAATGCTTATAATGCCTATTTACTGTTTGAAAACCAACATACTCTTGTACTACATATAAATTCGTACCAAGTAAATAAATAAATACTGTTTATGAGTGGGTAAAATAGTTACCCTCCCATAGAACTCGTTTTCTTTGGTGCCAGCCTGTTAGAAAACCCAGTCAGGTAAGGAGGTACTCGTACCTGGATCGAGTATTTTAAACCTCAGGTGAGCGATTTGTCTATGAATTTTCGATGTTTCTCACCAAAAGCGAATGTTTGAGACTAAAAAAAAAAAAGGTCCAAAAATGTCGGGACTGGGGCGTACCACTGCCCAGAAAACGTCGGGATGGGGCAGGTTAATGTCTTTGTGACACACATTGGGAAGAGGGGGAGAGGGCCGTTATGCCTTTGGTTAGGTGTGCAGGGAGGTGGGGGATATGTGCTTTGTCAGATAGAAGGTTGCAACAGCGTAGGGTTGCCTTTTTTTGTTTGTTTGTTTCTAGTTAATTATCAACGGGGCCAGTACTCAGTCTGACAGACTGTTTTTTAATTCATTATAAATGAAAAATGCAGATTCATAATACAAAGTTTAACTGAATTCGTGATAGTAAGTTATAGAAAATATCAATAGATCAGTGAGTTGCAGTTTCCTTTGGGTAAATTTCTTTTTAACGAAAGTAGACTTGTAAAGGAAAAACAAGTTAAGGAATCAGATTATGAATGTCTGAATATGCATTATATATTTTTCTCATCTTGACATGATTGATGTGTCCGTTTGTGAGGTGTATCTGTTAATAATTCCGTTACTTTTTGAAGCTCTTGCTTATGGTACACAACACAAATTAGAACAAGATATGTTCCTGTACAGAGTTTCCATATTCAAAGAGCAGTTTTCAAATGTACCGGTACGCCCATTGTGTTGTCCTATAAAACGTTTATGACAACTGTAAATAAAACTTCGTAAGAAAATGGTGACAGCACTTACTAATTCATCAGGGGATCAAGAGATTCGAGTGTTATGACTGTGGGAACCTGCTACCAAAAGAGACATGTCCAATCATAGTCACACTCACACAGGAGAGAATAGCTTCCATTGCAAGAAATGTAGTAAACTGTTAGCAAGAAAGAGTAAACATGATGAGCACTTAATAACACACTGCCATGAAGTATGCTATGGATGTGACAAATGCAGGGAAGTGTTTACAATAAATGTAGTCTCACTCACTCAGGACAGAGAGGCTTTAGGTGCAGTAAATGTGGTCAGGAGTTTCTTCGTAAGAGTTACCTTGATGAGCACCAGTTGACCCATAGTAGAATTAGAAACTTCGGGAGTACTGGGCGTGGAAAACTATATGCTAGGAAACGAGACCTCAGGGAACACACGCTGACTCACCCTGGTAGGAAGAACCTTGACTGTGGTCAGTGTGTAAGTTATTGTAGTAGTAAAAGTGTTATGGTTCAGCACACATTGAATCACACCAAGAACTTTCAACTGCCAGACATTGGCGATTTTTTTTTATCAAGGAAATCAAGAAGATAATGAAAACTGAGAGCAATGCTGGATAACAGGAAATTTTTAATTCAAACATTAATTACATGTTATAAATGGATATAATTTCACATCCCAACTTTACAGTGATGTAAAGTTGGTATCCAGTAAAGTAAAAGAATTCAATTTTGTTCATTTGGTTGTGTTCCTGTGTAAGGACTTCATATTATAAATACAATTAATTATAGAAAACATGATAGATAGATAGATAGATAGATAGACAGAGCACCAGGCAAAGCCTGGGAACGGGATATGAGCTTGCAAGTCTAAGTGAAGAAATGTTGACAATACACTGGAAGCAGCAAGTCAGGGGATGAGATAGGTAGTGTGTCAGCGAGATAAGCATACGAACAATGCCTAGTGACCATACACACACATACACACATACTCACACACAGGCTTCTAGAACATTTCAACAACAGTGTAACACACGTGACACGACCCCTGCTACACCAGAATTTAGGAAGCAGAGCTCAGAAGGAGGTTAGCCACAAAACTGACAGGTAGTGGAGAGAGTGAATAAGAAGAGGGGTCCAATTAGACTTACTTAGTACATTAAGTCTCTGTAATACATACGCTGCTCAACTTAAGACTTTCTCTGAAGATAATAAATCAAGATCAACTCCCTGTATTCATCTTTAACTCCTCCTGCTCTTCAGTTATCAAAATAACAATAAAAACTCAAGACTCACCTATTACAAGAATAGAGAGTCACATCTGAAGTCTTTCAGGATGCGACTTGCTTTTTAAGTTTAATTTTCACCTATGAATGAAAATTAAGCTTTGTTACAAAATTATCCTGATAATATGTCATTCTGTTTACCATTACAATTGATTGCTGTGTAATGAACCTTGTGGATAATCAAATTTTGTATTACTTGGAGGTCAGTTTACGTGTGCATGACTGGACATGCCTGAGTCCAGAGTTATTCCCTTAATACTATTAGAGCATCCATCCATCCATCCATCATCTTATCTTGTGTTGCCCCATGATGAGCGTAGGAAACCGGGGCTAGGCAAGTTGGTCCTGACATTTAGGAAGAAAGTGACCAGCCTCACTCATACTTGAGTGGCATTACGTGAGCAATAAACCCCAACCATCCCTTTGATATAAATCTGCACCGGCTCAATCAGTGGTTTTATGAATGGTATATGTCTAGTAAGAAAAGCTGTCCTGTTAGTGTCATCTGAGGTTTGTGTCATTACAGTTATCTCATTCTTAAAAGTGGAAGCTCTCACAATCCAAGTCACAAGATAATAAGCAATTAGTAGGCTATATGTGATATCTGTTTTACACCAAGTATAAAAATATGTCAGCACAGTAGTGGGCAAACAGAGAACATCTGGTACTCGGTCGTCATCTCATGTTGGTTATCATTTTATCATTGATGAATGGCCAAGATCCATTACAAAGAAAAGTACCAGTATAGTGGAAAAAAGAGATTACATACAATACAGTGCTGAATGAAAGGGTACATACATTCTGACACATATTACCCATGCCTTTAAACACCCTAACTCTGTCACGTAGGCTTTGCTACCTACAGCATGTTAAAGCTGTAGGGTACAGCTGTTACGTCAGTTGGGTAAAAAAAAAAAAAAAAAAAAAAGGAAATGGCCCACATCATATTCTCTAGAAACTAGATCCATTTATTCCTGTCATTTACTCAGGTCTCTTCCTTCCTCAGCTTCCTCTCTCGCAAATATTCACTTACAGTAGGCTATTATCTTATTGGCCCACCAGGTCTACGTCACTCACATATCTTTCCACCATCAGTTATATCAGTTCTGCCTCTGTGGCTGTACAGTCTAAGCAGTCTTTTTCTCTTTAATTTGTGGATAGCGTTACTGTGCATCCCTCATTTGTATCACTTGCTTTTTTTTTCTCTCTCTTGTCTTTGCAACCAATGTATATTTCTCTATTGCTTTCTCTCCACTGCTCCCATTATGGCTGTTTCACGCATCTACATATCTTTGTTAAACATAACTCCTGGTGGTAGGTGGTGGTGACCATCATTTTCTCACTTGATATAGTGCTGCCTACTTCTTCCTTCATCTTTGTCATTCTTTTTCTGTGTCTGCCCCCATCTCTTCCCATTTCTGCTATTATTCCTGTCACTTTTTGATACTCTTCCGTCTTCCTTCAGGTGGCTTTACAGTGCGTGATAAGCCTAATGTTTTCCTGTAACCCTGGAAGCCATTTACAACACGGAGATGGTAACCATATAACCAAATACCAAGGTGATTTGAAGACTACTATGGTGCCCCTGTTAGCTGTGTTGGGACACAAATGTGGCGTCGATTTGGGAACCAAACCTCCAGACTCTTCCCCGCATAAGGAAACACTGGATCACTGCATGGACCAGCCCTTCATGGACGATTGCTTCTCTGTGGTTTATCCGTCTGCTCAACCAGACAAACTGAAGTTGATTCAATGCTCATCATCATCATCATCATCATCATTATCTAGTCCATTGTTGCCACAAGAGGAGTATAGTAGCCCGAGGCTGGGCAAGTTGGTCCTAATATTAAAGATGAGATTGACCAGCCTCACTCATCCCTGAGTGACATTATGTGGACAATTAACCCCAGCCACGCCTTGGAAATAAACCTGCACCAGCTCAATATGATTGGAGCGAGTTAATTGCCCACTAAACCACCAGGCGGCATAAATTGGCCATATGATTACCACCCAGCACAGTAAATATTTTCCTGGTATACAGGAAACCATTTTGCTTGTCACTCAGTGTAGAGTCACCCGTAGACAGAAGGAAGAGGAAGGAATGAAGGAAAGAAAGACAGAAGAGGAAAGATGAAAAGAAAGACGTGGCCTTCCATGCCAAGTAAACCGTAATCCCCTCGTTTCCCTCTACCATAGTTTACTTTGACCATCCATATAAATAACCACACATTTCCACACACTTTGTGCTCCTATCACTTTCTACAAGTACCCTGTGCTAAAAAAAAAGAATCCAACAACAACAGCATAGCACTTTGATGAGCTGAAGCAAGATGCTTGAAGGAGTAGAATGTATTAGGTAATTTTTATTTCATATTAGCATTGAAAAGAAAAATAAAGAAATGATAATGTTTTACTTTTTATTTGGGAATGTTATTGCTTGACAGCCATGTCAACATATTTCAGTTATGAGGATTTCTTGCTAGTCCTAATGTAACCATTTGAAAATTGGGAAGAAAAAAGTCAGACACTGCCAGATGATGTAAGCCAAGTAACTTTGGGGTAAATGAACTTTTAAGTGGCTGGTATGTATATTTTTCCCTTATTTACCTCACAAAAAGCTACAAGGTTAAACAAGCATCCACTAGCATATAAGGGATGGGAAAATAAAAGGAAGAGTACTATTACTCTGCTGTTTGGAAATCCTCAAAGCCAATACAATAATAAGCTGAAAGACACTTGCCTGCTTCTCTGCCCATGGATTTCCTTTTTCTATGATGTGCTAGGGAAGAAAGTAATGGACATTATCTAAGTGTGAAGTACACGTTGCAGAAGAACAGACAAACTTTATCTTGTGATGGTACAACAAGATCTGCACTGAGTTGGTTTAACAGAGGGTTTAAATGATTATGGCTTTACTTTCACATCATAGCCAACCGAAGCTGTAGGACAAAAAAAAAAAAAAATTGTAATGGAAATAGCAATTTTTTTTTTTTTTTTTTTTTACAACGGGTGTAAATACTGACTAGTGATTCATGTGTGCTTTATGTCCTGTGCATCTCGCTAATTTCATCCACACAGGATTGATATTAGTTCTTTTGTTCTCAACCAAGCCACTCTTTGCCCCTTGCCCTCCTTAGTTTCTTTACATGTACTTTTTCTTAACATTAGTAATGGTTTGTAAGAATGACATACCATCAAATGCTGAAACTTAGAACTATTGCTGCGGCTCTATAATCTCTTAAAGCGAAAATTAGTTAGCTTGTGTTCTGAATGGCTTTCTGGATTGGTTTAGGTTAAAGCTCATCAAAAATAATAGGAGAGACAGACTTGTGGTGAATGGGCTTTTTTATGTTTGAATTTTTAAATATGGCGTATACTAGAAGAAAATTATAGCTGTGATAAAATTATAAAAATTGCCAACAGAAACTTATAGGTACCTGGATGTATACATGCAAAAACCAGCTAATGAAAGGTAAACAATGGCCGTATTAGATAAATTTTCTTTTTGAAAATTTTAACATAAATTCCTGGAGTGCCAATTACGCTTTTGTGGAAGAGTAGTACAACTGTGAAGAGGTCAGAAGTCTCTATTTGAGTTTAGTGATTAGGTTCATATCCATTATCCATGTTCAGTGATTGGGTTCGTATCGATGTCCAGTGACGTGGTGTCCAAGCCTTCAGTGACAACAGCTGTCATTCTGTAATCAGAGGTTGTCCAATTTAAAACCAAAGATGACTAAGATTAACATTGGATTAGTATTATGATTTTAACTCATTCTGCCCGAGGACATTATTTTTTTTTTCCAGAACCCTACATTAAGCTTTGAAGAGTACCCTAGTAGTAAAAAAGGGTTTTTGAAGACAGACAGAAGTGGTTGTTTAATGTGACTGATCCAGAACAACTATGTGGCTATACTGGTTATGCAAATGTCCCTTAACTTATTCCCCTCTCAAAAGGTGGATGGTGGAATGACGAAGAGCATTTTAAGCCTGCAGTCCACTGAATTTACATTTTCAGATGTGCCATGGGCCAGAAAAACAATAACACTGTGCATGATTGAAAATAATGTAGTCTTCTAGTTATATTAACAGTCACATTGGTGTGGGAGAATTCTTTGTTAGCGTAAAGAAGAAAAGATGATTATTGTGCTTACAAGTCACCGCCACCTGGACATTAGGACAGGGGAGGGTCTTATTTCTTACTTCTTACCAGCTATTTGAGAACACAGTTGACCTGGCGGACAATCTGTAAGAAGAAAAAGTAGGATATTTTCTTTCTGATTGAGGATGATATTTTTAAGGCAGAGACACATATAAACAAGTGTAGGTATACTTCTCACATAAAAACTATGTACAGTATGAGAGAGAGAGAGAGAGATACTAAGGAGTTAGTGCTCACCTATGGGGAGGAGCTGTAGACAAAAGCGGCAAACACAGCCAGAGCCACACAAGTTTTGCGAATAGAAGCAGGTCAGATCAAATGCTACCAAAGAAGGATAGCACACACCGCCTAGCAAGGCACACACTGTACCCCTGCAGAGTTGAGATGAAGGTTTGATTACTTATGTGAATAGTTATGAGTTCTTTTATTCATCTTATTAAGGGCATTTCGAAGTGGCGGGATTGGGCATGAAGATAGCATTGTCTGTTGGCTATTAGATACTCTGATTCGCCGAGTTGAGACGAATGTTGGGTTGCTTACGTATAGAGTTAGTGTGTACTTTCAGACAGTTTAGTATTGACTTTCTGAACTGAGGAGGAGGATGTCAGACACAAAGATACCACTACCCAGTGGCTCCAGCACAGTCAGATCTTCCAAGCTGAGTTGAAAGACAAACTGTGAACCCCCTCAACTATAATGATGTGCTGTTCAGTTTATTCTTGCTGCTAACTGATGATTTTACTGCTCTTAGGAAAGGCGTCTCATACTGAAGAAATTTATTAATGCTGTATCTAAACTCCTATTTCGAAAAGTCCATTATAAGCTGATGGAAATCGTGAGATGATGAGAATAAAATGCAAAACGATGCTGTCCGGCTCAGTGGATTTAATAATTATTGTGTCCTTGAACCTGATGATGTCGTTTTTGATGTGGGAGTGTCTCCTGAAGCGTTGCCCTCCCCCGCCTTGCCCTCTCCTCCTCTGCCCTCCCCTACCCTGCCCTTCTAACACTTTCCCTCCCCTACCCTGCCCTTCTAATACCTTTCCCTCCCCTACCCTGCCTTCCCGTCGTTTACCCTCCCTACCTGCCCTTCCATTCCCTTTCCCAGCCAGTCAGTCCCACCCTAAGGATAATCACATGAAAGGTGCAAGTGAAGCTCTGTATGAGGCTTCACTTTAGCTGCATAAGATTTCACACACAAGGGTCAAATTCTCGTCGGGTAAGGAAGCTCCCCAACACTTTTCCTAAGCGACTTATTTTTTTCGTTCATTTCGCCGTACTGTCCTCTTCTGTTATATAAATCCTTCCAATATCGCCATACTCTGCATAAATAATGTACAAAAGGATATTATCCAGCCCTATCGAAAATTAAATCGCTAAGGTAGAGGTGTTAGGGATCTTCCTTAACCTACGAGAATATGGGCCAGGGTTCTTCACCAGCGAAGTCCCATACGATCTCACATTTATGTGGTAGGCTACTTATGTACTAAAATCCGAATATCACTCACCCTTTGTCATAACATCCAAGACAATGGTAATATATATCTAATATGCCAAATAAATCGCTTACGAAGATGTGCAACGAAGCTTCCTGTGCCACCAAGAGTTTAATGTCACTTACTGACTGTTGTAGCAATACGGTGGAAATATGATGTTAGGGTCTATGATGGTCTGGTCTATGATGGTCTGGTCTATGGGGATCGCTATTGGGTCGACCTGCCTCTCTTCAAGCTCCAGCTGAGTGTCGTCATCCTCCTCGAAATCAGCTTCTTCCTTTGTCATAAGATTCTGCGACACCAAAAAAGGCGTTATCGAAGTAAATAATTAAATATAATAAACAAATAAATTAATTAATAACTCCAAAACGCAAATGTAATGTCAAATTATGGCGTTTATTTTTTAGTTGAAACTATTCATCAAGGTGCGTACTCGTAACTAGACTCAGTTTACCTCTGAAATGAACAAATTAATAAATAAATGAAAAAAATAAATAAATATGAGTAATTTTAGAATGTATCTCTAAGGTCAGACTAGGGAAGTTGGTCTGAGTTCAATCTATTCATCAAGGACGTAACTAAATACAGTTTATCTCAACAGAACAAGAATCGTTAGCAATGACAAAAACATCACTATACATGTTAATAAATCATAAGAATTTCACCGCAGTTCTTGAGTATAGCCTTGGAGGGGGAGTGGTAGGCAGAATGAACCCTTCCTCAAGCTGGAGAAGTACGAATAGGAAAGAGGGGGAGCGTTTGTAGTGCGTGATGCTTTTGACAGCCCAAATGATGTAATGCCTGTGTGTGTGTGTGTGTGTGTGTGTGTGTGTGTGTGTGTGTGTGTGTGTGTGTGTGTGTGTGTGTGTGTGTGTGTGTGTAAGACTCACCGCAGCCTGAGATACTCCCAACAAGATGGTCAGGTAGAGAAGCACTTTCATCTTGGCGGTTTGGGCTGCCTTGTTGGTGTTCAGACTTGACCAACTCTGAAATGATTTAAGGGTGGCATAATAAGTGGAGAGAATGGAGAATCAGACAGACTAAATGAGTATGTGAGTGAGATGGACGGGGAGAAGAGGAGGGGGAGACCAAGGAGGAGATGGAAGGATGGGGTGGAGAGATATATGAGGGAGAGGTGTGGGAGCTGGAGCGAGGGTAGCCAAATGACGGAGAACAGGGTGACAAGGAGGCGATTTGTTTGTGGCCACTCTTTACAGAAGCAAGGCTTCTTGCAATAGACAGAGATAATCTCGTGAGGGATGGCCACAAACAAATCGCCTCCATGTCGCCTTCCATTGGGCTGTTCTTCCTCCAAGTGCCACCACTGGCAGGGTAGTGCTGGCTGGTAGTCCTCCCGGTCGCCATCAGTCGACTGTGCCAGCAGTGACTGTTGCAAATTCCATTCAGGCTCGTCAGAGAAGAAGTGCAGATGCGGCCTTATTTTTCACCAATATCCGTGGTCTTAGCACCGATCATAATTCAGTTCATTTTTTCCTACAGTCCATATCCACTCTGGCCCTGTTCCTCACAGAACCCCAAATCTACCGAAATATCCCCAGTTAGTTTTTCTGGTTTATCATCTCCTCACAAACTTCCGTAACAAAGGTGGAACCTGTTGTTATATCAAATGTGAAAATGCAGTTGACACTGTTGTAAACTTCACTTCAACAATTTTTGATTACTCACTCAATAAAAAAAAACTCTTTATCACCAAATATATCTGTGTAGTCTATCGCTCTCCTAATGCTTCTTCAGAACCCAGTGTATTTGACCCCATATCCACACAGTTGAGTAACCTTAACTTTGCCCTTAGCACCGAAATTACCATTTTGGGTTATTCTAATATACATAATGTTGAATTGTTATTGCATTCTGCCAGGACGGATGATGCTGGTCTAGAGCGTGAGCTGTTGGCAGACGTGTTTAATCTCATGCAGTTGGTAAAGCAACTAACCAGAATTCCAGATAATCCTGATCATAATGCCCATCTCTTGGATCTACTCCTGACAAATAATCCAAATCAATATAGGATAGCAGGACTGTCACCACGTGGATCCTCTGACCAGTATCTCATCAAAGCCTCATTAGTTAGCCCCCCCAAACCTCTCCATTCTGAACCTATCAGGATAATCTGATGGCACTTTGACAGGGCAAACTGGGATGAATTTAGAAATTATCTTGTTGACATTCCATGGCAGTCTTTCTTCTCTAGTGATGTCAATTCTACCCAGTCGCACATTAACCCCTTAACCGCGGGGCGTCACTTTCGTGACGCTTGGGAGCAAGGGATCATACCGCGGGGCGTCGCTTTTGTGATTCTGTGTTATTTTGAATTCACCCGGGCTTTCCAGTGGGGGCTTGTATCATCTATCAGTACTGACAATGTCCAACACTAGTCAGCACTCCTAATCTCATCTGTACTCCCATCCATTGTTGACAATTTAGCCATTTCTCCCCGTTCTTGACTCCCCTCCCTACCCCCCCTCCATTACCCTATGCTCTCGCCTGCCCGGCCATGCTACGCTAAGTAAATCTTCCCTGGAATTTTTCACTGATTTCATCCATTGAAATAAGCCCTATGTCGTATTCTTATACCAAATAATATATACAAGTAAGAAATCAGGTAAGTGAGAGTGCCATACACCTGGAATTGGCTAATTATCACCTGACAACACCTCACGTGCACTCGTTCGCTAATTTTCGCTGTTTTTCCCCTTGAAATATGCCGTATAATCTATTTTCGTAATAAATATACATGTAAGGAGAGAAGGGAGAAGCCTAAATGATATTTACATTCACCTGGAACTACCTAATTTATAATGTATTGTCTAGATTTCCTGCCAATCATATCAGTGCTACACAAAGCTGTTTCAAGATTTAACATTGGTAGCTCTGATTATATATCTCCTAAGTAGGCCTCTAATCTATTTTCGTAATAAATATACATGTAAGGAGGGAAGGGAGAATATTTACATTCACCTGGAACTACCAGATTTATAATGTATTGTCTAGATTTCCTGCCAATCATATCAGTGCTAGACTTAGCTGTTTCAAGAAGTAATATTGGTAACTCTGAATAACCCCTAAAGCAGGCCTCTAGGCTGCTCCTGCGTTATCAGTGTACTCTCATCTTCCGAAGTGAGAGGACGTACGTTTCATCTTGCTGACTTCAAGGCCTTTTTTCACCCCCATGCAAATGGCTCTGTGACCTTTACCCCCTACTAAACCTCGTGTGGAAAGAGGTAAAGGGCTGACAATTGATAAAAGAGTGACTATGATCTTTCTATTGAGTAAAACAGTGCAAGTGGAATTGTAAATAATGTGTAAATAATGTGTAAACAGCAAGTGAAAGTAATGAATGTAAATATACGTGAACAATGGAAAATAGTTTTATAAGTTATTTCAAGTGACAGTGCACAACACAGTGTAAATAAAATAGAAATGTAAATAACGTAAATAAAATAGAGAACGTAAATAGAAATGTAAATGAGTAGTATTATAAGATTACCAGTATATACCCTAGGAGTAATGAAAGTGAAAGTTTCACTCTAGCATGTCTGAATGCTATGAGTTATGAGAGTGAAGATGAAAGTGACATTCACTCTCAATGCCAGTATACAGGACGAGAAAGTGAATGCTACGTATTTTACTGAAAGAAATTGAATCCCTACAGTGACAATAAACTAATACTACTGAAGGAAACTTATGGATAAAGACTGTAGATATATATAAGTGTTATATAGTAATAGAAATATAAAGTGTGAGGGGTTTTATGAATAATAAATGACAGGCTACCATGAGCGAACTAGTGCCAGTGCGACGATCAGACGCGCTCGTAATTTCCATTGCTTTCACAGTGTTTTTTTTTTTTAGTATGGATCCCAAACTACTTGAAAATTGTAGAATAGTGTTTATAGTGTTTGTATCTGGCTGTGGTAATCATATTACGGGTTGTCGGGAAGTGTAAAGTGGAGACTTCGTTACCCTACTTCAGAGGTCTCCACAAGTCCTACGGTAACCGACGAAGGCTCAACAATCATTCCAGGAGAAAGCTGAAGGTATGTGCCATAAGCATATGTAATTTTATTATTCTAGGACTAATAACTGATTTTTGGCAAATATTTTTTGAGAGTCTGTCGGAGCCCAAATAACCCCGCGGCACACGCAAGTTATTGGTAAACAAGCCCGCGGTGTAGGGGTTAATGACTGAATACTAGCTAGCATGGATTTATTCATATCAAGTCAACAATTCACTAAAAGATCGAACTCTCCAAAATGGTTTTGATAGCAACTGCGCCAGAGCAACGGCCCAAACGTCATTAGCATATAACTCTTACTTAAAATAAAAAAACATATGAATCACTCTGTCAATTTAAAATTGTTAGAAACCATGCAAAAACTATAACAAATCTCGCCAAATTAAACTTTCTTCAAAATCATGCATCAGAACTACTTAACTACCCTAATGACAATAGAATATTCTGGTCAGCTCTCAGTTCCTCCAGTATTAACGTTAACAAGTCATTCTTCATTCCCCCACAAAAATCTTCAGATGGCAACATTACAAATGACCCGCGTGGGAAAACGAACATATTTGCTAGTACATTTGCCAGAACTTCTACCATAGAAGAAGTCAGCCAGAACGTCCCAGTACTACTGGTAGATCTTAACTCTCCCAAAATTATTCCACTCAAAATACAGACAAGATACGTAAAATCCATCGTAGACAACTTACCAACCAACAAAGTTCCAGGACCAGATGGAATTCCTCCAATTGTTTTGAAAAGATGTTCCCAAGAACTTGCCTCTATTCAAGCTAATTTATTCAAACTATGCATACATACTTCTTCATTCCCTAATTCATGGAAAGAAGCCATTATCCACCCAAATCCAAAGAAAAGACGTTCCTCGGACCCCCTCTGATTACAGACCAGTAGCTGTCACATACATCTTGAATCCAACAACTTAATTAGTGATAGGCAATGTGGATTTTGCTACGAAACATCCGTTATTGATAATTCTCAATCTCCTGACACATACCATCCATCAGTCAACTGACCAACATGGAGAAACTCATGCAGCAGCCCTTGATATTTCTAAAGCTTTCGACAGAATGTGGCACCGTTCCCTGCTGTCCTAACTCCCTTGCTATGGACTAATGTCTTTTGTTCCTCTACTTTCCTCATATCTCAGTGATAGAAAAATAAGAGTAAAAGTAGGTGATGTATATTCCAGTATCAACTCAGTTAATGCTGGCGTGCCACAGGCATCAACACTGTTCTTGGCTCATCTTAATGAACTTTTACCTGTCACCCACAATCTAATCCATTCATATGCAGATGACTCAACACTTCGCAGTTCATTCACACTCAAACACCCATTTACAAAGTTTAATATCTCCGACTTTCAACTCAGTACAGCCATCTCCATAAATCAAGACTTATCTACAATCAGTGAATGGGGACAAAAGAAACTTGTCTCATTTAATGCTAGTAAAACTAAATATATACAATTTACTATGGACAGATAATGCCAGATTTGTATATTACCTTCAGTGCTACTAATATTCCCATTTCCAAAAGCTTTGAAATTCTCGGTGACTCAACAATGCCCTCCACTGGACCTCTCATGTCAGATCACTTGCTGAAACTGCCTCAAAGAAACTTGGATTATTGTACAGAGTCCATAACTTCTTCACTGGTGAGCAGTTAAGTATAATTAACCTGCCGCGTGCCAGTGACGTTTTAAAACAGTCGGACATAATTCCGCGGCCAGTGCCAGTGCCGTTTTAAAACGGTTTACAATAAAAAAATTCACTGTGACCGCATTTTTCAAGATTCACGGCTAAAAATTGGCAGGCATATATGGTAACTGTTCCTCTACCATCCCCGAAGCTGTCAAGGCCATACGCTCACTCGTTCCCCCCCTCACGCTCGCTCTGGCTCACTCTACCTGTGTGCCTCACCCAGTGCTGTATATACTGAAGGCATTTTGTAACTATTTTCATGTAAGTGTAAGTTGTAGTTATTTTCTTGTAAGTGTAAGGACTATATAGTGGAGTCAAGTTGTAAATACCTTCTTGTAAGTGCCAGGACTGTATGTAATGAAGTCAGGTTGTACCCATCTTCAAGTAAGTGTAAGATAATGCATTCACAGTGAGAAAGACATGCAAATTGTGATAGATGCTGAAGTAATATGTAATCAGAAAACTGTACTGAACATTGCTATACCTTCCCAGCATAAATACCTGAGTATACCTTACACAGAAAACGGCTTTCTCTCACGTACCCTGGTGAGCATGAGAGTGTGGCTATACCTGTACATGAGTATGCAGGACTCAAAAAAAAAAAAAATTTTGAGCCTCGGTGAGCATTTTAATGGCGAAATTCGTTGTTTCCACATCATAATCTATCATTTTAGCCAAAAAAAAAAGGTCGAAAAATGGCTGGCACTGGGGTGACCCATAGGGCTAAAAATTGCTGGCACACGGTGGGTTAATAAGAGTCATGTGTGTTCTCAGCTGGAATATTGCTCATCCTTGTGGAATGGATGTAGACAGGTTCCATTAACCCCTACACCGCGAGCTTGTTTACCAATGACTTGCGTGTCCCGCGGGATTATTTGGGCTCCGACAGACTCTCAAAAAATATTTGCCAAAAATCAGTTATTAGTCCTAGAATAATAAAATTATATATGCTTATGGCACATACATTCAGCTTTCTCCTGGAATGTTTGTTGAGCCTTCGTTGATTACTGTAGGACTTGTGGAGACCTCTGAAGTTGGGTAACAAAGTCTCCACTTTACACTTCCCGACAACCCGTAATATGATTACCACAGCCAGATACAAACACTATAAACACTATTCTACAATTTTCAAGTAGTTTGGGATCCATACTCAAAAAAAAAAACACTGTGAAAGCAATGGAAATTACGAGCACGTCTGATCGTCGCACTGGCACTAGTTCGCTCTTGGTACTCTGTCATTTATTATTCATAAAACCCCTAACACTTTATATTTCTATTACTATATAACACTTATATATATCTACAGTCTTTATCCATAAGTTTCCTTCAGTAGTATTAGTTTATTGTCACTGTAGGGATTCAGTTACTTTCAGTAAAATACGTAGCATTCACTTTCTCGCCATGTATACTGGCATTGAGAGTGAATGTCACTTTCATCTTCACTCTCATAACTCATAGCATTCAGACATGCTAGAGTGAAACTTTCACTTTCATTACTCCTAGGGTATATACTCGTATTCTTATAATACTACTCATTTACATTTCTATTTACGTTCTCTATTTTATTTACGTTATTTATATTTCTATTTTATTTACACTGTGTTGTGCACTGTCACTTGAAATAACTTATAAAACTGTTTTCCATTGTTCACGTATATTTACATTCATTACTTTCACTTGCTGTTTACACATTATTTACACATTATTTACAATTCCACTTGCACTGTTTTACTCAATAGAAAGATCGTAGTCACTCTTTTATCAATTGTCAGCCCTTTACCTCTTTCCACACGAGGTTTAGTAGGGGGTAAAGGTCACAGGGCCATTTGCATGGGGGTGAAAAAAGGCCTTGAAGTCAGCAAGAAGAAACATACGTACCCTCGCTTCGGAAGATGAGAGTAAACTGATAACGGAGGGCCAGCGTGGAGGCCTGCTTAGGGGTTATTCAGAGTTACCAATATTAGTTCTTGAACAGCTAAGTCTAGCACTGATATGATTGGCAGGAAATCTAGACAATACATTATAAATTTGGTAGTTCCAGGTGAATGTAAATATCACTTAGGCTTCTCCCTTCCCTCCTTACATGTATATTTATTACGAAAATAGATTAGAGGCCTACTTAGGAGATATATATTCAGAGCTACCAATGTTAGATCTTGAAACAGCTTTTTCTAGCACTGAAATGATTGGCAGGAAATCTAGACAATACATTATAAATTAGGTAGTTCCAGGTGAATGTAAATATCACTTAGGCTTCTCCCTTCCCTCCTTACATGTATATTTATTACGAAAATAGATTATACGGCATATTTCAAGGGAGAAAAACCAGCGAAAATTAGTGAACGAGTGCACGTGAGGTGTTGTCAGGTGATAATTAGCCAATTCCAGGTGTATGGCACTCTCACTTACCTTATTTCTTTCTTGTATATATTATTTAGTATAAGAATAGGGCATAGGGCTTATTTCAATGGATGAAATCAGTGAAAAATTCCAGGGAAGATTTACTTAGCATAGCACGGCCGGGCAGGCGAGAGGATAGGGTAATGGAGGTGGGGTAGGGAGGGGATTCAAGAACGGGGAGAAATGGCTAAATTGTCAACAATGGAGGGGAGTACAGATGAGATTAGGAGTGCTGACTAGTGTTGGACATTGGCAGTACTGATAGATGATACAAGCCCCCACTTGGAAGCCCGGGTGAATTCAAAATAACACAGAATCACAAAAGCGACGCCCCGTGATTAAGGGGTTAAAACAACTAGACAAAATTCAGAACAAAGCTGTTGGAATTGTTATTAACCCTGTTATTATCAATAACTACTTCCCCTACAAGTAAGAATGAATGTTGCCTCCCTTGCATTAGTTAACAGATTTTTTATGGCAAATGTTCATATGAAGTTGTGTCTATTGTGCCACCTCTCCATGCCTTCCCTTGTGCTACATGGGCATCTGGTTGTGCTCATGACTTGAATGCCACACAGCCATATTGCAAAACTTTTCTCTATAGAAGTCTTTTTTTCCCCGAACTGCATAAGATACAGTATTTAATCCTTAAAAAAATAACTTTTCTCCCTCTTCATGTCCTTATGCTTACACTCTGTAAAGGATCGAAACTAACACTATTTACCATACTGGAATCCCTAACATCGATCACAGATCAAGTCTAAAAAAATGTAAGACAACCCAGAGCAGCCCCCCCCCCAAAAATATATATATATATATATATATATATATATATATATATATATATATATATATATATATATAATATATATAAATAAACTGCTTGGCCCTGTTTCATCAGGTGAAAACAGACCTATAAAAGCAAGGATACACTCAACTCTCACCTGTGTGGATGAGCAAAGTTGATATCGTTCTACCTGGCAAGTGAGCTTCCATCCGCCTCAGACTTGCTTATATCGGACCGCCAAAACTCTGAATTATACAGTTTTTCATTTCAGACTCGGAGGTTTCCTTTTCATATCAAACCCAAAATCAGTATTTATAAATTTTGGCTGAAAGTTTATTTTTCAAGCACGTATATTCACTGACAGTAATAACCTTATCAATAAACGCAGATTGAACGTTAATTTGTCCACCACGCAAATTCACTGAGCAGTTAACTTATCGTGATGGGATACCACTTATATTTTAGCTTATTAGATTATAAAAAAGGAACAAAAATTTGGCTGAACGTTAATCTTTCAAATATAAAGACTCAAAGACAGCAGTTAACTTATCGTGAGAAAAATCCAACACATATTTAGCTCTCATTAGAAGCAATAAAAAAATCACTATCAGCAACTAGCATCGCCTTATGATGCGATAAGTGGAACTAATTAGCGAATATAGACTACTCCTATCTGGATCTCATGAAAAACATCTAAAAATCGGTGAGAGTAGTGGATAATTTGTTGCCTGCCGTCCGTGTGGCCGTGTACGGTAAGACATTTGATGCCTCATTAGATGTATCTCTTAATCACCCCTGCCTAACAATCCCACACATATTTAGCTCTCATTAGAACCTATAAAAAAGTCACTATCAGCAACTACCATCGCCATTAGACGGAAATAAGTGCAACTAATTAGTGAAAATGAACCACTTATACCTGGGTCTCAAGAAAAATATCTAAATATCGGTTTCGGCAATTAACATTGGGTAAAGGCTGGTTAGCGTAGTGGAAAATTTATTGCCTGCCGTCCGTGTTGCAATGTACGGTAAAAAAAAATGATGCCTCATTAGATATATCTCTTAATCGTCCCTGTCTAACGTAATAAGCTGATTTGGAAATATTTTTTGTATATCCACAGCTGAAACAAGAATTTACCTTTGCGTGTGAGGTGGCAAGGTTGATGCCGTCTCTTTCTCACGGACGTTTCCTCTGTCCTTCTTTTCTCCTCTCTCCTGTTTTTTGTAATATTTCCCTTCCTTCTTCCTTCCATTTTCTCTCTCTCTTGATTTTATCCCCCCCCCCCTCTCTCTCTCTACATCATCCCTTCCCTACATCTGCCTTAACTCCCCAAACGTCATTGCTCCAGGAGTGACTCAACTAATTTATGGAGAGCAACAGGTGTAATTAACAGGTTTCGTCAGGTGCCATAACCGCTCCTTAAGATTAAACACCGCGCTTAACTTGATAACGGGACGCTAACTAGTTCCTTAGGCAGATTACACACCTTGATCTGAGTTGCCGGGCTGAACACTTGACCTCTGTAAGCACTTGGATTGGCATGAGTGGCTGTATATGTGTGTGGGAACTATTTTTCACATACACACGTTCTTGTGCTAACCTCCTTGTCTATCTGCCTATCGATCTATCTATCTATCTATTTTCTGTCGTTGATGATGATGACGATGTTAGAGGCGTCCTTTAAGGTGACGAGATGACAATGACGTGACGGGTATCTGATGGCGTGAGGTAACCATCCAAGGCGGTGGGATGTGTGCAAGTGTTTCTTGTCAGTGACGTAGGTTATTTTATTAATGTCCGCCTCCCACGTGCTTTCTCCCCACCTACGTTAATCCTGTTCCTGTCTTTCCTCTTTTTACCTACATTTGTTCTGATTACTGTCTTAATGAATATATGAATGAATAAATGAATTAACTGGTTTGAAATTTATGTAACCCAACGCTTGTCTGTGTTCACGAAAATGATATACGAGTATGAGTATGTTCCCCGAGTCAAATACGTACAGACGTCGGAATAAGTTCGTTTCCTTTTCCATGGCCTAAGGTGTTTGTACCACTGCACGGTGGAGAGCTATCCTCTCCTACTCCTTTCCTGATAGTTCCATACTCCCACCCAAACTCCCCACTTCTCTCTCGCACCCCATAACCCCACCTAGTACCCTCCATACTCTCGCTCACAGCTAGCTGGGGGTTACTGCACTTCTGGCACCTCTCTAATTGCGTGTAGTTCGAACAACTAATTATGGAATAAACAGTATCATACACGTCTCTTTCGACCACCATCTCCCACACATTTCGTTTCGCAAACGCTTCAGTCCCAAACGCTTCAGTCCAACTATTTGCCCCCGGAGATCAACTTTGTCATGTTGCCGAGCCTGAGCCATAATAACCACGGCAAGGATACTCAGTGCAGCTGAGTTCGGTATCTTTATGAGAGAGAGAGAGAGAGACAGTTCTACTCCCTTGACAATGCTTCGATATGAACCTTTTGTGTTTCAGTGGTAAATATATCAGTATGTAGCACTCTAGTCATCCTT
Source organism: Coenobita brevimanus (assembly GCF_032717465.1). Lineage (NCBI taxonomy): Eukaryota > Metazoa > Arthropoda > Malacostraca > Decapoda > Coenobitidae > Coenobita > Coenobita brevimanus. Next base: position 62,109,389 of record NC_136993.1, on the reverse strand, counting down.
ATATGCACAGTTTGGGCGAATAGTTTAAAATTTTTAAACTATTTTTTACCCCGTTTGTTTGCCTTACTTTATGCATCTTCTTTATATATATATATATATATATATGTATATATATATATATATATATATATATGTATGTATATATATATATATATATATATATATATATATATATAGAGAGAGAGAGAGAGAGAGAGAGAGAGACAGACAGACAGACAGACAGACAGACAGACAGAGAGACAGAGATGGATAGATAGATATACATCAAATGTATTTACCTTTATGCAAAATTATTTGTAATAGCCTCTTCATATAGAGATGCAATAAAATAGTTGACATGATGGTGACTGTATAGAGGGAGTGTATACCGAGATGATGATCGTATTCACTGTGGACACAGCCATGTCAAAGGTTGCATATGATATGTAGATCCAAAAATTAATTACGTATAAGGGCAGAGGACGTTTCTTACACAAACATTATGGAAGTCAAAGCCATCCAGATTCCATTCTGCGTCCAAAGTCAAAATACACGGGTAAATAGGAGTATCTGGTTCCTTACTAATGATTAATCTATCATGTCAGTATATTTCTATCACGAGCCAGCCCACGATATCGCCACCTATCTAAACCTTGTTATCTGACACCGCTATACAAGGCGTGATGAAGCATTATCTACCGAATATTAACTCCTGTATATCAAGCCCTATATTAAAGAAAAAAAGACGCATAATATAAACACCACATCGCATTTCATTCTCCCTCCTCTCTCTCACCCCACCCCCGCACCATCACTCGTCCCCCCAACCCTCTTTCCTTCTTTAACTGACCCCTCCTTCTCAGCCCCTCCCGTGTGACTTGCCGCGCATACAGCAGCCAGTCTGAGGCGCGGGGTACAGAAAGATAGGTGATTATTTATGACTACGACTGTATAGTTTCCATCAGTAAAACACAACACACACACACACACACACACACACACACACACACACACACACACACACACACACACACACACAGCGCCTCATCACAAACATCACACTATACTCAATCTCATCACACATTGCCACACCTCTTAGAGCAGCACATCTACCTGGCCTAGGAAATTTCTAAACGCCTCTTCCTTAGCGATTAATTTTGCACATCACACCTTAACAGCTGTCTTGTGTTTTACTGATGGAAACTATGTCAGTATTAAAACGATGTAAAAAAATAAATGAGATAATATGTACTATGCAAAATAAATAGCTAAGGAAAAGAAGCAACGAAGCCTCCTGTGCCACCTGAAATACCGCCCTTAACACTGCCGTATGGGAAACTGCGATATTATTTCTTAACCTTTTTTTTTTTTTTCCTTAAGAGGTTTCTTTAAATGTTGCCTATATTGTTTTGAGTGCTAATAGTTTATGGATCACTTTTTATATAACAGGATGAAAAGATGTAATTAAATAAGTCACTAAGGAACAACCGTGACGAGCCTACGAAGCTTTCAGGGCCGTCTAGAATACGACCAGGTGAAGTAAGAATCTCGATGCTCCTCTTCCTTAGCTATTTATTTTCGATTCTACACCTTGACATTCCCTTGCATACATTTTTATTGTTTTAACATACTAATGTGCAAAGTGTTAAATAAATAGCTTAAGGAGAGGCGCTGACAATTTCCAGTGCCATCCAGAATAGCCACCCACACTTCCCGTTGCCACACCTTCCCTTCCCCAGTTTCCACGGGCTTTACTAATACCTTATACAATTATCAGTGGGTGTCGTGGTATCTGTGGCATGTCCTTAGCCTGATATTTCCTGTGTCGCTGTTTTCTCACGGTGTTGCATTTCGTAATTCATTGACAATGTGATTCATTCCAAGAGACAGCCAGTGAATATTCGAATTAACAGGTTTGGTGGACAACATGAATCGTTCAAGAAGACAGTCAGTGAATATTTGAATTAAAAAGTTTTGTAGACAACATTGACGAAAAGACAGTCAGTGAGTATTCGAATAACTAAATTTCATGCAATTTTCACGAGGCGAGCGTGAAGTAAATGAATGTCTTTTGTTTGGGTCGGCATAAACTAACTTTCTTTTTTAAATTCTAATTTGGTCTAAAATTGCCATCTCTCCATGATGAATGCCGATTAACATTAGAATAGGATGCTAGTCACGAAGAAGTGCCAAGAAATGGGTGTTGAGCCGTAGCATTGTCTTATTCAGCCATTAAGCAACGTGATTTATGCTGCAAAACTACTAAAAACTGGAGCAAGTTGCGGTAAAATGAGTATAGCAGTAAACATTCTACAGAAGTAATCATTCCCGGTGTATCATTGTTGATCAAATTACACATGCATGATTACACTGTTGTTTTTATAGTTATTTTTCTTACAAATTTTACTTAACTTTCTCCACCCCATTTTAACTGTTGTTGTTCTCACAGCTATCCCGATTTAAAACACATATTGCAAATTAGATCTAATTAGCAATATGTGTTTTAAATGCTTTTAGGTCTGAAGATGGGATATGCATCCCGAAACTAGTCACCTGGAATAAATCTGAATTGCAAAATCATCTTGATTCTCCTTCGCTGGCTCTATAGTATATATATATATATATATATATATATATATATATATATATATATATATATATATATATATATATATATATATATATATATAATTTTCTGCCATTAAAAAAATCGTCTGAATATGGCAGAAAATCATTGACACCTCTAATACGGTGATCAGTTTTATTCATGCTACATCCAGGGGACTGCATTTAGTTCAGAGGAGTGTTTTGAAAATAGAGCGACTTGATATCTTCTTTGTTAATACGTTCCCTATAAACTTCTGGCTGGTGGAATGTATTACTCGGTAGAGGTCTTCAAATTTCCCATCCTGAATGCTCCCTTGTTTCTGTGCTTTCTTCATCTCTTATCTGTGCACTTTTTCCAATCCTACTTCTTAACAATCATGTTAGAAGAAAATTTTTATTTTCTAACTGAGTAAAGAATGAAAACCGCCTATGCTAGGTCTGTGGCATCGAAGACTGTACTGAGTATCCTACCGCAATATATAGCCAAACAGATCGATTCCATGCTATTTTTACTCTAACTTGGCCTAAAATTACCATCTCTTCATAAATTCTGATTTGTGGAAGAAGTTTCTTCCTTTTTAGAGACCTTTTTAAATGGACACTTTTTCACTCATCAATTATACTGTCAGGCTATTATGTTAAACCAGAGCTGTTAACTACTGTAGGATGGGATTAAATAAAGGCTTTAAATGACTCTGCCAGTTTGAAGAGTCTCTCCTTAGCCACATATCAAGTTTAAAGTAAGCGAAATATGTTTTTCTTTTTTGTGTAAATGTGAGAAGTGAACAAAAATTATCTGGTGGCAAAAATAATAAAATACATAGCGCCAGTTTCCCGACAGGGTTGAACAGAGACTAATTTTATCCACTTCAGTTGGAAAAGGATAATTTGGGTTCAATGAAATCCTCCGAAGTTAACAATAATGAAAGTAATTCTTCATCACAGTGAGAGATAGGATCTAATGTTCAAATCAAAATCTAGAAATGGGATCCAAAATCCCTATTTCCGACTCTAATATGCAACGCACGTGACGAAGATACAACATATGTGGCCTTCCTGTATAGCTGCTGACTGCACCTTGTATCGTGGAATGCAGGCTAACCATATCTAATAACCACAGGCGTTACCTGAATCACCGTAAAAAAATCGGGGTGTGGATTCCATTATGCGATTTAATTTTTAAGCTTACAAACTTTAATTTTCTTTCTCACTACACCATCAGAATATCTCTGTGTTTTTTTCTCTGAGATTTTTGTTTTCAGTTTCTCCCTGCATCATTTCCATTTTGACTGCTCGTCATTCTACCTGAGAATTTCGTATATTGGTACTCTACATTGTCCTTAACATTTCACGATGCTGCAACTAAATTCAGCTTCCCATTATCCATTCTTATCTAAAACCTCTTTCTACACACACACACACACACACACACACACACACACACACACACACACACACACAATCTTCAACCGTTCTCCTTGCATTATGATTTTTGTCGTCACATATAAACTGCAAGCTTTAGTGGTGGAATGTTTGTGCATTTAATAAACAAGCCTTTTCTAGCGTTCATTTACAGTATGTAAAGCATGACGCTGATTGCCACAAATACAGCCTGTTCTGAGATATATTAGATGCCTAAAAACAAAGGATCCCCCCCCCCTTTTTTTTACTAGTACTCGTGTTACAAGTTATCACATTGTAGCTGAACTTTTCTGCAACATCTGTTTCTTTATTATTTGCTTTGGATATACACCTTGTTAATCTCTAATTCATAATTTCTGTCATTTACAATAGATATAGTTTGCATTGGTAAATATAAGAGGATACTAATTGTGTAATATATAGCATGTATGGCTAAAGATGAAATGAATAAAAAAAGAATAACTAATAGAGGGCCATAGTTTTCCCAAGTTTACCCTCAGGACACATGCCATTTTAAAAATCTCTTACTCTTCAGTGTACACGTTGGCTCAGCAAGTGTGGGTAGCGTCTAAATCGGACTTCATTTTTCTCCACAAAACACTGTAATAGGTATAATCTCTTACATAAATGATTGCTCCATTGTCTCACTTCTTGATCCATTTTTTTTCTGTATTTGTCATCTATTATGGGATGTATGACGACTATGCATGCATCTCCACAGACAAACTACATCAGCACCACGCTAACACAGCCAGCCACACCAGCACCACACTAACAACGTCAGCCACATCAGCACCACACTAAAACTGTCACCCTCACCACCACCACACTAACACCGTCAGCCACACCAGCACGACGCCACACTTTCAGCCTTACCAGCAGAGGTGCGGTGGTCAGGCAAAGGCGGGTGAGGCAGACGGCCGTGCAGGGTGTGACGGCTAGACCAAGTGTGTCAGCCACCTTGGATCCCTGGCTAATATTACGTAGTGGACGCGCCCTCCTCAGACTCACACTCTCGTACAGAAATCGCAAGTCGGATGAGATAGTGTATTTGTGGAGAAGGGCATGACCAAGGGTGTGTCAGACCTTTTTTTCAACGTGATGGTGAACAGATTGACCCACTTTGATAGGTTTATTGCAAAAAAGTGTAAAGCTGTTTACAAGACAGTGGAGACAAGACTCTGATGGTTTAAATGAAGTGTAAATGATTGTTTTGCTCAATATATTGGGCGGTTTTCATTTTCTTTTTTTTCATTTTTTTTATGACGAAAACGATAATGGCATTCTTCAAAACACACAACAAAGCAGGATACCCCTTTACTTTTTATATAGTGAAATGAAGAAGGGGAAGGTTTTTATATAACCGTACGCACTATTATATCTTTTAAAATTTTTGTCCTTGGAAATAAATAGGTTAGTTGTAGTTTCTCTAATCTTCATTTCCCGTATGCCGTGAAAGAATATTCGTAGTGACAATCGTTGCTGAATCTGTCAGGAAAATCCAGCAATAAATATAAATACGTTAACCCTAGGGGGCATGTATTGATTTTATTTTCCTTCACTCTCATTTATCAAATCTCATATCTGATCCCAAATCCGCAGCGAGGTTTGATTACCTTACTGGTGACTGAAATGTGTCCCACCCTCCTCAGCAGTAAAGTGTGAACGTTAACTTACAAAGCCCGCCTGGCAAACCACTGGGAGAGCTGTGCGTGCGTCACGTTAGCATCCTGACCACTCGCCGCCACTTTGAACACACACACACACACACACACACACACACACCAGCTGCTGGTGAGGACTGATGGGGGCTGGAGATCGGTGTAGACGTATGCCCATTGTTTTAAACTGTGGACAGGTGTTCACCTTACCCTATCCATATCTTTTGGTTAACTTAATGCACGAAAGGCGTGGCGTTCCCCAGTGAACGGGAGAGTATTACCCCAGCGTAGTACTGGAATCTGCGGGGAGTCTCATAGCACCTCTTCGCATGCCCCTTCGTCATATTATGGTAGCCTTGTGCAAAGAAAACTGTGTAGAATTTGAAGTGCCCGAGGGTGTGTGTAATGGGAATTATAATTTAATTAAAGAAACATCCTGTAAAGAAAAAAAAAAAAAAGTGTTTAATACTTTTATTGTTTTAAAACACTTCATCACTTCTCCGGAGATCGTTAATTTACAACGAGGTGAAAACAACGATGGAAAACTGCTTCCACTTCGATTATATTTTTTCAGTATTTCTACCAAGCTGTTTATTAGATATGGTGCATGAAACTTTTATAAATTTGTTCATGATACTTTTATAGAATAGTTCATGAAATGATTCCTCCAGTAAAGAAGTGCAGAGTACAACCTAAACAGACGAATCGTGCACAGCCAGTTAGTTTGAAATACGAAAACTCATATTTGCATTAGGTATACATTTACAAGTCCAAACTATTTTGTTTTGGCTTGGCAGTATATTTTTTCTGGTGTATTTAGGTGTGATTTGAACGAATTTGAGCTTTATTCTCGATGCTCGTGATCGGTTTTCAAATTACCCCCCCCCCCTCTCAAGTGTCTTGCGGGGACAGTTGGGTTATCAGGGTTCTGAGTGGGAAAAATGACAAAAAAAAGCATCTGAAGCAGAAATATAATCAAAATCGATTTGACCAGCCAAGGGGTATTCGTAGAGTTATAACTGTCTGCATGAACCCCTTTGAAGCTTTGGTATACATACTCATACAGAGTATTCAAGAACAAATGCCAGTCATTAATAATAAAATACGTAAGAATTGCTAAGATTAAGAGATTATATTGTATGTGAACCTTAGAAACTGTTATTTTCTTTTCAATATTGTAAATTTCAAACTAATCAGTGTTACCAACTGTTTGCCACACATCCCAACACGAAAGGGTGCTCTCTCACGCTTTCAAGATTACCATTTACGTTGAAGATGTGGGCTTCCATTTAGAGCGGGGTGCGGGAAGGGTAACCCCTGTCTTCACTTTCAAGACTACGGGTGATGAACGTCAGGGACGTACTGTAGGAAGATCTCACCCAGAAATATGTAGGCAACACAACTACAAGGCAGGTGAACGGGGAGGTGTCTGGTAGGTTTGTAGACCGGAGCAGGAACAGAGCACCGACACAAGAGAGGGGTAGCCAAGGGACTGTCATTGAGAATATACTGTATGGACGTGATGTGAATGAGATCCGACTCACCGCTGTCACCAATATGTTTCACCCCTCTCTAATCACCAGTTAGGAATAATCCAGAGAACTTGGTGTATTTACAACGGGAGTTTATTTGGAGAAGAGAAACACAGGTCCAACCCGTTCTATACCAGCCCCCAACTGTCCGCCAGCGAGGGCAGTGAAGGGAGCTGGCAGCCGGCAGGCTTGCTGTGAAGTTTATGAAATCAGTTGATGCATGCACTTTTGGTCACGTAGATACTCACTGGTAGATATACTGCTAACTTATATACTATTATACTGTTAGTTCTAGTTTGGTAGTTTAACATACAGTATTATTAATGTATGGTTACATATTGGGTTACTGAATGTATGGTTACATATAGGGTTACATGGTATTGTTTCATAGCATGGTTACAGTTACAAAGAATGGTTACATTGAAAGAGTCAGTCATTTTACATGAAGGTAACTGTGGAGGCCCGTAGACAGAAACTACGGGATGTTATGATAATTGTGTATGATAATTATGGTGTGAAGATTGGAGTTAATGACAGGCTTTGTTTCAGGTGTAGACCATAAGCTCGGCTCCAATAGGAAGGTAGCAGGAGCAGAAGGCAAAAAATGTCACGGCTGTGACAAGCTGTTTCCTTATTAAACACTGTCATGAGAAGAAAGGCTCTTTTTCAATGCTTTGTTTTATGCTTTAATCACTGTGACTGTTTGGTGCCCGTGACTGTAATATGTTTATTCCGCCAGTATCCCTAATCTGTATAGCAAATATTTACTCTGTGTATGTACGTTATACTGTAGTTTCGCATGAGGATTGGTATTATTATAGTCCTGGTGTCGTGTGTCCGTACCATAAATTTGTGATATTGTATTATCTTGACACTAACAAGTAGATTCTTAATATTGTCCTTCTCTGTCAAGATCATCATTTTTTTTTTTTTTTTTTTTCAGGGATGAAAGATATAAGCCAGTAAGGTAAAGTGTTGTGATGGCTGAAGGTGAAGAAACTCAGTGTGTGAAATTTGAATGGCATCATTGTGGAAAACAGTTCATTAGTAAAAGACTCTTAACAGGCATGCACTTCTTCACACAGAAGACCAGAATATTGAATGTGATAAATGTGGGAGACGGTTTGCTCGCAAGAGCAATCTGGTTGAGCACCTACAGGTTCATGCCAAGGTGAAGCATCTTAAAAGTCCCGTGAGCGTGGCAAACTTTTCACCAAAAACAGCAGCCTTACCGGACATTCATTTTTTCACACTGAATGGCTTCCAGAGTTATGAGTATGGTAGATTATTTCCATGCAGAATCACTCTCACTGACTACATGGTAACACATTCAGCAGTCAAAGAAAATTTCTCTCGTGATCAGTGTGGAAAAAAATTCTCACATGAGAGTAGCCTTACTTGACACACACACTCTCACACAGGAAAGAAGAGGTTGTTCGTGAAGAATGAAGCAAAGAGTTCTTTCGTAAGAGTTACCTTTATGAGCACTTACTACTTCATCAGGGGGTCAAGAGAATCGAGTTTGATGACTGTGGGAAACTGTTTGCTAGGAAAAGAGACATGTCCAAGCATAGTCACACTCACACAGGAGAGAAAGCTTCCATTGCAATCAATGTGGTAAACTGTTTGCATGAATGTGTAGCCTCTTGAGCACTTAATAACAAACTGCCCTAAAGTATAGCTATAGATGTGAGGAATGTCGGAAACTGTTTACAAAGAAGTGTAGTCTCAATAGACACTTACTCAGGACAGAAAGGCTTTAGGTGTGGTGAGTGTGGTCAGGAGTTTCTTCGTAAGAGCTACCTTGATGAGCACCATTTGACCCACAGTAGAATTAGAAATTTAGGGAGCACTGGGAGTGGAAAACTATATGCAAGGCAACAAGACCTCAGGGAACACATGCTGACTCGCCCTGGTAGGATGAACCTTGACTATGGTCAGCGTGTAAGTTATTTTGGTACTAAAAGTTATATGGCTCAGCACACATTTAATCACACGAAGGACGTTCAGCTGTCAGACACTGGTGATTTTTTAAAACAAGGAATCAAGAAGATAATGATAGCTGAGAGTAATGCTAGAGGGCAGGAAAAATATTATTTAAATATTAATTACATTTTAAAAACGGAAATAATTTCACATCCCAACTTTACAGTGAAGTAAATTTGGTATCCAGTAAAGTAAAAGAATTCCATTTTGTTCATCTGGTTGTGTTCCTAAAGTCTTTCAGGGTGCAACTTGCGTTTGAAGAGTTATTATCCCCTATTATTGAAAATTAAGGTTTGTTACAAAATTATCTCGATAATATGCCAATCCATTTACAATTACACTTAATTGCTGTGCAGTGGATCTTTTTAATCAAATTTTGTATCACTTGGAGGTCAGTTTGTGTGTGCGTTACTGTATATGCCTGAGTCCACAGTTGTTCCCTTAATGTTACTAGAGCATCCATCAATCCATCCATCATCTAATCTTGTGTTGCCCCATGATGAGTGTAGGAGCCTGGGGCTAGGCAAGTTGGTCCTGACATTAAAGATGAGAGTGACTAGCCTCACTCATCCCTGAGTGGCAATACGTGAGCAATAAACCCCAATCATCCCTTTGATATAAGCCTGCACGGGCTCAATCAGTGGTTTTATAAATCGTATATGTCTTGTAAGAAAACGTGTCCTGTCAGTGTCATCTGAAGTTTCATTACAATTATCTCATTCTTAAAAGTGGAAGCTCTCACATTCCAAGTCACAAGATGATAAGTAAAGAGTATATATGATACCCGTTTTAAACCAAGTATAAAAAAATGTCAATACTGTAGTGGGCAAACAGAGAGCATCTGGTACTCGGTCGTCATCTCATGTTCGTTATCATTTTATCACTGATGAGTGGCCAAGATCCATTACAAAGAAAAGTACCAGTATAGTGAAAGAGATTACATACAATACAGTGCTGAATGAAATGATACATACATTTTGACACTTATTAGCCATGCCTTAATGCCCTAACTCTGACATGTAGGCTTTGCTACCTACAACGTGTTACTCCTGTAGGGTAGAGCTGTTACGTCAGTTGGGTAAAAAAAAAAAAAGGGGAAATGACCCACGTCATATTCCCTAGAAACTGGATCTATTTGTTGCTGTCATTTACTCAGGTCTCTTGCTTCCTCAACTTCCTCTCTCACAAAAATTCACTTACCACAGGCTATTATCTTATTGGCCCACCAGGTCTACGTGACTCGCATATCTTTCCACCATCAGTTATATCAGTTCTGCGTTTGTAGCTATACAGTCTAAGCAGTCTTTTTCTCTTTAATTAGTGGATGGAGTTACTGTGAATCCCTCATTTGTATCACTTGCTTTTTCTATCTTGTCATTGCAGTCAAAATATATTTCACTATTGTTCTCTCTCCACTGCCCTCATTATGGCTGTTTCACTCATCTACATATCTTTGTTAAACATAACTCCTGGTGGTAGGTGGTGGTGACCATCATTTTCTCACTTAATGCAGTGCTGCCTACTTCTTCCTTCATCTTTGTCATTCTTTTTCTGTGTCTGCCCCCATCTCTGCCCATTTCTCCCATTCTTCTTGTCACTTTTTAATACTCTCCCGTCTTCCTTCAGGTGGCTTTATAGTGGGTCATAAATCTAATGGTTTCCTGTAACCCTGGAAGCCATTTACAACACGGACATTGTAACCATAATTATAATCAATTATCAGGGTGATTTGAAGACTACTATTGTGCCCCTGTTAACTGTGTTGGGACACATATGTGGCGTTCATCTGGGAAGCAAATCTCCAGACTCTTCCCCGCGCAAAGAAACATTGATTCACTACATGGACCAGCCCTTCATGGACGATAGCTTCTCTGTGGTTTATCCGTCTGCTCAACCAAGCAGACTGAAGTTAACACTCATCATCATCATCATCATCATCATCATGCAATCCATTGTTTCCACATGAGTGTAGTAGCCCGGGGCTGGGCAAGTAGGAATAGACTGTAGCACCAATCGAGCAGGGCAGTACTCCCGAGGTGGATGGAAAGCAGATGACAGGGAGTGCTGGAGCTCCCGTTTCGTCAGCCCTCAGGACTAGTTCCTAACCATCCCCCTTTGCTGAACTTTTTCAGTGTCGCAGATACACAGAGAGTAGGCCAGCATGCTCTCCAATACAAATTTCTCTAACTATCTATACCAAACTACCTGCACAGTACACACTACACTTCCTTTTCCAAAATTCAAAAAAAAAAATAATAATCATGGCGTCTCAACACTCAGCCTCGGAGTCCCCGGGGGGGGGGGGACCATAAATGCCCCCACCTTCCATCCCTCTCCCGGTGACGACACGAGGTGCCTGGAACCACTGTCTGACTAACTTCTTCATTTCTGCAACATTCACGGCCTTTCCTCTAACTTTCGCTCTGTTGAGCACCACCTCTCCTCCTCTAAACCTCTCCTTCTCTTTCTGACTGAGACTCAGCTGTCTGAGGCAACTGACAACAAACCCTTTTCTGTATCCTCCTACTTTCTCTATACTCATTTCAAAGCCAAAGGTGGCTGTTGTGTATATACAGTATACGCAACAACCTATCTTGCTCTCGTCTTTCTGAACCCGATTCTTCTGAATTCTCAACACTCTGGCTTCGGCTTTCCCGTCATTCTCTGACTAAATATATCTGTGCTGTTAACTTATCCCCTAATTCTACTGACTATCAAAAATTCTTCGACTATCTTACTTCTACGATGGAACACATTCTATCCATTTCTCCTTTCTCTGAAATCTCCATTTTAGGAGATTTCAATGTTCACCACCACCTTTGGCTCTCCTCTCCTTTCACTGATCCACCTGGTGAACAAGCCTACATCTTTTCTATCCTTAATGACCTAGAGCAGTTTGTACAGCACCCTACCCGTATCGCTGACCGCCTTGGAGAGAGCTCCAACATACTTGACCACTTCCTTACCACCAGTCCTTCTGCTTACACTGTTAATCTTTTCTCTCCGTTGGGCTCCTCTGATCACAACCTTATCACCTTAACCTGTCCTATCACTCAGGTACGGCCTGTGGACCCTCCAGGGAAATATTGTCTGTGGCATTTTGGAGCCACGGATTGGGAGGCCCTCAGGCAGTACTTCTTTGATTTTCCTTGGAATGATTATTGCTTCCATGGCCAGGAGCCATCTGAGTGTGCCTTGCGCATTACTGAGGTTATTCTTTCAGGCATGAAAGCATACATTCCCCTCTCGTATCCTTTGTCTAACGCAAGAAAACCTTGGTTTAATCACGTTTGTTCTAATGCTGTCCGCAACAAGGAGAGGGCCTACAGAAGGTAAAGGAGCCAACCCACCCCTCAATCATATCATCTTTACATTTCTGCTCGGAATCGTGCTAAGTCTGTTCTTCGCTCTGCTAAAAATAATTTCATCTGTACTAAATGCTCTCAACTCTCCAACTCAAATTCTTCCCGCTCCTTCTGGCACCTTGCCAAAAACCTTTCTAACAACTTTACCTCATCATCCTTCCCTCCTCTTTTCTACTCTGATGGTTCTGTAGCTATTTCTTCTACTGATAAAGAAGATCTCTTCGAACAGACTTTCTCCTCCAATTCCAACTTAGACGATTCCGGTGCTGTTCCTCCATCATTTCCCCCCTCTGACTTCCTCATGGCTAACATTAAAATTTCTTCAGCTGATGTATTTTCTGCCATCACTGGCCTCAATACAACAATGCATATGGGCCTGATGGAGTCCCTCCTGTTGTTCTCAAGAACAGTGCTTCTGTGCTTACACCCTGCCTAGGCAAACTCTTTCGCCTTTGTCTGTCAACTTGTACCTTTCCTTCTTGCTGGAAGTTTGCACTCATTCAGCCAGTCCCAAAGAAGGGTGACCACTCCCAACCCTCCAACTATCCTCCAATTGCTTTAACGTCCTGTATTTCAAAAGTTTTCGAGTCAATTCTCCATACAAAAATTTTAAGGCATCTTTCCTATCGCAACCTTCTTTCTGATCGTCAGTACGGGTTCCGTCAGGGAGGATCCACTGACGATCTTCTCACCTACCTTTCAGACTCCTGGTCATCCTCCTTTCGGGACTTTGGTGAAAGCTTTGCCATTGCACTTGACATCTCTAAGGCTTTTGATCGAGTCTGGCATAAATCTTTAATTTCCAAACTGAACTCTTATGGTTTCTATCCTTCTATCTGTGCCTTCATCGCTAGCTTCCTTTCTGGTCGTTCTATAGCCGCTGTAGTAGACAGCCATCGTTCTCCTAGATCTATCAACAGTGGTGTTCCTCAGGGCTCTGTCCTATCACCAACTCTCTTCCTTTTATTCATCAATGACCTTCTAAGCTGTACATCTAACCCTATCCACTCATACGCTGATGACTCCACCCTTCACCTTTCCATTCGGTTCCCGCAACGCCCATCTCAGCAGTTACTTCAACAAACAAGGGATGAGGCTATGGCACACCTAATGTCTGACTTGGCTCGTATCTCTGACAGGGGTAAAAATGATCTGGTTGTTTTTAATGCATCTAAGACTCAGTTCTTACACCTATCAACCCGACAAAATCTTCCACAGGTATACCCACTAATGTTTAACAATATTCAGCTTAATCCTGCATCATCCTTGAACATGCTTGGGGTTTCATTTACTCGGGACTTATCTTGGAAAGATCATATTACATCTCTTGTAAAATCTGCTTCCAAGAGATTAAGTGTGCTATGCCGACTCCGTTCTTTCTTTACCCATGCTCAATTGTTGACTATACAAGGGTTTTATCCGCCCCTGTGTGGAGTACAACTCTTATGTGTGGGGAGGCTCCCCACATACAGCTCTTCTCAATAGGGTGGAGTCAAAGGCTTTTCGTCTCATTAACTCTCCTCCTCTTCCTGACTCCCTTCAACCTCTGTCTCTTCGCCGCACTGTTGCATCTTAATCTCTTTTCTATCGCTACTTTAATGGTCACTGCTCCTCAGAACTGTCTGCATGGATTCCTCCACGTCTACGACGGGCGCGTAGCACCCGTCTAGCAGCAAACTCTCATCCTTTTTCTGTCTAACTCTCTAATGCAAGAGTTAACCGTTACTCCCAGTCCTTCATTTATGCAACAGGTAAACTCTGGAACTGTCTCCCTCTGTCTGTATTTCCTGCTGCCTATGATCTCCAGTCTTTCAAAAGCAGTGTGTCCAGGCATCTCGAAATGATCGGATCTTGAATTTGGCTCTCTATTGTATTTTGTTTTTTCTCTTGGAGGAGACTGTTATTGCGGGCTCATGGCCTTTGGTTCCTTCTTCCTTGCATAAAAAAAAAAGTTGGTCCTATTATTTAAGGTGAGAGTGACCTGCTTCACTCATCCCTGAGTGGCATTACGCGGCCAATATTCCCCAACCACCCTTTAGATATAAACCTGCACCGGCTCGATCTGAATGGAGCTACATAATTGCCCACTAAACCACCAGTCGCCATAATTTGGGTATATGGTTACCACCCAGCATAGTAAATGGTTTCCTGGTATACAGGAAACCATTTTGCTTGTCACTCAGTGTAGAGTCACCCGTAGACAGAAAGAAGAGGAAAGAATGAAGGAAAGAAAGACAGAAGAGGAAGGATGAAAAGAAAGACGTGGCCTTCCATGCCAAGTAAACCGTAATCCCCTCGTTTCCCTCTACCATATTTTACTTTGACCATCCATATAAATAACCACACATTTCCACACACTTTGTGCTCCTGTCACTTTCTACAAGTACCTTGTGCTTAAAAAAAAAAAAAAAAAAAAAAAAAAAACAGCACAGCAGTCAAATGGGCAGAAGCAAGATGCTTGAAGGAGTAGAATGTAATTTTTTTTTTTTTATTTCATATTAGCATTGCCAAGAAAAAGAATGGAATGACGATGTCTTACTTTTTATTTGCGAATGTTATTTCTTGACAGCCATGTCAACATATTTCAATTGTTAGGATTCTTGCCAGTCATTATGCAAGCATCTGAAAATTGAGAAGAAACAAGTCAGACACAGTCAAATGATGTAAGCCAAGTAACTATGGGGTAAATGAACTTTTAAGTGGCTGGTATGTATATTTTTCCCTTATTTACCTCACAAAAAGCTACAAGGTTAAACAAGCATCCACTAGCATATAAGGGATGGGAAAATAAAAGAAAGAGTACTATTACTCTGCTGTTTGGAAATCCTCAAAGCCAATACAATAACAAGCTCAAAGACAGTTGCCTGCTTCTCTTACATGGATTTCCTTTTTCTATGATGTGCTAGGGAAGAAAGTAATGGACATTATCTAAGTGTGAAACACACGTTGCAGAAGAACAGGCAAACTTTATCTTGTGATGGTACAACAAGATCTGCACTGAGTTGGTTTAACAGAGGGTTTAAATGATTATGGCTTTACTTTCACATCATAGCCAACTGAAGCTGTAGGAGAGAAAAATATTTTGTACTGGAAAAACAAAGATTTTTTTACAACAGGTGTACATACTGACTAGTGATTCATGTGTGCTTTATGTCCTGTGCATCTCGCTAATTTCATCCACACAGGATTGTTATTAGTTCCTTTGTTCTCAACCAAGCCACTCTTTGCCCCTTGCCCTCCTTAGTTTCTTTACATGTACTTTTTCTTAACATTAGTAATGGTTTGTAAGAATGACATACCATCAAATGCTGACACTCATTACTGTTGCTGCGGCTCTATAATCGCTGACACAGAAAATTAGTTGGCTTATGTTCTGAATGGTTTTCTGGATAGCATTGGATTAAAGCTTATCAAAAATAATAAGAACGACAGAATTGTGGTGAATGGGTTTCTTTATGTTTGAATTTTTAAATATGTGGTATATTTGTCAAAAATAATACCTATGATAACATTATAGAAATTGCCAACAGAAACTTATAGGTACCTGGATGTATACATGCAAAAACCAGCTAATGAAAGCTAAACAATGGCCCTGTTAGATAAATTTTCTTTTTCAAATTTTTAACATAAATTCCTGGAGTGCCAATTACGCTTTTGTGGAAGAGTAGTACAACTGTGAAGAGGTCAGAAGTCTGTATTTGAGTTCAGTGATTAGGTCAATATCCATTATCCATGTTCAGTGATTGGGTTCGTATCGATGTCCACTGACGTGGTGTCCAAGCCTTCAGTGACAACAGCTCTCAGGACTGCTTTTCTGTTATCGGCAGGAATACAGTTTAACACCAAAGATAATTAAGATTAACATTTGATTAGTACTATAATATTAACTCATTACGCCTGAAGACATTATTTTTTTTTTCCAGAACCTTACATTCAGCTTTGAAGAGTACCCTAGTTGTGAAAGGATTTTTGAAGACACTAGTGGTTGTTTAATGTAGCAGATCCAGAATAATTATATGGCTATACTGCCTGGTTATGCAAATGTCTCTTAACTTATTCCCTACTCTCTCAAAAGGAGGATGGTGGACTGAAGAAGAGCAGTGTAAGCCTGCAGTCCACTGAATCTACATTTAAGATGTGCCATGGGCCAGAAAAACAATAACATTGTGCATAAATAAAAATAATGTAGTCTTCTAGTTATATTCACAGCCACATTGGTGTAGGAGAATTCTTTGTCAACTTAAAGAAGAAAAGATGATTACTGTGCGTACAAGTCACCGCCACCTGGACATTAGGATAGGGGAGGGTCTTATTTCTTACTTCTTACCAGCTATAAGGGGACACAGTTGACCTGGCGGAGATTCTAGAGCAAGAAAAAATAGGGTATTTTCTTTCTGATTAAGGATTGTACTTTTAAGGCAGAGATACATATATAAACACGTGTAGGCACACTTCTCACTTAAAACTATGTACAGCATAAGAGAGAGAGAGAGATACTAAGGAGTTAGTGCTCACCTATTGGAGGTAACTGTAGGTAAAAGCAGCAGGCACAGTTAGAGGCGCCACACAACATTTGACCATCCACGCAGAACTCAGACGTATCGAGCCAAGAATGAGAGCACAGACCCCCTAGCTTGGCACACGCTGTATCCCTGCAGAGTTGAGATGAAGGTTGGATTACTTACGTGAATAGTCATGAGTTCTTTTATTCATCTTAGTAAGGGCATTTCGAAGTGGCGTGATTTGCCATGAAGATAGCATTGTCTGTTGGCTGTAACATACTCTGATTTCCCGAGTTGAGAGGAATGCTGGGTTGCCTACGTGAATAGTTAAGTGTACTTTCAGACAGTTTAGTAGTGGATTTTGAAATGAGAGGGAAGGGGTCAGACACAATGATACTACTGCTCAGTGGCTCTAGCACAGTCAAACATTCCAAGTTGAGTTGAAAGACAATTTGCGAACCCCCTCAACCATAATGATGTGCTGTTCAGTTTATTCTTGCTGCCAACTGATGATTTTACTGATCTTAGGAAAGGCGTCTCATACTGAAGAAAGTTATTAATGCTGTATCTAAACTCCTATTTCGAAAAGTCCATCATATGCTGATGGAAATTGTGAGATGATGAGAATAAAATGCAAAACGATGCTCTCCGGCTCAGTGGATTGAGTAATTATTGTGTCCTTGAACCTGATGATGTAGTTTTTGATGTGGGAGTGTCTCCTGAAGCGTTGACCTCCCCCGCCTTGCCCTCTCCTCCTCTGCCCTCCCCTACCCTGCCCTTCTAATACCTTTCCCTCCCCTAGCCTGCCCTCCCGTCGTTTACCCTCCCTACCTGCCCTTCCATTCCCTTTCCCAGTCAGCCAGTCCCACCCTAAGGATAATCACATGAAAGATGCAAGTGGAGCTCTGTATGAGGCTTCACTTTAGCTGCATAAGATTTCACACACAAGGGTCAAATTCTCGTCGGGTAAGGAAGCTCCCCAACACTTTTCCTAAGCGACTAATTTTCGTTTTTTTTTTTTTTTTCGCCGTACTGTCCTATTCTGTGATATAAATCCTTCCATTATCGCCGTACTCTGCATAAATAACATACAAATGGATATTATCCAGCCCTATCCAATATTAAATCGCTAAGGAAGAGGTGTTAGGGAGCTTCCTTGACCGAGCAGAATACGGGCCAGGGTTCTTCATTAGGTAAGTCCCATACGATCTCACATTTATCTGGTAGGCTACTTATGTACTGGAATCCGAACATCACTCACCCTTTGTTATAGCATCCAAGACAATGGTAACATCTAATATGTAAAATAAATCGCTTAAAAAAATTTGCAGCGAAGCTTCCTGTGCCACCAAGAGTTTAATGTCACTTACCGTCCTGCGAAGCAATATGGTGGGTGCATGTTGCCCGGCTCTCCGATGGCGACCTGCCTCTCTTCAAGCTCCAGCTGAGTGTCGTCATCCTTCTCGAAATCCGCTTCTTCCTTTGGCATAAGATTCTGCGACACAAAAGAAGGCGTTATCGAAGTAAACAAATATAATAAACAAATAAATAAATGAGTAACTCCAAAACGCAAATGTAATGTCAGATTATAGCGTTCATTTTTCAGTTCAAACTATTCATCCAGGTCTGTCCAACTCTCTAATGCAAGAGTTAACCTTTACTCCCAGTCCTTCATTTATGCAACAGGTCAACTCTGGAATTGTCGCCCTCTGTCTGAGTGTCTGTATTTCCTGCTTCTTATGATCTCCAGTCTTTCAAACGCAGAGTATCCAGGCATCTCGAAATGAATGGATCTTGAATTTGGCTCTCTCCTGTACTTTGTTTTTCTCTTGGAAGGAACAGTTTTGCGGGCTTATTGCCTTTGGTTCCTTCTTTCTCACATAAAAAAAAAAAAACTATACTCAGTTTATATCTGAACTGAACAAGGTAATAAGTATATGAAAAAATAAATATAAGTAACTCTAGAATGCATGTCTAAGGTCAGACTAGGGAAGTTGGTCTGAGCTCAATCTATTCATCAAGTACGTAACTAGATACAATTTATCTCTGAATTAAACAAGAACCGCTAGTAATGACAAAAATATCACTATACCTAGTGGCGCAGTCGGGGGGGGGGGGGCACGATGCCATCACCCCCCTTTGACGCTGAGGTCGAAATTCCAAAAAGCTTCAAGCATCATGGGCAACCATCACTATTCCCACCCATTCGTGGAAATAACATGGAAATATCAGTGATATTATTTTATATAGTTCCATGTTTCAACAGTGAATTAGGCTTGTATTTGGGCATTACCAGTTACATTTACATTAATTACATTGCAGTATTGGCAATTCCACACTTACAATCATGGTCGTTATTAATCACCTATCGTTCGGTATCCCGTAACTCAGGCTGGCTCCTTTATGCGCGGCGTCACACTGGAATAAGAGGGGCTGAGAGGGAGGGGCCAGAGAGAGAAGGGAAAGTGAGTGGGGGGACGAGTGATGGTGCTGCGATGAAGTGAGGGAGGGGAGGTAGGGAAGGGAGAATGATTTGCCCAGTGCTGGCCACATAATTTGTCTATTTCTTTCATTCAGGGCAGGATATACTGTAAAGGAGTTAATATGCAGTGAATAAAGCTGCATTATACCTTGTATAGCGGCATCAGATAACAAGCGTTTGATAGGTGGAGATATCAAGGGCTGGCTCGTGAGAGGAATATACTGACGTGACAGATGAAATACTAGTGCAGAGCCATCGAGATTGTGTGGGCCCAGACTGTCAATGCATGGAAGCCAGAGAACGAGAGGACACGGGCACGCCTCCTCCAGCACACCAAGGACGAGCGGGAACTGTTCAGAAGAAACCAGCAAACCATCAACAACACTTTCCTCGGTGACGCGAAGACTGCGAGAGATTGAGGCAGGAGGCCGCTGGACTATTTACTAAGGCTTTCCTAGTTGCTTTGGCTTGACGAATGTCGGTTAACATTGACGTAGATATATTATGGGAGTTTGGGTAGGATTTTGTTCAATTTTCCTTCTTACAGATTATAAGAGATACCGTTATTATATCCACCTATGTCCATAGACATCAAATTTATTTACCTTTTATGCAAAATTATTTTAAACATTTCATATAGAGATGACATAAAATAGTTGACATGATGGTGACTGTATACAGGGAGTGTATACCGAAAAGATCATATTCACTGTGGACACAGCCGTGTCAAAGGTTGCATATGATATTTAGTTCCAGAAAGTAATTACATGTAAGGGTAAAGCACGTTCCTTACACAAACGTTACGGAAGTCAAATCCATCCAGATTCCATTCTGCCTCCAAATTCAAAATATACGGATAACAATGAACTGGCATCGCACTAATGTTTGATCTGTCATATCAGTATATTTCATGAGCCAGCCCTTGATATCACCACCTATCTAAAGCTTGTTATCTGTCGCCGCGATACAAGGTGTAATGCATCTTTATCTACAGAATATTAACTTCTTTATATGATACCCTGAATGAAAGAAAACAGAAAAATTATGTGGCAACCACTTTGCATCTCTTTCTCCCTCCGCTACCTACCCTCCCGCACTCCACCTCCAATCAATCACTCGTCCCCCCTCCCACTTTTCCTTCTTTCTCTCTCTCTCTCTCTCTCTGGCCCCTCCATCTCAACCCCTCTTTCTCCAGTATGACTTGCCGAGCATATATGAGGCAGCCTGAGGCACGGGGTATCGGAGGATAGGTGATTATTTATGACCACGACTGTACAATAATGTCTATCATACACTACGACTGAGAAAAGACTACTAAACACGAGACCAAGATTCAAGAATGATAAAAATGATGGGGCTTAGCCATATAAATTAGTCGACATTATCGTGGATGAAATTCCCTAGTCCGAATTCACCGAGAGACGAAATAGCCAGTTACGAGTTCTTCTCTCTCCAGAGTAGAGTGAATGAGTTGTACGTCTGGCATGTATCTGGCTGCCGCAGCCGTCGGCGTATGCTCGGCACATGCGCAATGAACGCAAGGAGTCACCACTTCATACTATACCGGGTCCCGTCTTCAGTTCAGTTTCCACCAGTGTGCGAAGTCTACAGAAATATATGTATTTCTAGATATTTTTAAGTTCATGCAGAAAAACAGATTTTTAGGCAAAATTTACAGAAAATTTGGAAATCTACAGAAAAGTTTACAGAAATCTGTCAGGAATTTGAAAATTGTCAAAATACACGTGAATCGTGATTTTAATCAATCTGAAACTAAATATTAGTACACAGTCTTTGACTCGAGGTAGTGACTGATGTGAATAACGAGTAGAAGAATTGAAAAAAATAATAGTCGAGAGTTGTCGTTTTGAAATATAGAAAAGTAAAGAGAACTTTATTATTTATTATTGTTATACAGTACTTGCAAGGGTATTAATTACCAAATATCTATTATACTCGTATATTTACTGATGGAATTTTGTTTCTCTAGCCTTTTTACTGATTGAGACTCACGTCAAGTCGTGTTTATATTCTGAGGTGTACATTAAAATTATCAGTTATTAGTCACCAAATACCTAATTTATGTTTACAGATTTTTTTTTTTCTTTTGTTTCGTGAATTGTGTATTGATTGAGATTTTCACTGAAGCCAAGTTTGTACATTTTGATTGATACGTTGAAATTATCACGGGTATGTTACGAAATATTTGTTTAGATGGATTTTGTGTGTGTGTGTGTGTGTGTGTGTGTGTGTGTGTGTGTGTGTGTGTGTGTGTGTGTGTGTGGCTTCATAGATTTTATAATGGTTAAGATTTTCACAGACCAAGTTAAGTGTCATATTTTGCTTTGCATATTAAAATTATCCTGCGTTTATAAAGTCCTACCATTTGTAATCACCATTATTTGTGTACTGTCTTGTCATGATGGCCATTTATGGTCTACAGAAATTTTCCTAAATCTACATTTTTTTTTTTTTTTTTTGACCGAAACTGCAGATATTTTAGGGCTGGCACCTGGCAACACTGGTTTCCCCTTTCACCAACTTTGTTGGACGGATTGACGGTTAGTGGATATGTATGGCCAATTTCTGGACTTTTATACTCATATCTCCTGAGTAAAACACACTATTGTTTAGCTCATTTTTGGCCTTACAGGTTAAAAACTATCTCCTTTACCCTTTTAGCCACGTAGACGCACTTGGTATTTTACTTTGGGTCTCTGGCTAACGCCATACGATTTTACTCGTCACAGGGGGTAAGTGCCCCCCCCCTTGGACAAATCGTGGCTGCGTCACTGACTACACCTGTTAATAAATCATAAGAAGGTTCACTGCAGATTTTAACTATAGCCTTGGAGGGGGAGTGGTAGCCAGAATGAACCCCTCCTCAAGCTGGCGAAACACGAATGGGAAAGAGGGGAAGCATTTGTAGTGACTGATGCTTGTGACAGCCTAAGTGATGTAATGCCTGTGTGTGTGTGTGTGTGTGTGTGTGTGTGTGTGTGTGTGTGTGTGTGTGTAAGACTCACTGCAGCTGAGATACTCCCAACAAGATGGTCAGGCAGAGAAGCACTTTCATCTTGGCGGTTTGGGCTGCCTTTTTGCTGTGCTGACTGTTGACCAACTCTGAAATGATTTAAGGGTGGCATAATAGGTGGAGAGAATGAAGAATCAGACAGACTAAAAGAGTATGTGAGTGAGATGGACGGGGAGAGGAGGAGGGGGAGACCAAGGAGGAGAAGGAAGGATGAAGTGGAGAGATACATGAGGGAGAGGTGTGTGAGTTCGAACGAGGACAGCCAAATGACAGAGAACAGGGTGACAAGGAGGCAGTTTGTTTCTGGTCACTCTTTACAGAATTAAGCCATCTGGCAATAGATAATCATACGAGGGGTGGCCACAAACAAATCGCCTCCATGTCGCCTGCCATTTGGCTGTTCTTCCTCGCTTTGAAGATACATTTAATTCTTAAAAAAAAAAAAAAAAAAACTACTCCCTCCAAGTCCTTATGTTTACACTCTGTAAAAGATCGAAACTCACTATTTACCTTATTGGAATCCTTACATTCTATCACAGAACAAGTCTAAAAAATGTAAGACAACCCAGAGCAGTCTCCCCCCCCCAAAAAAAAAAAAAAAATAAATAAATAAAATAATCTCCTTGGCCGGCTGTTCCATCAGGTGAAAACAGACCGATAAAAGCAAGGATACATTCAACCCTCACCTGTGTGGATGAGCAAAGCGGATATCGTTCTGGCTGGCAAGTGAGCTTCCATCCGCCTCAAACTTGCTTATATCAGACCCCCAAAACTATGAATTATACAGTTTTTAATTTCAGACTCGAAGTCTTCCTTTTCAAATCAAACTCAAAATCAGTATTAATAAATTTTGGCTGAACGTTAATTTTTCAAGCACGTACATTCACTGACAGTAATAACCTTATCAGTAAACGCAGGTTGAACGTTAATTTGTCCAACACGCAGATTCACTGAGCAGTTAACTTACGGTGATGAAATACCAGGTATATTTAGCTTATTAGACCATAAAAAAAACAATAAATAATTTGGCTGAACGTTAATCTTTCAGACATGAACATTCAAAGACAGGAATTAACTTATCGTGAGAAAAATCCCACACAAATTTATCTCTTATTAGAAGCAATAAAAAAAATCACTATCGGGAACTACCATCGCCTTACGAGCGCAATAAATGGAACTAATTAGCAAAGATAAACTACTCATACACGGGTCTCATGAAAAATATCTAGATATCGGTTTCGGCATTTAACATAGCCAGAAAATTTATTGGGTAAAAGCTGGTTATCGTAGTGGATAATTTACTGCCTGCCGTCCGTGTTGCAATGTACGGTAAAACATTTGATGCCTCATTAGATATATCTATTAATCGCCCCTGTCTAACGTAATAAGCTGATCTGGATATAATTTTTGTATATCCACAGCTGAAGCAAGAATTTACCTTTGCGTGTGAGGTGGCAAGGTTGATGCGTTGATGCCTTCTCTTTCTCACGTACGTTTCCTCCATCCTTCTCTTCTCTCTCCTGCTTTCTCGAATATTTCCCTTCCTTCTTCCTTCCATTTGTCTCCCTCCTGTTTCTGTTACCCCCCCCCCTCTCTCTCTCTCTCTCTGCATCATCCCTTCCCTACATCTACCTGGCCTTAACTCCCTAAAGGTCATTGCTCCAGGAGTGACTCAACTAATTTATGGAGAGCAACAGGTGTAATTAACAGCTCTCGTCAGGTGCCAGTACCGCTCCTTAAGATTAAACACCGCGCTTAATTTGATAACGGGACGCAAACTAGTTTCTTAGGCAGATTACACACCTTGATCCGAGTTGCCGGGCTGAACACTTGACCTCTGGGAACTAGTTTTCACATACACACGTTCATATGCTAACCTCCTTGTCTATCTGCCTATCGATCTATCTATCTATTTTCTGTCGTTGATGATGATGTTGTTAGAGGCGTCCTTTAAGGTGACGAGATGATAATGACGTGACGGGTATCTGATGGCAGTGAGGTAACCATCCAAGGCGGTGGGATGTGTGCAAGTGTTTCTTGTCAGTGACGTAGGATATCTTAGTAATGACCGCCTACCACGTGCTTTCTCCCCACCTACGTTAATCCAGTTCCTGTCTTTCCTCTTTTTACCTACATTTTTTCTGGTTACTGTCTAAATAAATAAGTGAATGAATGAATGAATTAACTGGTATATAATTTATGTAACCCACCGACTGTCTGTCTTCACCAAAATGATATATGTGTATGTTCTCCGAGTCATATATGTATAGACGTCGGAATAAGTTCGTTTCCATTCCCGAGGACTAAGGTGTTTGTAACAATGCAAGGTGGAGGGCTGTCCCCTCTTCTTCCTTCCTCATAGTCCCATACTCCCACTCAAACTCCCCACTTTTCTCTCCCACCCCATAACCTCACCCGGTACCCTTCATACACTTGCTCACAGCCAACTAGATGTTACTTTACTTTGCACCTCTCAAATTACGTGTAGTCTGAAAAACTAATAATGGAATAAACTGTATCATAAACATCTCCTTAGACCGCCTTCTCCCACACATTTCGTTTCCCAGCCGCTTCAGTCCCAAAGGCTTCAGTCCAACTATTTGTCCCCGGAGAGCAACTTTGTCATGTTGCCAAGCCTGAGCCATAATAACCATGATAATGATACTCATCTTAATGCGGGTGGGTTCGGTATCTTTATGAGAAAGAGCAAATTCTACTCCCTTGACAATGCTTCGGTTTGAACCTTTCGTGTTTCAGTGGTAAATAAATCAGTATGTAGCTCTCTAGTTATCATTATATGCACGGTTTTTAGTGAATAGTTTAAATTAATGCATCCCCCCCCTGTCTCTCTCCCATATATATATATATATATATATATATATATATATATATATATATATATACATACAGAGTGTGTATAGGCTTATATATATATATATATACATACAGAGTGTGTATAGGCTATTGCAATAGCAATTTCTGGCGCTGGAGATCTATTTCGATATCCCAATGGTCGCAGCAGTTCTGGAGATCGCGAGAACGGGATGTTTCTTATCCCACGGAGTCGTACAGCTTATCGTATATACTTGGAAGTTATTGGTTACTCTGGCAGAGGTGGGAGGAGTGACATGGGTATAGAGATTCGGGCTTGTGGGACGGCATCACCTGTTCAAAAAGTCAGTGCTACCAGTACATACACACAGTAGTCCGTTAGATTAGTTCTCAGAATCACTAGATTATTGCTATATGGCATAAAATGCTAGAGTCTCTATAGACAAATGGTGCACCTCCTACAATACAGAATAACAAGGCATAATTCCCGCAAAAATAGTTAGCATTCATGTCACTCGATGTCATATTTTCTGCTAGTTCGAGGTAATTATTTCTTCATTTAGCTGTAATTGAGCTACACTGGCAACACTGCACACGGTCGGTGTAGGGAAAACTAGAGCAGCGAGCGGGAGGGTGTCTGTGCGTGACCCTGGCTGGTGATGATATGAGGTATTTAAATATGTCCGCAGGTGTGAGGAACAGATAAGGACCCACTCTGGGTTTTGTGCAACAGCTCCACCCACACCCACACCCCTGTCCTATAACGGAAATTATTAACGTCACCGAAACTAATAAGGTGCGATATCTCAATGGTCGTAGATCACCAGTGTACGTTATACATGTGTGTGTGTGTGTGTGTGTGTGTGTGTGTGTGTGTGAGAGAGAGAGAGAGAGAGAGAGAGAGAGAGAGAAAGAGAGAGGGGGGGATCTAGTAACGCAATATTTAATCACAGCAGATTTATTCTCTCTCTCTCTCTCTCTCTCTCTCTCAGTATTGTAAACCTTTTCCTAACTTGTTTTTTTTATATATATACTGTACTATTCCTTTTAGTAGTTGTTCGGGCTACACGTAATTAGAGAGCTACAAGACGTACAGAAACCCTCAGCTGGCTGTGAGCTAGACTATGGAGAGTACCGGTTATTGGGTGGGAGAGAAAAGTGGGGGTTTGGGTGGGAGTATGGGACTATGAGGAAGGGAGTAGGAGGGGATAGCTGTTCACCGTGCAGTGGTACAAACACTTTAGTCCATGGATAAGAAAACGAACTTCATCTGACATCTGTACAGCCGAAAGCACTAATTTCTCACCCCCTAGCAGCCGGAGTCGCGGCCAGTGAGCGACCAGGCGATCGAACACCCCATACACACCGCCCCTTCCAGAACCCCAGTGTCAACTTTACTAGATAAAATGAGGAACGGCCAAAGCGATATATATATATATATATATATATATATATATAGGTTGCTTCCCCCAAGGAAAGGGAGGTAATCGAGACAGGACAACACACTCCCCATTTACTCATCCATTCAAACACATTCATTAGCATCTTAGCCCCAAAGGGGAGAACGGACAGATCCTCACCGCACCACACCGCACAAGGGTCAACTGCGCAATGCAATCAGTGACATCCGCAGCAGGGCCCGACAGCAGAGCTGGTTTACCCCTGCCACATCATAACGACTCATCCCCTTACCCGCACCTGACCTGAAATAGCTGATCAGACCAAATGCGGGAGAATATCCCCTCAGGGCTGCGTCATCACTTATTCATTCACAATTTCTCTCCATTTATTTCTGTCACGCACAGCCACTCTTCCTTGCTCAACAGACATCCCTCTCGCATCCAGCGCTCTCTTCACACTCTCCATCCATCCTATTCGTGGTCTTCCTCTCATCCTTACACCTCTCACATCAGATCTAGTTATCTTTTTCACCAATCGCTCATTATCCATTCTCTCCATATACCCAAACCATCGCAACACCCTCTGCTCAACTCTACCAGCCATCTCCCGAACAACTCCAGTTCTCCTTCGCACTTCATCATTTCGCACTCGATCCATACTCGTCACTCCACACATACTCCTCAGACACCTCATCTCCATTACATTCAAACTTTTCCTCTCTGCTACACCCATATTCCATGTTTCATCCCCATATAATGCAGTTGGTACCGGTACCACAACACCCTCATACAGCCTTCTCTTTACATCCATTCTAAGCGAACGACATCTAACCACTTTTTTCATTCCTCCCAGCACCTTTCGTACTTCATTTATTCTAAACTTCACCTCTGTATCTATTCTTCCATCCACAGCAATATGTGACCCTAGATATTTAAAACACTCTACCTCCTCAAGCAACTCGCCATTCAAAACTATATTCATCCCCCTACCATCTATCAACCTCGTACACTTCATCACTTTACTCTTATTTTCATTTACTTTCAATTTCCTCCTTTCACACTTCCTTCCAAACTCCTTTACCAACTGTCTCAATCTCTCCTCTGAATCAGCCACCAGTGCAGTATCATCTAAAATGCTGATTTGCAACATTAGATAACACTAGTGTATGATGTTATTCACGAAGTAGTGTTATGGAAGGTATGTACAGCCATATCACTTTTTCCACCACCCAGCTATGCGAGAAAAGGTGCAAAAGGACGAAAATCTGGCCCAAGTTACAGTAATACAAGTATTGTCAGCCTCTCAAATCTCAGCTCAGTCCACATAACCAAACCGTCTCAACATATGCAAATCCACATCAACTTCTCAGCAAAGGCTAATCCACATCAGCACCACAACACTCCCAGATTTCCTCATTTATCTGTATTCCTCTCCATGTAACTCCACCTGCTCCTCTCAGGTAACTCATTTCCACACTGTAACTGTTTCCTTGTTGACCATACAGCGTCAAGATCAGTATAGTTACTTTTCCTTATTTCTGAAAGAAAGTAAATCATTAGTATATTCTCTTTTATTTTTTTCTAAGTCACAGGTATTAGTTTTTGTGAATGCAAAGTATGACAGGGACAATAAACAGCATAAAAATGGGCATCATGTTCAATGTTTTCCTTAAAAATCGAACTTTTCCTCTCCATCGAGCTGCTGTGTAAACGATACTTTTATTTTCAGGCTCAAGATTTCCTTACCATCTGCATTTCCTAATCTGATCACTTTTTAAAAATTCTTATTTCTGCCGAAGGACAGTGTCATAAGCATGCTGCATACGATTTTATATAACTCTGCAGCCTCCACAATTCCACTCCTAATCTGTATCCACACTCGCGTATTGAGTCAGTCTCACTGTTCGTACTCTTATCCTTTCACAACAACGCGTCACACTCTCAAGACTTACCAGAGGAGAGGCGATGGACAGGCAGCGACGGGTGATGCAGTCAGCCGCACAGGGTCAGGCGACCAGTGAGACAGGCACCCCGGCACGACCGAATTTATTGTTGTGCTCTCTCTCTCTCTCTCTCTCTCTCTCTCTCTCTCTCTCTCTCTCTCTCTCTCTCTCTCTCACACACACACACACACACACACACACACATACAACACACACACGTACTCTTTGACATATACTGTAGGATACTTTGTAGCACGTCTTCCTTGGTGACTATTCTGCATTTTACACCTTAATAGATTCAAGTACGATTTTTATGCCTTCACTTTCTGAGGAGAAAGTCAAGTTCTATTCTGGACTTAAAAATGGGTCATTATAGTTAAAGATGAACAGACCTCCTGTACTCTTTTTATTCTGACTTGGCCTAAAATTGCCATCTCTCCAGTTTGAAAGCTGGGTTGGAACATTGGACTGGCACTAGAATATGACACTAGTCACAAGGAAGTGTTCTGGAAAGGATGTTGAGCCATAACATTGACTTTTTCTGTCAGTGAGCTACGTGAAATTAGCTGCAGAAAGAGGAAAACCTGGGCATAGTTTGTGTAAAAGTGCTACAGTATTGATTGGGAAAGGTAATAATCGAATCATTTGCACTAATTGCTTTATTATGTATTCATGGGTGTACAGGTAATTACATATTAAATCATATCAACCCAGACCATTTCAGCCTTCTTAGGAAAGTAATCTAGTGCTGATGCCTATTCTGTGTTCCATTTTTGCTCTTATTTCTTTTCCATGAAAGTGTAGATTAGGTTGAGTTTGTTTTCTTCATATCAGGTTAGGTTAGTCTGTTAGTTGAGTTAAATGTTAGATTAGCAGAGGATAGGTTACCTTGAGAGAGAGAGAGAGAGAGAGAGAGAAGGGGGGGGTGGATGGAAGGGTGGTCATCCGGGGTATATCAAACCTAGAAAGTAGTGTAAAAATAGTAAAAAGACCTGATGTGCTGCCAATTAGTGGAGGGGTTAATGAAGACTGTATTTAACCTCACCAACACCAAAAGTCTGTGTTGAACTGAATGGAGGTAACAAGAATATAATGAAAAAATATTGCAGTGTAGAGAAGTACTACGCAAGTTTTTTCTTCAGGGCACATTATACAATTTGCTGAATTTTTGAGGCACATCTATTTAATATTTTTCATGTCAGAATTGAATTGCATAAAGTTATTTTAACTTTTCTTAAATGATGAAAGGAAACTACTACTTCTCCGTGTACAGCACCGTGTGTTTAAGGTAACGTACTGAATTATCTAGTGTTCAGGATATTTACAAAATTCTTCAATAAAGACTATTGTAGGTGCATACACTATTATATATTTGCTTACTTCACATGGGATACTTTTTCAAAAAATAATGTTTTTCTCAGTAGATAAACCCAGTCAATTTTACTGTGACACGTTATTAAACGAACTCTTTTAATTACATTTATATTTCCAGGGCCAAGAAAAATTAAAATTGCCACTGAAACCTTCTGTAATAAGTCAAAATGTTTTTCAAAATGCTTATTGTGAGTTACAACAACATAACTGTGTTAATCGAATTTTTCAGTATTAACACTTAAATGCATATCTATCTATCTATCTATCTTATATATATATATATATATATATATATATATATATATATATATATATATATATATATATATATATATATATATATATCAGTGTTAATACTGAAAAACTCAGTTAACACAAATATGTTGTTGCAACTGACAATATCACGTCAATAACACACTTGGAGATAGTTAGGTACGGTAATCTCTTTTCAGCTCTGCCCAGAATATGTCTAAGGATACGTCACTGGATGTTACTTTGAGGTTACAGTAATTCTTAATATCCAAAAGTTCCTCTCGTACCCTTGGAGAGATATAATATAACCAAGTGATGCTTCTGCAGCTGAAGCAAAATGATCACGAATCGTCACATAGTTCTGTATAACACAAGTTTTCTGCTAAGACAATCCTTCCGAGTAAATAATAGTTATAGGGAGCGGGGAGTGTGTGTTGCAAAACAAGTTAATGATATGTGCCGTGGTGCTTAAGGAGTGGGTGATGAAAATGAGGACCTGTGCACCTAATAGGAAAATGTGGAAGTTGAAGAACCAAGCAGTAAGGGATACCTTCCATATGCGAGATATATAGAGTGGTGGCTGAACAGGGAGACGTTGATAGAAGTGTTGAGGAACAGACAAGAGCCCTAAAAAACAACCGCTTGAGTTACTGATTCACTGTGTGGATGGACAAGGGGCCTCCCAAGACTTAAAGTAACTTGGTGGTAGAATGAGGGTGTAAAAGCTGCAGTTAAGGAGAAAAGCAGGCTTCAGGAGTGGAGAGAGAGTGGTAGCAGAAAGGAATACTTGGCTGCCAAGCTTAGGCCTAGATGAGACGTTTACAAAGCATAGTCTGAATCTCAGTTACTTTTACTGGATAATCTAAATAGAGGGAAAGGAAGAATATGATATTTAAGATGGCAAATCAGATGAAGAAGGAGAATAGGGTTATTATAGGTCAGCAGTGTGTGAAGAATGATGATGGAAAGGCAGTGGTGAACAGTGGGGATATTAAAGACGTTTGGAGACAGCACCACAACCGGTTGTTGAATGAGGAGTTTGACTATGACAAGGAAGGTTTGGAGTAGAGATGTATTGGATATCCACATCCGCATATGTGGAAGATCCGCATCATTCTTTAAATCTGCATCTGCATCTGCTTTTGTGATAAAATAAACATCTGCATCCGAATCTGCATTCGCAGTTTAATAAACATCAGCATCCACATCTGCATCCTTACCACACTCAAACAGGATGTGGTGGATAAAAAAAGAAGACTGAAAAACAAGAACTGGCAACACTAAACACTTCTTATCACTCGGTGATACAGTGCAGCGTGGCCAGATGTAGCATAATTATGTTAAAGTTAGCATATTTCCCCAGCAAATCACCGGTTTACCATGAAATTTAACATATTGTCAAACTGTTCACATTACCAGAGAAATGTTGTTCATTAAACATCCATAGACATGATTAATTAATAATATAGTGGTTTTTGTCACAAGATAGAGATGTATCGGATATTCTCATCCGCATATGTGGAAAATCCACATCAATTTTGAAATCCACATCCGCATCTGCATCCTCGCTTGTGATAAAATCAACCTCCGTATATGTATCTGCATCTGCATCCGCATTTGCGATTTAATTAACATCCGCATCCGCGGATCTCTGAATTCAAACATCCAATACGTCTCTAGTTTGGAGCCAGCAGATCCAGTGTTTGGCCGTTGGCCTTTGATTGACACTGATACTGTCAGTAGGGATATAGGCAGAATGTAGGTGGGGAAGGCAGCAGGTATGTCTGGGTTAACTGCTGAAATGTTGAAAACCTCAGAAGATACAGGAGTGAGGTTAGTCACTGATTTGATAAATACAATTATATATGAGTGTGTTGTCCTAGATGACTGGTTGAAGAGTAGTTACAAATGTGTACAAGGGGAAGGATGATGACCAGGAAAGAAGAAATTATAGAGGCATAAACCTTTTGGACTGGATAATAAAGGCAATGGAGAGAGTTCTAGAAGGTATGATTAGAGAATGAGTGAATCTTGATGAGATGCAGTTTGGGTTTATGCCAGGCAAAAGGATCACTGATGCCATTATTCAATGTTCGACAGCTTCAGGAAAGATGTATAGAAAACAAACATTCTCTTCTACCATGATTGTTGAGAATTAGGAATGGCAAAAGTGCACAGATAAAAAGTGAAATAAAAAAACACACAGAAACAAGAGAGCATTCAGAATGGGAGGAGATTTGGAGAACCATACCCATAACCACATTACACACTTTTGCCACAAAGTTGTAGCTGGTGGAATGTAGTAATGGGTATAGGTCTCCAAATCTCCTTCCATCCTGAATGCTCTCTCGTTTCTTTGCCTGTTTCAACTCTTATCTGTGCACTTTCGCCATTACTACGTCTTAACAATCATTTTAGAAGAAAAATTTTTTCTAGTTATTGATCTTTTGGTGGAAGTATAATTATGCATAAAGCAAGTGTTAGATTTGGCTTTATACATGCACAGCATACTGAAGGACAAAAACGAGGGTTCCTTCCCGTGAAAAGAAGTGTTTGGGAAGCTCTTTAACTGTGGGTGAGCTGCAGCTAACCAATATTGTACAAAATGGTGTACTTACAGAGTCCCTAGAGAGGTGGTGAAATGGGCAATGAGAAAGCTTGGGATCGCGGAGTGACTTGATAGGGTGGTTATGGCCATATATGTGGATGCTCTCACCCAGGAAAATTTGAATGGAGTTTCGAGTGAGTAGTTTTCCGTGACTGTTGGTGCGCATCAGGAGTCAGTCTTTAACCCTTTGTTTTTTGTTATGGTACTTGAAGCCCCCTAACGTGACTTCAGAAATGGACTCCCGTGAGAGATGTATGCTGATGATTTGGTGTTGATTGAAGAAAATGAAAGGGAGGCGGAGGGGAGAGACGGCATGGCGCACAAGGGATTAAGAGTAAATGCAGGTAAAGCAATTGTGATGGTATCTAGGGCTGGGGGCAATACTGTCAAAGACGAGGGGGAGTGGCCATGTGCGATTTGCCACGAGGGCATGGGAAGTAATATTATTACATCTTGTGCAGTGTTTGTGATATGTGGGTGCATAAGAGATGTGATGGTTTTAGAGGTACACCGCTAGATAATGCTGGTTTCATGTGTGCAGTGTGTCAGGGAGAGCATGTGGAGATTGCCATCCGTGAAAGGATTGAGCGTGCTGATGAGTCTCTTGAGTGTGTGGATGAGTTCTGTTATTTGGTAGAGATTTCATGTGCTGGAGGTGGGGCTAGAGCTAGGTTTGTGACCAGAGTGAGGAGTGGTTGGAAGAAGTTCAGGGAGCTGTTGCCTCTCCTGACACTGGAAGGTCTCTTCCTCTCTGCTAAGGGATCTTTGTATGCGGCATGTGTTGGGAGTGTAATGATTTTTTTTTTAATGCTACAGTGTCCCTTCCCCCCCCCACCGCACAATGAGGTGGTACTACTACTCTGCGGCCAGGTTGTATTAGGAAGAATTCTGCCACCATATTCCCTGCGTGTCATAAAAGGCGACTAAAAAGGGAGTGGTTAGGGGACTAGGGACCCCCCCTCCTCTATTTTTTTTAGTTCCTAAAAAGAGACAGGCCATAGAAAGGGATTGGGGATTGAGTTATCCACGTACCCTGAAGATTGGGTCTATGAATGTGCGTGGATGTAGTACGATTGAGGCTAAAAGGGAGGAGACTGGGAGAATATTTGTGAGAAGAAAGTTGGATGTGTTAGCTTTGAGTGACACATAGATGAAAGGGGAAGGTGACTTGGAAGTGTGAATGGAAGAGTGTCAGGTGTTGATAGAGGGAGGGCAAGAGAGTGAGCCCGGAAGTACAGTAGTGTGTGATAGAATGCAAGGAGGTATCATCGAGACTGATGTCGGTGAAAACGAAATTTGAACATGAGCTGTGGGTATTTGTCAGTGTACATAGGCCTGGTAGTGAAAGGGATGAAGAAGAGAGGGAGTCTTTCTGGAATGATGTTGATGAGTGTCTGCAGAGTTTTGGAGCGAATGTGAATGTAGTACTGATGGGAGATATGAATGCTCCAGTGGGAAATGTAGCAGTTGAAGGTGTAGTTGGTATCTATGGTGTGCCTCGAGGAAATGAAAATGCGGAACGAATGATAGGGATGTGCATTGAGTGAAAGATTGTGATTGGAAATACCTTGTTTGAAAAGAAAGATATTTATAAGTATCCATGGGTGAGACAGGAGGGTGCAAGGGTTGTTGATAGAGCATTGATGGACTATGTGGTTGTGTCCAGGAATGTAATAGGAAGACTGTCGGATGTAAGAGTTCTCAGAGGAGAGGGTGGAGGTAAGTCTGACCACTACCTGGTAGAGGGAAAGTTGAGAGTAGGTAAGAGATGGGTGAAGGCTAGGAGTGTTATGTGTGACAGGGAGGTTTTGCAAGTGAGAGAGTTGGATAAAAGAGAGAAAATGATAGAGCATCGGGTGAAATTGAAAGATGAGTGGAACGCAGTGAAAGATCAGGAGAATGGCAGTGTGGAGGAGGAATGGCGGTTGTTTGTGAGTGTTGTGGTGGGACATGAGGAAGAGGTGTGTGGTGTGAGACGAGTGGGTGATGGCGTAAGAAAAGGAAGTGAATGGTGGTGAAAAGAAGCAAGTATGGCTGTGGCTGAGAATAGACGTGCATATGAAGTGTGGCTGCAGAGGAAGGATGAGGTGTCATATGAGAGGTATAGGGAAAAGAGGAATAGGGCGAGGAGGGGTTGCACATGATGCTGAAGTGGAAGCAGATGAGAGGTGGGGTGGGCTGTTGACTGAGAATTTTGAAAAGGATAAGAAAATGTTTTGAAAGGAGGAGGAAAGGGTGCGAATGAAAGAGTCTGGGAAAGAAGAACGAGTTAAAGCAGAGGATGGAAGGATGTCACCTGAGATGGATGCAGTAAGGAAGAGATGGACGGAGTATTTTGAAAGATTGTTAAATGTAGAGGAGGAAAGGGAGGTTGAGACTGTGGCAGATGGAAACGTGCAAGGATTAAATGTGTTGGGACAGTTGAATGATTCTTTGATCACGATGGAGGAAGCGCAGGATGCAGTAAAGAGGATGAAAACAGGGAAAGCTGCAGGTATGGATAGGTGTGCTGTGGAATGCGTGAAAGGAGGTGGAGCAACTACTGTTGACTGGTTAGTGAGGTTGTTGAATGTATGCTTTGTGAAAGGTATGTTACCAGTTGACTGGGCAAGTGCTTGTGTGGTCCCGTTGTATAAAGGTAAGGGTGATAAGTGTGAATGCATTAGCTTTAGGGGTATAAGTCTGTTGAGTGTTGTAGGTAAGGCATATGGTAGAGTGTTAATGAAGAGAATTAGAAAGGATACAGAGGGAGTGAATGATGATGAGCAGTGTGGCTTTAGGTGAGGGAGGGAATGTATGGATCAGGTGTTTGCTGTGAGTCAGGTGTGTGAAAAGTATTTGGCAAAAGGTAAGGATATGTTTTGGGCGTTCATGGATTTAGAGAAAGCGTATGATAGAATTAATAGGAAGGCTTTGTGGACTGTTTTAAGACTGTTTGGACGTGATGGTAGGTTAATAAAAGGAGTGAATAGTTTTTATGTAAATAGTCCAGCGTGTGTAAGAGTGGGAAATACTATAAATGAATGGTTTCCCGTGAGAGTGGGGCTGCGGCAGGGATGTGTGATGTCGCCTTGGTCGTCTGATATTTATATGGATGGTGTTGTAAGGGAGCTGAATGCGAGAGTGTTAGGTGGAGGTCTGAATCCGATGAATGTTGATGGAAGAGAGTGGAATCTGAAGCAGCTGCTGTTTGCATATGATACTGCACTGGTGACTGATTCAAAGGAATTACTGAGACAGTTGGTAGAGGAGCTTGGAAGGGTGTGTGAAAGGAGGAAATTGAAAGTAAATGAGAATAAAAGTAAAATGATGAAGTGTACGAGGTTGGTAGATGGTAGGAGGATGAGTATAGTTTTGAATGGTGAGTTGCTTGAGGAGGTAGAGTTTTAGGGTCACAAGTTGCTGTGGATGGAAAATAGATGCAGAAGTGAAATTTAGAATGAATGAAGTAGGAAAGGTGCTGGGAGGAATGAAAAGATTGTTTAGATGTCGTTCGCTTAGAATGGATGTAAAGAGGAGGCTGTATGAGGGTGCTGTGGTACCGACTTCGTTATATGGGACTGAAACATGAAATATGGGTGTAACAGAGTGGAAAAGTTTGAATGTAATGGAGATGAGATGTCTGAGTAGTATGTGTGGAGTGACGCGTATGGATCGAGTGAAAAATGATGAAGTGCGAAGGAGAACGAGTTGTTAGGAAGATGGCTGATCGGGTTGAGCAGAGGGTGTTGCGATGGTTTGGGCATATGGAGAGAATGGATAATGAGCGATTGTTGAAGAAGATAACTAGATCTGATGTGAGAGGTGTAAGGCTGAGAGGAAGACCACAAATGGGATGGATGGACAGTGTAAAGAGAGCATTGGATGCGAGAGGGATGTCTGTTGAGCAAGGAAGAGTAGCTGTGCATGATAGAAATGATTGGAGGGAAACTGTGAATGAATAAATGATGATGCAGCCCTGAGGGGATATTCTCCCACATTTGGTCTAATCAGTTGATCAGGTCAGGCGTGGGTAAGGGGATGGGTCCATTATGATGTGGCAGGGGTAAACCAGCTCTATTGTCAGACCCTGCTGCAGATGTCACTGATCTCACTGTGCAGTTGACCCCTGTGCAGTGTGGTGCAGTGAGGATCTGTCCCTTCTCCTCTTGGGGCTAAGATGCGAATGAATGTGTTTGAGTGGATGAGTAAATTGGGAGCGTGTCGTCCTGTCTCAGCTACCTCCCTTTCCTTGGGGGAAGCAGCCTAGGTATATAGATAGATAGATAGATAGATAGGAAGAAGGACCTAAAGGCCAGGAGCCAGTAAGCTGTTCCTTAAAAAAGAAAAAAAAAGATAAGAGGGGATAATTTGTAAGCTCAAACGTACAGAAACGACAATGAATAGGTGGATATGCAGTGCGCCCCTGAGTGCAAGGCCTGGGGGGGGCTAGGTTTATGATGGAAGAGTTGAGAGGTAGGATGGGATTCGAGTGTATTGGTGTTGTCATGAGGAGAGGTACAGTGTGATCGTTTCAGCATGTGGAGAGGATAGGGGTTGATAATCTGGTGCAGAAAATGAGAAGTGTTAATGTTGGGGGTGGGGCAGCAAATGGTAGACCGAAAAATGCTTGGGAAGAGATTATTGAGTGTAACCTCAGGGATAAGGGACAAAACAGCGAAGCTGCCAGAGATCGAGCAGCATGTACAGCCGCCATTAGGTGACCAAGGCCAACGCTTGCAGAATGTTGGAGTCTTCAAAAACGAAACGAAACGTTAGGGTAAACTCTTATAATGATAACAATAAATCACCAGCAACCAATCTTGCATATGGAGCACTCTTAAGGGTCAAGGTGCATCACATTCAATTACTCATGCACACACTCCAAAATGTCATATCCATGTCCAAACGAGACAGTTCTTGGCGACTGTTTCGAAAAACGCTCACTCATATTATAGGAGAGTAATGTACTGCGGCACACAGGAAACTTCGGGCGGCTCAACAGTGTGCCCCAGAGCACTGATTGCGTGGCACTACTGTGGAGATCATGTAGCAGATATTATAGGGAGGAATTCTGGTGATCGTGCTACGTGGAGTGAATGGAAAGTTTGAGACTGACAAGGGAGGTGGTGGTGGCTA
Source organism: Coenobita brevimanus (assembly GCF_032717465.1). NCBI lineage: Eukaryota > Metazoa > Arthropoda > Malacostraca > Decapoda > Coenobitidae > Coenobita > Coenobita brevimanus. Next base: position 62,071,292 of record NC_136993.1, on the reverse strand, counting down.
ATTTGGACTGCTGGCTGGGGATTGGGTGGAGAATGTGTGGTTGTGGGTTGAATTCTGGTTATTGCTGAGATTATTTTGTGGATCTGAGAAGAGAGAGAGAGAGAGAGAGAAAGGGGGAAGGGGAGGGAGACATACACACACACACACACACACACACACACACACACACACACACACACACACACACACACACACACACACACACAGGTAGACAGCTACAGAAACCTGTCAGATATGTTCCTGTCTATCCAACTTCAGGTTCACATAACAGGGACGGGGGGAAGAGCATCTGCATTTGTCCATCTTCCAGCAGCTTTACTAACAACTTCAAAGAGCAGAATCAACAGACCGGCAGCGTGTCCACCAGCCAGAACTGCAAACATGCCCTGGAATGAGAATTGATGGCTTAGGCTATCCACTCAGATGATTTTGTTAGGTAAACATTTCACCTAGCCCTCTTACCTTGATCTTTGACCTACTGGTCTAAAAAAAATTAGTAGATTTACTCATCCTCTTACCCGTAACTAAATATAATTAAAGTCGGATGAGAAATATCTGAAAAATTTTGTTCACAAACACACACACACACACACACACACACACACACACACACACACACACACACACACACACACACACACACACACACACAGCACAAAACATAACACCCGTCATGAGTTGAAAGAGTGAGCCATACAGCCGTCAAGACCCACCCATAGGTTTGTGAGGGTGAGTGTTGTACTGACGGTGATCCTGGTGGGTAGGTTGTGGCAGGAGGTGACGTTGGGTATCGTTTTCTTGAGCCACTGGTAGTACAAGCCAGCCTCAGCCATGGAAGACATTCTGTACAACACAAAAAATATATATTTTTTTATGTGTTTGACTCTGGCCTTACAATTAATGGCCCATTCCCAGAGAATCATCAGCCCTCTTACGTACTATCCACTCCACATGCCACTGCTTCGGAGGAAACACCCACCGTCCATACTGAATACATGTTAGGGTTGTCTCATACAGGAATTTTGTATTGTCATTAGTGGATATGTTTTCACGGAATTTCGGCGGGTCTTATGGTATATCAATAAGGTCTGCATTAACGCGATTCAGTTCTTTAAACTCTTCCCTGCTCCAGCGAGGATTTGAAGCTGTGTCCTTTGGGACTGCAAGCCGCCTCTCTACCGACTCAGCCACCGTCGAAAATTTGTGTCAGGTGAGAAACTAGTTTCAAAAGAGGAGGTATTATTAGATTAAAATATAGTATCAGTAAATATGTGCAGTCCATGAGACTCTGTTCCATGGGAAGAAAATGGGATCAGTATTAGTGTATGAAGCTTCAAAATACTAAGAAGCCTGAAGAGTAGTGAAAGAAATCCTCAGAAAATACATTAGTACTAATAAAACTTTTCGTGGTAAAGAAAGCAAGCTTGTATATTTTGTTGCTTACTTTTAGAACAACTTTGGGGATAAATTGTGGATAGTCCGCACACTACGTTATAAAATGGATTCAGGGGCGACATAGAGACATATCACTACAGTTCTTTCGCTTAAACTTGATCCAGATTTTCGTCTCTTAAACCTGTCGTCAGGCAACTTGGCTTTATTCTCGTTGATTAACTCTAGACAGGTACTGTTTCTGACTTAACATATTAAGGTAATGTGGGGTCTGACAGACCCCAAAATAAAAATAAAAAAAAATAAAAAAAATTACATTGCATTTATTTGGAAATAATTATTTCTACATGAAACTAGATCATATTTCTTTATTTTAATGAAAACGAAGTCCATTTTTCATTTTTTTTTACCTTAATTTTAAATCAAAACTTCCATTTTTTTACACATTTTTAAATTGCCTGTGAAAACTGAAAGGTTTCTTCTTCCACCGGTGGGTGGTCCACACATCACCGATGGTGGGAACTTCTTTTGGGAAATGGAAAAACAAAGCAAATGAATATTTCACTGGAAATTGAGGAAGTACAAAATCACGTACAAATATTAACATTTTTGGTTACCTTCAAGTACCACTTCCTCATATGCATACTTTTTTTACGTCCAGGGCTCCATTTTTAGTCTGTATATACTGCAAACATCTGTTAACATAACAATCCAAGAAAAAAAAAACTTTTACCTGCACTGGTATCTAATTGCACTTGCCAAGTGCTGACAGTGGAGGCAGCAGGAGCACTCAATTCCCATCTGCAGTGACCGCAGTTAGATACTAGTGCGGGTTAAAGTTTTTATCATGGATTGTCATGGTAACAGATGTTTGCAGTATATACAGACTAAAAATGGATCCCTGGATGTAAAAAAAAAATATGCATGTGAGGAAGTGGTATCAGTATTACATGAAAGGTAATCTGGGGTCTCTCAGACCCGAACAAGTTACATGTTAGGTAATCTGGGGTCTGAAACACCCCAATGGCCCTATAGGGCCAAATTAGAGCCACATACAGAAATGACCCCACTATTCCCATGAAGGTCATCATGAGTCAGGAGGGTACTGGGAAGGACATGTTTTTTGCATTAAAAAAAAAAATAAATAAACACCACATGTCAATAAAAAGGGTCAAGAAAGCTCCCCAACACCTATACCTATGCGATTGATTTCGTTTATTACTCAATATTATCCTCTTCTGTGTCATTTAATCATACAGATATCATCATACTCCATAAGTAACACATAAATTGATATTAACCAGCCATATCAAAGAATAAATCGCTAAGGAAGACATGCTAAGGAGCTTCCTAAACAGACGAGAATCACGAACTCCCCATCTCTTAAGCCACCGCCCTCTACCTGAAGCCGTAGCCCCGTCCCTCTTCGTCCACTCCTCGGGAGGTGGATGAGAGAGGACGGAGGCAAGTTGACTGGCTAAAGGCATAGTAGTCCTTTTCACATAATTCAGTAACAGAAACCGATACAGCTACGGTTATCATCCTCTCTACTGCACTCCTTTATCAGTAGCATTTTCCAGTGTTTTTCTATTGTTTACACTTCAATATTGAAGACTGAGAAATGGCCATTTTATGTCAGTTTAACATAATATCTATCTATATCTATCTATCTATCTATCTATCTATTTATCTATCTGTCTGTCTGTCTGTCTCTCTCTCTCTCTCTCTCTCTCTCTCTCTCTCTCTCTCTTGATATATATATATATATATATATATATATATATATATATATATATATATATATATATATATATATATATATATATACCCAACACCGTCTTAGTACAGGATAACATAGAGTTCATCCGTTTTTAACACCTTGGCATTCAAGACTGAAAGAGGACAAATTTAGGCCAGATTAGAAAAAAGAGTATACCCAACACCGTCTAAGCATCCACTTCCCTTTTGCTAAGTGCTGGAACAAGCGGACTGTCCTTCTGGCCTATCATTGACAGCATCGTGAGCAGGAACCGCTCCTTTGACATGTAGAAGTCACATCTCCCTGGAGAACGATGAAAATATTATTACTCTCTTCACTCTAACATGGGCCAGATTTTCCTCCGTTTTTAGCTTATTTCATGTAAATTCGTAACAAAAAAAAAAAAAAAAAAAAAACACTACATTCTTTTCATGACACTTCTTTGTGATTAGCATCATATTCTATTGTTAATCTATTGTTATAATTCTGTATTCAAGATGAAATAATGGCATTTTTAGGATAAGTTAGAGAAAAAATAAATTAGTTCTTTTCATCTTAACTTGACTCAGATTCACGTTGCTCACTGGCAGAAAAAGGGAGTGCTCCGGCTCTACATCCTTTCCGTTGCACTTCTCGTGACCGTGGGTTTGTGTTTTACTGTAAATCAATTGCTACAACTCAACATTAAATACAGAGAGATGACAGTTTGGGGTCAAATTAAAGTAAACAGAGTATTGGATCTCTCAAGAGATTTATTTTCCACATTAGTAACCCCCCCCACACTCACATGACTCTCTCTCTCTCTCTCTCTCTCTCTCTCTCTCTCTCTCACACACACACACACACACACACACACACACACACCTGTATTGGTGTAGTCTTGTCCAATCTTTACAAACAACACCAAATCGAGCTCCACAAGTACATGGTGTCCGGGTCGAACCATTGTGTTCAACACATTGGAGTATTCCATCATTGTGTGATGTCTGACCCTCCCAGCCTCCTCTGCCTCCCTCACCTCTCGATATATCCCGGATTCCACTGACTGGGGGAGGAGGATGAGAGAGGTCATCATCATCATCATCATATGAATTTTAGTGAAGCGGAAGCAGAATTTCTGAGGAGTGAAGAAACAGTGTTAGAAAGATTTGGTCAAGTCTGTTCACCTGTAGTAGTGCAGTAAAGGTGTGTTCTGCCAGGCCACACTGGCGAGAAATTAACACTGGATATCTGACTCCTTAGCCTGGTTTTTCTTGTGTTTTTTCCAAAGCAAAATTTTGTCTTCCGTTTGGAAACGCCAATATCGCATTATGTTGATATTTCTTGAAGTTTCTAAATGATTTAAGATTTGATGCCACTTCTGTACCATCATACTTCTGAGTTGTTGTTACTGAGTAATCCCAGTTTGTCTGCCCGATCAGACCAATTAACAACACTCAACCAACCGCCCCCGCAGGTCCGTCCTGTGCCATACACCGATATACCTCTATGGCAGACAGCGCCTTGCCACAGCGAGGAGCAGGTAAGACAGTAGAGGTATGGTCCTGGATGGATGCCGCACTTGCGTCTCTCAATTCTGGTAGCAGGGGTACCATATTAGGCTCCACATCACCCCATTATTTGGTTATTTGTTTACCACCTAGCACTGTAAAAGGATAGTGGGTTATAGGAAATATTAGGCTTATCACTCAGTGTAGTGTCGCCTGAGGTGGAAAGATGAGTGCTAAAAAGTAACAGGAGGAAGGCAGACAGAGAAAAAGGATGATAAAGATGAAGGATGGAGTAGGTAGCGCTGCTTCAGGTGAGTGGATGATGGTTGTCACCACATCCCCCCATACTTCTGACAGTTACCTTAAGTCAAGATTAACTGGCAACACATAATTTTCTACCTCCAGACGCTGCAGGTGACAGTTCCCTTATATAATTACTGGTTGATCCAGACAGTGGCAGTAAAACTGAAAACTATGCAATGAAACTGTGCAGAAGGACCTGAAATAATTATCAGTGCAGAGAAAAGTGTGTTCAGAAGACTAGACCAGTGCAGAGGGGTCATGAAATAATTACCAGTAAAGAAAGAAATTTAACAAGAACGTAGTTCACACTTGCTTGCATGAATCCCGCTGAGAGGGGTCACCTTGACGTGGTGGCAGAGCTTGAAGCGCGACTGGCAGTGCCACATACTCAGGAGGCCTGCCTACCTTTGTAGGGCTTGGCATTTGTCGGCCTCGTGGACCAAGCACCCCCCCACCCTACATCAGTGGTAGAGAAGACGGGCTGTTGATGTTGCTTGTCCCTGCCCACCCTCCGTCTTGGGTGGGTTTTCTTGTCCCCTAACGTGTTTACAGTGCGTAGCATTTTGTAACGCTGGGAAACGGGAGTCCTGGAGGTTAAGTGATACTGCACGATGCGCCCTGCTTCTGCCATCACACGTCTTTGGTCCCCCTGTTCTGGTAGATGGATGGCCTGGTTGGGCCCGAATAAGTCAATTGGCTGGTCACTTGTTGGCTGGGTAAAATAGGCACTGCGGGGCCTGGTGACTCGTATTATCCTGCACTCATCCTTGTCCAGATCCCAAAGTGGTTACCTGCATTTTCTCTCTCACTACCTCTAGGTTTGCCAGCGATGTTGTCCCTGGCATATGACCTCCCCTTGTTGGGCTCCGTGGTGGATGGAAGGGTGGGGGAATGAAGTTTTTCAGTTGCTATACAGTACATGGTGTCTTCAAATAAATTATTGTTGACGATGCTTGGACAATCTTTAGAAGTTTCCTCCACTATTGCTGCTCTTGACCCTTGCCAAGCCCCTGGGAGCTGTCCTCCTTTGACTGAGCATTAAACTGGGACTGAGAGGCAGTCACGTCAGTCTGATGGAACTCAGAAGTTAGGTTAGGTTAGGTTAGGTTAGGTCAGGTTAGGTTAGGTTATTGACTCTGACCTCTGTTTCTGGTGATGATGTTACCTCTGTTCTGCATGCAACCTTTAACTGATGAGAGGGAGTCATTTTCCATACGCATAGTTGTTGGAGGAACTGCAGGTGTGGTGAATGTTGAGCACTTGCAGAAGAAAATAGATGGTGTTCTGATCCCAATTCCGACCTTGTTCCTAGCATTTGACAAATTAACCTTGCCTGCCTCTGTGAAACTCACTTAGTTGTAACTTCCAGTGAAGCCGTATATGCCAACTCCAAAGTGGTGTTTCCACTGTCTGGGTTAGGGACATGTTAGCTGCATTTGCTGCCATGCACAGGCTAGTCTTCCTGGTATAAGTGTCTCCTGTGGCTAAGCCATACCGAGATCCGTCCAGGACCCCTTAAATGCTATCACAGTGGGAGTCCTCAAGCTACATATTTTTGAAACTGTCCTTGATACTGCCTGGAGAAGGAGATTTTGTCCATTTGTATATGTGAGAGACTTTCTTTTCCTGAAGCAAAGAAGAGAGCACAGACTCATTTCTTCAGCCCAGGGTTACTTATACTTCTTCCTTTCTGGAGTGTTTGTGTGCTGTTCTGTGTCTCAGAAGCAGCCTAACCCATTCCATTGCCTACTTCTTCATCTTGTGATTTGCCAGATGTTGTGTCCTATTTCAGTACTGCATGAAAATTGGTGTTCACCCACCCTCGACTTCGACTGTTTCTGCTCCCACTTCAGAGCCTGAGGGTTTGCTTACTTCCATGGTTGTGGCAGATGTCAATGTTGATGTGTCTTCTTGTCCTGCCGTGTCCAGTAAGCCTGAAGTCCCAGGAAAACGTCACCATGGTTCTTCAGACTCCCCTCAGCCTGAAGACCATATAACTAAGGTGTCTGTTGTGGAACCTAGTGTCGACCTCTCTGCTGTTCCCTCTGCCCTGGAGGTGATGGGGTCTAGCCAGGTGGAGGCTGATAACACTGGGTCTCCTAGAGTCCGGTACCGACCAGGGGATAGTGTAGCACAGACCGTTGGTGTTTCAGTTCTGCTGCATACCATTTCATCCTCACAGGGTTCTAGTCCTGTGGACCTAGTTTCTCCTTCTGTGGCTACTGGTGGTGGCACTGGCCATCCTGGATCATCCGAGGTGGCCTCCAAGCCATCTTCCAAGAAAACTGTTGTTCCCCTCGAGGAGGAGTACTATAAAACTTTCTTCTTACTCGTTCCGATGTTTGCCTTGGGATGTTCGGCATAGGGTGCGGGTTGCTGGTGCTGGGCGGACTCTTCCTTAGGGCATTCCTAAGCATCAGTTTAAACCCGCTTGCTTGTGAGTTGTAAAGTCCCGCAACTTAACCTGATCCACTCTCAACTATTGGCTCTATCATTCAGTCGAACTGTCGTGGTTTACGTTCCAGCTATGAGGAACTGTTTCATCATGGAGCACAATTTCCTCCTATATACATGTGTATCCAGGCGACCATGGTTGGCAATGCTGTTCCTTCCGGTCCATTTGGCTACCATGCCTTATATTCTGATCCTCTGCCAGGCCAAATTCGTCATGGAGGTGTTGCTATCTTTCTTCGTCAGGATATTCCATTCACTCGTCTGAACATCTCCATTCCCCTTCAGGCTGTTGCTGTCCAGATGTTTTTACGTCGTAATTACACAGTTCGTAGTCTTTATCTTACTCCTACTTCTGCTGTCGAAAAGGTGGATCTGGAACACCTTATTCACAGCCTTCCTTCTCCTTTTCTGTAACTAGGAGATATGAATGGTCATAATCCACTATGGGGTGAAAGTGAGGCCAATCATCAGGGTGTTATGCTGGCTTTTTTAGGGGCAGATGAAGAGTTGAACATTTTAAATTTCAAAAAGATGAATCAGTTCCATAGCAATAATGTAACTATTACTTTTATTCATTTGCCATTGTGCTCAGCTGATTATAATTTGGATGTGTTGCCAGACCTGTATGACAGCGACCACTTCCCATTATTTTTAACTGCTGCTGATGATGAACCTTACCCTCCTCTTCATCACTGGTGTCTGGATAAGGCTGACTGGGCACTTTTCATGGAATTATGTTCCAACACCTTTTCTGTTAAGGAGTTTGGCTGTCTTACAGAGGTGGTGTCTTATTACACTGACGTTTTGTATTCAGCAGCCCTGTTATCTATTTCTAGAATGAGGGGTCAGTTTCATATACATCCGGTTCCTTAGTGGAACCCTGAGAGCCAGTCAAGCAGGGCAGTACTGTCAAGGTAGATGGAAAGCTGATGACAGGGATAGCTGGAGCTCCCGTTTCATTAGCCCTCGGGACAAGGTCCCGACCATCCCCCTTTGCTGAACTTTTTCAATGTCTCAGTAACACAGAGAGTAGGCCAGCATGCTCTCCAATACAAGTTTCTCTATCTATCAACAACAAACTACATGCACAGTACACACTACACTTCCTTTCCAAAATTTAAAGAAATCATGGCAGCGCAACACATGGCCTCCAAGTCCCCGGGGGGGGGGGAACATAAAATGCCCCAACCTTCCGCTCCTCTCTTGGTAACGACTCGAGCTGCCTGGAAACACTGTCTGACTTTCTTATTCATATCTGCAACATTCGCGGCCTTTCCTCTAGCTTCCGCTCTGTTGAGCACCACCTCTCCTTCTCTAAACCTCACCTTCTTTTTCTAACAGACTCAGCTGGCTGAGGCATCTGACAGCAGACCCTTTTCTGTATCCTCCTACTTTCTCTATATTCATTTCAAAGCCAAAGGTGGCTGTTGTGTATATATACGCAATGACATATCTTGCTCTTGTGTTCCTGAACTCAATTCTTCTTAATTCCCTACATTCTGGCTTCAGCTTTCCTGTCATTGTCTGACTAAATATATCTGTGCTGTTTACTTATCTCCTAATTCTACTATCAAAAATTCTTTGACTATCTTACATCCACGATGGAACATATTCTACACATTTCTCCTTTCTATGAAATCTCCATACTAGGAGATTTCAATGTTCACCACCATCTTTGGCTCTCCTCTCGTTTCACTGATCCACCTGGTGAACAAGCTTACACCTTTTCTATCCTTTATGACCTAGAGCAGCTTGTACAGCATCCTACCCATATCCCTGACTGCCTTGGAGAGAGCCTCAAGATACTTCACCTTTTCCTTACAACTAATCCTTCTGCTTACACTATTAATCATTTCTTCTGTTGGGCTCCACTGATCACAACCTTATCACCTTAACCTGTCCTATCGCTCCGGTATGTCCTGTGGACCCTCCAAAGAAACATCGTCTGTGGCATTTTGGAGCTGCAGACTGGGAGGCCCTCAGGCAGTACTTCTTTGATTTTCAGTGGAATGATTATTGCTTCCATGGGCGGGAGCCATCTGGATGTGCCTTGTGCATTACGGAGGTTATTCTCTCGTGCATGGAAGCATACATTCCTTTCTTATATTCTCTGACTAATGCAAGAAAGTCTTGGTTTAATTACAGTTGTTGTAATGCTACCCGCAACAAGGAGATGGCCTATAAAAAGTAACGGAGAAAACCCATCCCTGAATCACATCTTTATTATGTTTCTGCCCGGAATCGTGCTAAGTCTGTTCTTCGCTCTGCTAAAAATAATTTCATCCATACTCTATGCTCTCAACTCTCCAACTCGAATTCTTCCTGCTCCTTCTGGCACCTTGCCAAAAACCTTTCTAACAACTTTACCTCATCATCCTTCCCTCCTTTTTTCTACTCTGATGGCTCTGTAGCTATTTCATCTATTGATAAAGCAGATCTCTTCGTTCAGACTTTCTCCTCCAACTCCATCTTTGACGATTCTGGTGTTGTTCCTTCATCACTTCCCCCCTCTGACTTCCTCATGGCTGACATTAAAATTTCTTCAGCTGATGTATTTTCTGCCATCACAGGCCTCAGTACTAATAAGGCATATGGGCCTGATGGAGTCCCTCCTGTTGTTCTCAAGAACCGTGCTTTTGTGCTTACACCCTGCCTAGGCAAACTCTTCCTTCTTTGTCTATCAACTTGTACCTTTCCTTCAGCTGGAAGTTTGCTCTCATTCAGCCAGTCCCAAAGAAGGGTGACCATTCCCAGCCCTCTAACTATCGCCCAATTGCTTTAACATCCTGTATCTCAAAAGTTTTCGAGTCAATTCTTAATAGAAAAATTTTAAAGCATCTTTCCTATCACAACCCCTCTTTCTGATCGTCAGTATGGGTTCCGTCAGGGACGCTCCACTGACGATCTTCTCACCTACCTTTCAGACTCCTGGTCATCCTGTTTTCGGGACTTTGGCGAAAGCTTTACCATTGCACTTGACATCTCAAAAGCTTTTGATCGAGTCTGGCATAAATCTTTAATTTCCAAACTGCCCTCTTACGGTTTCAATCCTTCTATCTGTGCCTTCATCTCTAGCTTCCTTTCTGGTCGTTCTATAGCCGCTGTTGTAGACGGCCATCGTTCTTCTCCTCGATCTATCAACAGTGGTGTTCCTCAGGGCTCTGTCCTATCACCAACTCCCTTTCTTTTATTCATCAATGACCTTCTAACCTGTACATCTAACCCTATCCACTCATACGCTGATGAGTCCACCCTTCACCTTTCCATTCGGTTCCTGCAACGTCCATCTCAGCAGTTACTTCAACAAACAAGGGATGAGGCTATGGCACACCAAATATCTGATTTGGCTCGTATCTCTGACTGGGGTAAAAATAATCTGGCTGTTTTTAATGCATCAAAGACTCAGTTTTTACACCTATCAACATGGCAAAATCTTCCACAGGTATGCCCACTAATGTTTAATAATATTCAACTTAATCCTGCATCATCCTTGAACATATTTGGAGTTTCATTTATTCGGGACTTATCTTGGAAAGATCATATTACATTTCTTGTAAAATCTGCTTTCAAGAGGTTAGGTGTGCTGAGCCAACTCCATTCCTTCTTTACCCCTGCACAATTGTTGACTCTATAACAGGGGTTTTATCTGCCCCTGTTTAGAGTACAACTGTCATATGTAGGGAAGCTCCCCACATACAGCTCTTAATAGGGTGGAGTCAAAGGCTTTTCGTCTCATTAACTCTCCTCCTCTTACTGACTCCCTTCAACCTCTGTCTCTTCGTCACACTGTTGCATCTTTATCTCTTTTGAATTGCTACTTCAATGGTCACTGCTCCTCTAAACTGTCTGCATGCATTCCTCCACCTCTACAATGGGTGCATAGCACCCGCCTAGCAGGAAACTCTCCTCCCTTTTCTATCCAACTCTCTAATGCAAGAGTTAACCGTTACTCCGAGTCCTTCATTTATGCAACAGGTCAGCTCTGGAACTGTCTCCCTCTGTCTGTCTTTCCTGCTTCCTATGATCTTCAGTCTTTCAAACGCAATGTGTCCAGGTATCTCGAAATGATTGGATCTTGAATTTGGCTCTCTGTTGTATTTTGTTTTTCTCCTGGAAGGAACAATAATTGTGGGCTTACGGCCTTTGGTTCCTTCTTCCTCGCATAAAAGAAAACAAGTCGCTTTCTTTCGATATCATCGCCACCACCAGGATCATCAGTATTTTGTAGTATATTGGACGGTGCGAGCTCATATGAGACGGGTTTTAAAGAAGGCCAAGCTTTCATCCTGGAAGGGTTATGTTTCCTCCATCAATTCCAAGACTTCCCTCATTCAGGTGTGGAACTGAGTAAGAAAAATGTCTGGAAAATTTACTATTCCCTCCATTCCTATTTTGTCTGCAGCAGGTGGAACTGTGACTGATGCTTTTGCTGTTGCAAAGTTGTTTGCTGATCATATTGCCAATGTATCACAGAAGGATATGGATTAGCCTTCGGGTTGCCAATGTCGGCGCCTGAAGTCTCATGGTCTCAGTTTTGCCTCTTCTGGAGGAGAGTCTTATAATGTTCCCTTTTCTATTTCTGAAATATAGGTGGCTCTGTTGCAGTACCATGATTTCTCTCCAGGCCGTGATGATATTCCTTATGCCTTTTTATATCATGTATCTGATAAATCCATTGCATCTTTGCTGCCACAGTTAGATCTGTATACTGGTGAGTTTCCAGCTTGTTGGGATGTTGCTGAAGTAATCCCCATTCCCAGGCCAGGTAAAGACCTCCTACAGATGACGAATTATTGGCCTATTTCTCTGTTCTTAGAAAAGATGGTCAGTGTTAGGGCTCTGTGGATTGTGGAGGGAGGTGACTTTGTATCCTCAGTCCAGTATGGTTTTCGTAAACTGCAGTCTACCTTTGATGCCCTGCTGTCTTTGGATTCTGTCTGTGAGGTTTTCTGCACTTATCAACACCGGGTAACGGTCTTCTTCGACCTCGAGAAGGCAAGCGACACTGCCTACCGTCATGGCAATTTATTTTCTCTTCATGAATTTGCTCTTTGTGGGTGCTAGCCTACTTTTTATTCAGCAGCTCTTATCTAACTGTTTTTTAAGGGTTCGAGTGGGAAGAGTGCTTTCTTATGCCATTGCACTTGTAGATGGGGTACCACAGGAGAGTATCCTTAGCGTTACTCTCTTTGCAGTAGCCATTAATAGTGTAATCAGTGTACATCCTGTTGGTGTACGAGACTCACTATATGTAGATAACCTCTCAGTTTCCGTCACTGCATCTACAATGTATCTGATAGACAGGAACCTGCAGCTGGCTTTTCATAAAATTTCTGGGTGGACTGAGTTTCATGGCTTCCATTTTTCTTGAAGCATGACTGTGCTATGCATTTATGTTGTCTACTGGGGATTCACCCAGACCCTGACTCATATCTCTATGGTCAGAGAATATCCTGTGAGGAAGAGACTCGGTTTGTGGGTCATCTATTTGGTAGACGACTAACTTGGGTTCCTCATATTCGTTCTGTTAAGGCAGCATGTATTAAAACTTTGATTCCTCTGAGGGTATTGGCTATATCTCTTGGGGTGCTGACTGTCAGAACCTGCTTGTCTTGCATAGGTCCCTTATCCTTCCTAAACAAGAATATGGGTGTGAGATCTGCTCCTCTGCAACAGATGCCCATCTCCAGATATTAAATTCTGTGCATCATGCTGGTGTACGTCTGGCAATTGGGCCATTGATGTCATCCCCGATTTCGAGTTTTTTGGCTGATGCTGATTCATTGATGATGAGGTGTTGGTATCTTTTTCTGGACTCAGTTCCTTGTGCCATGGTCTCCCGGGATTCCTGATCTTCTGTTTATGACACATATTCTAGTTTCCTGAAGCCCTTTGGTTACAGGGTTTGGTCTGTTATGTTAGCCCTCTCTTTTCCAAGACTAGCAGTTTGTCCACATCAGATCCCGAGAGTGGGTTTTTGGCAAGTCTCTCATGTGACATTTTGTAGGTCCGTTGTTGGTAAAAAGAGCTCACTTCCCTTCCAGGTCTTTCTCTCTCTCTCTCTCTCTCTCTCTCTCTCTCTCTCTCTCTCTCTTTAGAACATGTCTCAACTCATGATCTCTGCATCCCTGTCTATACTGACGGATCTAAGACTGATACTGGAGCAAGCTTTGGTGGCGTCTTTCCTTCCTTCAATCGGGGAGGAAGTTTTCCATGTATTGCTTAAGTATATTCGGCAGAATTGAATGAGATTTTATCTTTCTATCTATCTATTGCCAGACGCCTTAATCCCATAAAGGGTGGCCACAAACAGTTCGCCTCCATGTCGCCCTGTCATCCCGCCATTTCGCTGCCCTGCTAGCAGCTCATCCCCCCCCCCCAACCTTCTATCATACCTCTCCACTCCATCCCTCCATCTCATCCTTGGCCTCCCCCTCCCTCTCCCCTCTCCACCTCACTCACATACACTCTGCTCGTCAGTCTTTCGCTCTCCATCCTCTCCACATGGCCAAACCACATCAGTGTGTTTTTCCTAGCGCTTCCTATCACATCTACATCCACACCACAATGCTCCTTCACTTCCTCATTTGTCAGTCTGTCTCTCCATGTGACTTCACATGCTTCTCTCAAAAAACTCATATCCACTGCTCTCACTCTTGACTTGCGTCCCTCTAACAAGGTCCAAGCTTCACTTCCATACGTTAGGGTTAGTATCACAATACTGTCATGCAGTAACTTTTTCTTTCTCATACTCACTTCCCTTTTTTTTATCACTGCTTTCAAAGAACTAGCAACATTTCTTCCTTGTTGTACCCTTTCAAACATTTCACCCTCTAAACTTCCATCCTTACTCCCCACACCACCCAGGTGCTTAAATGCACTCACATTTTCCATTTCCTCCTCATCCAGCCTCACTGTACATTCAGTGGCTTCAGTTCTCTCGAAGACCATAACTTTACTATTCTCTTTATTCACCTTTAGATTCCGTTTCTTACACACTCTCTCAAACTCATTCACCAAGCCTTGCAGCTCCCCTTCGTCTTCATTTGACAACACACTATCATCTGCAAACAACAGTACATGGAGTTTCCACACACTGCCCTCTCTCATTAGGGCCACTCCAACATCCACTGCCCTACCTTGTATCTCTTTTATAACCCCATCCATATAGAGATTGAGCAACCATGGAGACATATCACATCTCTGTTTCAATCCAATCTTCAAATAGAAAAATTCACCCAGTTCAGTATCCACATGCACAGCAGCCTTAGCACCCTCAGACACACTCTTCACAGCATTCAACAGCTTCCCATTTACTCAATATACTCTTAATACTTTCCACAATCCTTGTCTATCCACCGTAGCATATCTATCTATCTATAGCCCAGCGCCCTAATCCCGCAAAGGGTGGCTGCAGACAAAATGCTTCCAAGTCGCTCCGTCACCCACCATTTGACTGCCCTCCCCCCAACTCACTCCCCCCTTCCTTATATGCCTCTCTACTCCATCCCTCCACCTCATCCTCGGTCTCCTCCTCCCTCTCCCTTCCTCCACTTCACCTACATACACCCTCTTAGTCAGGCTTTCATTCTCTGGTCTCTCTACATGTCCAAACTACCTCAGTGTATTTCTCCTAATTCTCTCAATCACATCCACATCCACCCCACAACACTCTTCCACTTCTTCATTCATCAACCTGTCCCTCCGTGTCTCTCCACATGCTCCTCTTCGGTAACTCATTTTTGCTGCTCTCACCCTTGACTTGTTCCCCTCCGGCAAGGTCCACGCCTCGCTTCCATACGTCAGGGTAGGGATCACATTATTATCATGCAGTGACTTCTTAACTTCCCTACTCACCTCCCGGTTTCTCATCACCGCTTTCGGTGAACCAACAACCTTCTTTCCTAATGTACCCTTTCAAGTACTTCATCCCCAAAACTTCCATCCTTACTCATCATACTATTCAAGTACTTGAATTCACTCACATTCTCCATACCCTTACCATCCAACCTCACTGTGCACTCTGTGCACATTCCTCTCAAACATCATAACTTTACTCTTGTTTATATTAACTTTCAGATTCCTCTTCTTACACACTGTCCCGAATTCATTCACCAAACCTTGCAACTCCCATTCATTTTCACTCAACAATACCGTGCAGTATCATTAGCAAACAGCAACACCAGACTCTTCCACACCTCACCCTCATTCATTCGAGCCACCCCCACATCCAGTACACTACCTTGCACATCCTTTACAACCCCATCCATGAATATAGTAAACATCCATGGAGACATTACACATTTCTGGTTCAGTCCCACATTTCGATCAAAGAACTCACTCAGCTCACCATCCACCCGCACAATAGCCCTAACTCCCTCGTACATACTCCTCACAGCACTCAGCAAATTCTCATCCATTCCATATATTCTTAAAACCTTCCACATACCTTGCCTATCTACTCTGTCATATGCTTTCTTCAAATCCATGAAGGCCGCATACAACATCTTTCCCTTCTCTAGAAACTTTTCCACTAAAGACCTAGGAATGAGTGTATGATCTACACAACCTCTTCCCTTCCTAAAACCTCCTAGTTCTTCTCCAACTAATCCCTATTTTATTTCCTTAACTCTGTCAATAAGTATCCTATATATATTTTCCCCTTTACTCTAAGAAGACAAAAGCCTCATTGATTACCACACACTTCTATTTCCCCTTTTCCTTTGACCAGGGGAATAATTATACCTGACTTCCAATCCTCCGGGACGTTACATTCCTTCCAGGCCAATCTGCACATCTTCCACATCCGTTCTACTACTATCTCTCCCCATGCTTCAGCTTTTCACTACAGACTGCATCAATGCCTGGGGCTTTCCCCATTTTGTCTTTCTTCATTGCTTGCACAATATCCATCCTACTGATTTCTTCCAATCTTGTCACATCTCTCCTTCTCCCAGCCATTCCCCAGCCACTAATGTTTGCATTACTTTCATTCTCTATGTTCAACATATCCTTAAAGTGTTCCTTCATCTCCTCACCTTTTCTCCCATCTCCACCAGTAATATACCAGTTTTATCTTTCACCTCCCCGACTGGCTTCTTTAACCCCTAAACCGCGGGCTTGTTTTGCTTTGACTTGCGTGTCCTGCGGGCATATTCGCTCTCCGACAGACTCTATAAAAATATTTTGCCAAAAATCAGTTATTAGTCCTAGAATATTAAAATTATATTTGTTTATGGCATATACCTTCAGCTTTCTCCTGGGATGTTTGTTGAGCCTTCGTCGAGTACCGTAGGACTTGTGGAGACCTCTGAAGTTGGGTAACGAAGTCTCCACTTTACACTTCCCGACAACCCGTAATATGATTACCACAGCCTGATATTATCACTAGAAACACTATTCTGTGATTCTCACGTAGTTTGGAATCCATACTCAAAAAAAAAAAAAAACACTGAAAGCAATGAAAATTACAAGCGCGTATGACCTTCCCACTTGCGATCGTTTGCTGCTGGTGTTCTGTCATTTATTATTCATAAAACCCCTCTCACTTTATATTTCTATTACTATATAACACTTATATATATCTACAGTCTTTATCCATAAATTTCCTTCAGTAATAGTACTTTATTGTCACTGTAGGCATTCAATTTCTCTTTCAGTAAAATATGTAGCATTCACTTTCTCGTCCTGTATACTAGCATTGAGAGTGAATGTCACTTTCACCTTCACTTTCAGAACTCATAGTATTCATACATGCTAGAGTGAAACTCTCATTACTCCTAGTACATATACTCGAATTCTTATATTACTACTCATTTACATTTCTATTTACATTCTCTATTTTATTTACGTTACTTACATTTTTGTTTTATTTACACTGTGTTAGGCACTGTCACTTGCAGTAACTTATAAAACTATTTTCCACTGTTCACTTATATTTACATTCATTGCTTTCACTTGCTGTTTACACATTATTTTCATTTCCACTTGCACTGTTTTACTCACCAGAAAGATCGTAGTCACTCTCTATCATTTTCATTGACAAATTAGCCAGTTCACATTTCCCCGGCAGTCACTTAGCCCTTTACATCTTTCCACACGAGGTTTAGTAGGGGGTAGAGGTCACAAGGCCCTTTGCAAGGGGCTAAAAAGCGGCGGAATTTGATAGGCGAGAATCCGACGTACTTTCACCTTGAAAGATGACAGTAAATTGATACTGGTGGCCTGCCTTAGCCTAGGAGGAGTGTACTGCAGCCTTGTGACAGCGCTAATATATATGCTATGAAATGATTGGCAGGAAATCTAGACAATACATAATAAATTACATAGTTCCAGGTGAATGTAAATATCACTTAGGCTTCTCCCTTCCCTCCTTATATATATTTTTATTACGATAATAGATTATACGGGATATTTCAAGGGGAAATAAACAGTGAAAATTAACGAAAGAGTGCACGTGAGGTGTTGTCAGGTGATAATTAGCCAATTCCAGGTGTATGGCACAATCACTTACCTTATTTCTTTTTTGTATATATTATTTGGTATAAGAATAGGGCATAGGGCTTATTTCATTGGATGAAATCAGTGGAAAATTCCAGGGAAGATTTACTTAGCGTAGAATACAGTGGTGGCCTGCCTAGGGGCAGTGCAATACTGCCAACGTCAGCCTTGTGAGAGCTGCTAATATATACACTATGAAATGATTGGCAGGAAATCTAGACAATACATAATAAATTAGGTAGTTCCAGGCGAATGTAAATATCACTTAGGCTTCTCCCCTCCCTCCTTATATATTATTATTATGAGAATAGATTATACAGGATATTTCAAGGGGAAATAAACAGTGAAAATTAACGAAAGAGTGCACGTGAGGTGTTGTCAGGTGATAATTAGCCAATTCCAGGTGTATGGCACAATCACTTACCTTATTTCTTTTTTGTATATATTATTTGGTATAAGAATAGGGCATAGGGCTTATTTCATTGGATGAAATCAGTGGAAAATTCCAGGGAAGATTTACTTAGCGTAGAATACAGTGGTGGCCTGCCTAGGGGCAGTGCAATACTGCCAACGTCAGCCTTGTGAGAGCTGCTAATATATACACTATGAAATGATTGGCAGGAAATCTAGACAATACATAATAAATTAGGTAGTTCCAGGTGAATGTAAATATCACTTAGGCTTCTCCCCTCCCTCCTTATATATTATTATTATGAGAATAGATTATACAGGATATTTCAAGGGGAAATAAACAGTGAAAATTAGCGAACGAGTGCACGTGAGGTGTTGTCAGGTGATAATTAGCCAATTCCAGGTGTATGGCACTATCACTTACCTGATTTGCTTTTTGTATATATTATTTGGTACAAGAATAGGGCATAGGGCTTATTTCAATGATGAAATCAGTGGAAAATTCCAGGGAAGATTTACTTAGCCTAGCATGGCCAGGCAGGCGAGAGGAGAGGGTAATGGAGGGGAGGTAGGGAGGGGAGTCAAGAATGGGGAGAAATGGCTAAATTGTCAACAATGGATGGGAGTACAGATGAGATTAGGAGTGCTGACTAGTGTTAGACATTGGCAGTACTGATAGATGATACATACCACCACTTCAAAGCCCGGGGAAATTCAAAATAACACAGAATCACAAAAGTGACTCCCTGCGGTATGATCCCTTGCTCCCAAGCATCACGAAAGTGACGCCCAGTGGTTAAGGGGTTAACGCCCTGTCTAACTCTATTTACATCTTTCCAGAACATTTTCTTATATTCCCTCCACTTTACACTCAAATTCCTTATAAAATTCCTCGTCCACTCTCTTCTTACTCTTTCTTACTAGTCATTTCACCTCACTCTTCCTCTGTCTATATAACTCTTCCTTCTGTTCCTCAACTTCCTTCACACTCCTGTTTTTCATCCACTCACCATATGCTTTCTTCTTTTGTCTCACCTCTTCATTCCACAATGCTGTTCTTTGCAACCCCTTTCTCCTTCTCTTCACCCCACACACCACCTCACATCCAGTACAGATTTCTAGTGTGAATATCTTGCAAACACCTTCCACATCCCCCATCTGCTCCAAATCATTTTTACCTAATCACTCCTCCACTTGTATCTTCTATTCTGCCCTTTTTACATCCTCGTGTAACCTTTACATCCTCCTTGTGAGAACTACTTCCTCATTTCTTTCCTTTCTTCTATTCTTCCACTTCATTTCAACCTTGACTTTCACCACCATCAAATGGTGGTCAGAGAGTCCACTCCCTCAACCTCTGCATGCTCTTGCATCCATTACACACCTCATTCTATCATCCAAACACACATAATCAGTCATTCTCTTCCGTTCATTCTACTCACCATTCACTCTTCTTATCACTCACCACATATACTACCTGTGGATCATTTTGTGTCTGATGACAGAATTGGCTATCACCCCCCCCCCCCCCGCCACAAATGTCCACTAGATCTCTGCCATTCTCAACCACTTCTGCAGGCATATCCCATTCACGTACTACTCCATCCACCTTCACATTCCTTACTTTTCCATTCATATCTCCAATCAGTAACACTCTCATTCTTTTCAAACATTTCCATGCATGCTTTCACATTTATCCAGAACTCTTCTTTCACTCTGCTTACTCGATCTTGCATTGGCGCATACACACACACAATCATCCACATTTGTAGTCCAATTTTCAGTCATTCCCAGACAATTCTTGAGCCAACTGATCCCTACTCTTTTTTATTCTCCTGCAATCTCTTGCACACAACAATACACACTTCTTCTTTTGCCGTCTCATTCTCAATCACTCCTACACATATACCCCATCCATACTCCCATTCTTTCATCCCCTCTCACCTCACCATTTAGTTTTAGTTAATCCACATACATCCACTTTCGCACCCTCAAGCACCTGGACAATCTCTCTCTTTCACCTCATCATTTGCACCCCTTACATTCCATGTCTCAATCCGTACCATGTCCTTTGTTTGGTCCATAGTCGTCATCTGTTGGTCAGTCCTGGTCCGAGGCTTCTTGTTCGTATTTTTAGTTACTTGTTTTCCGGGGAGGGGCACTAACCCTCCGCCAAGCCACTTCCTGTCACGTAAGGAACAATTGTTGATTTGTTATAAGGTTACCACCCAGTGTTGTAAATGATTTCCTGGTTTACAAAAAATCATTTGGCTTACCACTGAATGTACAGCTACCCGAAAATAGGGTACTGTTACCCTAAGTGTTGGGATGATGGGCGCCCTGAGATTTTATGTGCTCTCAAAGTCATTCTTAATCTCTCCTAGTCTAGTGTGATTTTTGCAACACTTTCAGTATTGTGTCTGCACTGGAGTCTTTTACTTCATTTTGCCTACTGGTTTTATCAATTTTAGAGTAGCTTTATCTCCTCGGCCGTCGTGGCCATCACGTGGACTTCTTTTGGGTTCCCACACATGTTGGTGAGGAGGCCAACAAATGGGCAGATACATTAGCTAAAGCTGCATCTTCTCGATGGCCCCCTACCAGCTATTCACTTCCCACTTCCGATATGACACTTTCCCTGAAGTACACGATTCGTACTTGTTGGCAGAGACAGTGGGACGATGTTGCTCATAAAAGGCTAAAAGAAAATTTTCAGAGAATGGTTGTGCTGAGAGTTCTCCCCTCCATGCCTCGCCTATGTGAGGTGGCTCTTGCCCTGCTTTGCACTGGGCACTCACGGCTTGCGCATGGGTTCCTGATGTGTGGTGGTATTCAGCCATACTGTTATGATTGCCTTGTTCACCTTACTGTCCGTCACTTGCTGCTTCAGTGTCCAAGTCTGGGGGATCTTCGTCAGAGATTCCTCCATAGGCAAATGCGGGTGGATTGTGCGTAATGTCAGTTCTTGATGATTGGAGGAGCCCACAGTGATTTTACTGATGTTTTTTAGTTTTCTGTAAGAGGCAGGCTACTTACCACTTTTATAGGTAACTGAAGAGAGAGTTATAAGGAGAGAGGAAGAGAGAGGTGAAAAGATTAGTAAGAGAGAGAAAGTAAGAAGAGAATGGATGAGGAGTTCGGAAGAAATTTGAGTGTAAAGT
Organism: Coenobita brevimanus; assembly: GCF_032717465.1. Taxonomy (NCBI): domain Eukaryota; kingdom Metazoa; phylum Arthropoda; class Malacostraca; order Decapoda; family Coenobitidae; genus Coenobita; species Coenobita brevimanus. Next base: position 62,049,822 of record NC_136993.1, on the reverse strand, counting down.
GGAGGGAATATAAGAAAATGTTCTGGAAAGAGGTAAAGAGAGTTAGACAGGGTGTTAAAGAAGTTAGTAAGGGAGTAAAAGGTAAATATGGTAGATTACTGGTAGAGAAGGGTGAAAAGATGAACAGATGAACACTTTAAGGAAGTGTCGAACACAAATGAAAGTAATGCGAGTATAGGTGGCTGAGGAATGGCTGGGAGAAAGAGGGATGTGAGAAGAAAGGAAGAAACCAGTAGGATGGATGTTGTGGAAGCAATGAAGAAAGTCAAAATAGGGAAAGCCCCTGGAACTGATGGAGTGTGTGGTGAAATGCTGAAGCATGGGGGAGAGATAATAGTAGAATGGATGCGGAAGATGTGCAGATTGGCCTGGGGGAAAGGTAACGTCCTGGAGGATTGGAAGTCAGATATAATTATTCCCCTGGTCAAAGGAAAGGGGGAAATAGAAGTGTTTGGTAATCATAGGGACATTTGTCTTAATAGTGTAATAGGAAAAAAATATATGTTAGGATACATATTGACAAAGATAAGGAAATAAAAGAGTAATTAGTTGGAGAAGAACAGAGAGGTTTTAGGAAGGGAAGAGGTTGTGTAGATCATATATTCATTCTTAGGTCTTTAGAGAAAAAGTTTTTAGAGAAGGGGAAGAAGTTGTATGGAGTTTTCATGGATTTGGAGAAAGGATATGACGGGGTGGATAGACAAGGATTGTGGACAGTATTAAGAATGTATGGAGTAAATGGGAAGCTGCTGAATGCCGTGAAGAGTATGTATGAGGGTGCTAAGGCTATAGTGTATGTGGAGAGCGAACTCAGGGATTTTTTTTATTTGATGGTTGGATTGAAACAGGGATGTGTCATGTTTCCATGATTGTTTAGTCTGTATATGGGTGGGGTTATAAAAGAGATTCAAGGTAGGGTAGTGGATGTTGGAACGGCCTTAATGAGAGAGGGTAGTGTGTGGAAAATCCATGTACTGTTGTTTGCAGATGATACTGTGTTGTTAAGTGAAGACGAAAGGGAGCTACAAGGCTTGGTGAACGAGTTTGAGAGAATGTGTAGGAAACGGAATCTAAAGGTGAATTTAGGGAAGAGTAACGGTATGGTCTTCGAGAGAAATGAAGTAGCTGAATGTACAGTGAGGTTGGATGAGGAGGAAGTGGGAAACATGTGTGCATTTAAGTACTTGGGTAGTCTGATGAGTAGGGATGGAAGTCTAGAGGGTGAAGTGCTTGAAAGAGTATAGCAAGAAAGAAAGGTTCCTGGTTCTTTGAAAGCAGTGATAAGAAACAGGGAAGTGAGCATTGAAGTGAAAAAGTTGCTGCATGAGAGTATTGTGATACCAACTCTAATGTATGGAAGTGAAGCTTGGATCTTGTTGGAGGGACACAAGTCAAGAGTAAGAGCAGTGGAAATGAGTTATTTGACAGGTGTATGTGAAGTCACATGGAGAGACAGACTGACAAATGAGTAAGTGAAGGAGTGTTGTGGTGTGGATGTGGATGTGATAGGAAGCATTAGGAGAAAAACACTGAGATGGTTTGGCCATGTGGAAAGGATGGACAGCGACAGGCTGACGAGGACAGTGTATGTGAGCGAAGTGGAGGAGGGGAGAGGGAGGGGGAGGCCAAGGATGAGATGGAGGGTTGGAGTGGAAAGGTATATGAGAGAGGGGGTTGTGAACTGGGAACAGGGCAGTGAAATGAAGGGCGACAGGTGACATGGAGTCGATTTGTTTGTAGCCACCCCTTACCTGATTAAGGCTTCTGGCAGTAGACAGATAGATAGATAGAATTAATCAATCAATCAGTTACTCAATAAGCTGCTCACTTGAGGATAAAATATTTAAAAAAAAAACTGAGACAAGGTACAAGCTGCTCACCCTGTAGTACTGTACGTTAGAGGTGTTGGTTTGCCAGACCATAGTGACGTGAGGGTCGTCCAGCACGTGTCTGAGGCTCTGATACGGCTGCTGGATGTGCCGCACTGCCAACACCGACATCAGGTTCCCAGCGTAGCTCCTTCCTACCACCACAGCCGCAAACATCCACCCAGCCAGTCCTACTCGTCTCCACCACCGCCAGCCACTTAACCAGGTGTCTAATTATACACACATCATCACCTTCATTCTTGGATCTTTAGTGGAAGAGTTTCTAGAGAAGGGAAAGAAGTTGTATGCGGCTTTCGTGGATTTGGAGAAAGCATATGACAGGGTGGATAGACAGGGATTGTGGAAAGTGTTGAGAGTATGTGGAGTGGATGGGAGGTTGTTGGGTGCTGTGAAGAGTGTGTATGATGGTGCTGAGGCTGCAGTGCGTGTGGATGGTGAACTAAGTGAATTTTTCTCTTTGAAAGTTGGTTTGAAACAGGGATGTGTCATGTCTCCATGGTTGTTCAATCTGTACATGGATGGGGTAATAAAAGAGGTACAAGGTAGGGTAGTGGATGTTGGAGTGGCCCTGGTGAGAGAGGATAGTGTTTGGAAACTCCCTGTACTGTTGTTTGCAGATGATACTGTGTTGTTGAGTGAAGATGAAGGGGAGCTGCAAGGCTTGGTGGATGAGTTTGAGAGAGTGTGTAAGAAACGGAACCTAAAGGTGAATGTAGGGAAGAGTAAAGTGATGGTCTTTGAGAGAGGTGAAGTCAGTGAATGTATAGCGAGGTTGGATGGTGAGGAATTGGAAAATGTGAGTGCGTTTGAGTATTTGGGTAGTGTGATGGGTAAGGATGGAGGTTTGGAGGGTGAAGTGCTTGAAAGGGTACAGCAGGGAAGAAAGGTTGCTGGTTCCTTGAAAGCAGTGATAGGAAACAGGGAAGTGAGCATGGAAGTAAAAAAGTTGCTACATGACAGTATTGTGATACCAACTCTAACGTACGGAAGTGAAGCTTGGACGTTGTTGGAAGGACACAAGTCAAGAGTGAGAGCAGTGGAAATGAGTTATTTGAGAGGAGCTTGTGGAGTCACGTGGAGAGACAGGCTGACGAATGAGGATATAAAGGAGCGTTGTGGTGTTGATGTGGATGTGATAGGAAGCGTTGTGAGGAACACACTGAGGTGGTTTGGCCATGTGGAGAGGATGGAGGGTGAAAGACTGACGAAGAGAGTGTATGTGAGCGAGGTGGAGGGTGGAAGAGGGAGGGGGAGACCGAGGATGAGATGGAGGGATGGGGTGGAGAGGTATATGAGAGAGGGGGGTGAGTTGGGAGCAGGGTAGTGAAATGGCGGGGGACAGGGCGACTTGGAGGCGATTTGTTTGTGGCCACCCCAAACGGGATTGAGGCGTCTGGCAATAGATAGATAGATAGAATAATTATTTCCACCATCATTACAGGAGTAATATTCACCACCATTACCATCACAGTATATATATATATATATATATATATATATATATATATGGATGGGATTATAAGAGAAGTAAAAACACGGGTAATGGAAAGGGGAATGACGTTGGTAATGAACGATGATGGATGGAATATCTCAGATTTATTGTATGCTAATGTTGCGGTACTGCATGCAATTACCGGGCAAGAACTTGGTAGACTAGTGCAGAGTTTTGCTAATGTCTGTGAGCGTCGTGCCTTGGGAGTAAATGTAGAAAAGAGTAAAGTGATGGTAATTGAGAGAGAAAGTGACTCCCAGTGTGATGTTACTGTGAATGGAGAGAGACTGGAATTGGTGAGAGAGTTCAAAATCTGGGCACAGTGATAGAAAAGAGAGGAAAATGTGCAAAAGAAGTGGAAAGTAGATTGACAAGGAAGAAAAGTAGGTGGTGCAATTTAGGCCTTGATAAGAAAGAGAGGCTAAAGTGTTGCAGCTGCACGAGGCTTACATGAGGGAGTGTTAGTGCCAACTTTAACATATGGATGTGAGACTATGGTGTGTCACCAAAATGTAAAGTCAAAAGTAAGAGCAGTGGAGATGGGACTGTTGAGGATTGTATGTGGAGTACACATTGTGGATAGGACACAAAATAATGTGATTCGTGACGGACGTGGCGTGCGGAAGTCGGTGGACACCAAAATCTTAGAGACTGTACTGAGATGGTATGGTCATGTAGAGAGAATGGATAACAACAGAGTGGTGAAAAAGGTACATCTGAGCGAATTTGAAGGAGGGAGGAGGCGAGGTAGGCCAAGGAGAAGGTGCAAGGATATGGTGAATGAGTGTGTGAGGAAGAGAGGTTTGGAAGTCTGTGAGGCTAGGGAGCTGACAAGAGATCGAGCTGGCTGGATAAATGTTGTGAGGAGAAGTGCATGATCAGGGATTTGGCACCCCTTTTTAACGTGGCAGCCTTCAAACTAACTCTATCGGATACGTGTATGTGAAGCTACAGAACGCAGTGAATGTTTTTGGCGTATCCGATAGAGCCAGGATTCCAGGGGCTTGAATGATGTATGAATGGAAGCGTGGCCCATTGGATTTGGCAAATTTGGGCTGTCTGGACATTGCTACCCCTCACCCTGCCCTAGGGTGGGAAAGAAGGTCCAGATGATGATGATGATCAGAGAAATTACCAATATGCCGGGAATCGAACCCGGGACTCTCAGGTGAGAGCCAGGCAGCATACCACTACACCACAACCAGGTAAAAGTTAACTCACGTTGTCACAATCTTGTAACCAACGTCCCTCCGCCCCCGGCATATTGGTAATTTCTCTGATGATTTTTCCTGTGTAAAAAATACAGGTTCTCTCTTCATGATGATGATGATGATGATGATGATGAATATTATTATTTATTATTATTATTATTATTATTATTATTATTATTATAATTATTATTACTATTAGTCTTATTATTATTATTATTGATGCCATCGTCACCATCATTATAAAAATCTGTGACCTCAAAATGCTTATCCCAAAACAAATGGTATAACAAATCACTACAACAATCACGTACTGAGGTATTGACACATCTGTCTTCTGATTTGTACAGTATACCATTGGACTGGTTAAACACTTCTAAGTGCGAGATCTTCCGTCTCATTGTAGGAACTAAAAAAAAAAAAAAAAAAAAAAAACAGGAGGGGGTCCCTAGTCCCCTCACCCCGCCCCTTTTAGTCGCCTTTCACGACACGCAGGGAATACAGTGGCAGAATTCTTCCTAAACAACCTGCCTGCAGAGTGTTAGTACCACCCCACAGTGCGGCCAGATTGTCCCCCCCGCCACAGGGAAAGGGATGGGGGATTGAGTTATCCCCGTATCCTGAAGACTGGGTCCATGAATGGGTGTGGATGTAGTACGATTGAGGCTAAAAGGGAGGAGACTGGGAGAGTGTTTGTGAGAAGAAAGTTGAATGTGTTAGCTATGAGTGAACCAAAGACGAAAGGGAAAGGTGAGTCTAAGTTTGGTAGTGTGAACGGATGATTATCAGGTGTTGATAGAGGAAGGGCGAGAGGTGTGGCCTTGTTAGTGAGCCCGGAAGTACAGCAGTGTGTGACTGAAAGGAAGGAGGTGCCATCAAGACTGATGTGGGTGAAAGCGAAATTTGAATGTGAGTTGTGTGTGTCTGTGGGTGCATATGGGCCTGGTAGTGAAAGGGATGAAGAAGAGAGGGAGTCTTTCTGGAATGATGATGAATGCCTGCAGAGTTTTGGAGCGAATGTGAATGTGGTAATGATGGGAGATCTGAATGCTAGAGCGGGAAATGTAGCAGTTGAAGGTGTAGTTGGTATGCATGGTGTGCCTGGGAGAAATGAAAATGGGAAACGAATGATAGGGATGTGTGCCGAACGAGAGATGGTGATTGGAAATACCTTGTTTGAGAATAAAAATATAAGGATACATGAGTGAGACAGGAGCGCAGAAGGGTTGTTGATAGAGCATTGATGAACCATGTGGTTGTGTCCAGGAATGTAATAGGAGGATTGTTGGATGTGAGAGTTTTGAGAGGGGAGGATGGACGTATGTCTGAACACTACCTGGTGGAGGGAAAGTTGAGAGTAGGTAAGACATGGGTGAAGGCTAGGAGAGTTAGGTGTGGCAGGGAAGTTTTCCAAGTGAGTGAGTTCGATAAAAAAGAGAAAATGATAGAGCATCAGGAGAAATTGAAAGATGAATGGAGCACAGTGAAAGATCAGGAGAATGGCAGTTTGGAGAAAGAATGGCAGTTGTTAAAGAATGCAGTGGTGTGGATGCGGAAGAGGTGTGTGGTGAGTGAGTTGTGGTGTAAGAAAGGGAAGTGAATGGTGGTGCAAGGAAGTAAGTTTGGCTGTGGCTGAGAAGAGACTTGCATATGAAGTGTGGCTGCAGGGGAAGGGTGAGGCGTCATATGAGAGGTATAAGGAAAAGAGGAATAGGGCAAGAAGGGCTGTGCGTGATGCTAATGTGGCAGCAGATGAGAGCTGGGGTAGGCTGTTGACTGAAAATTTTCAACAGAATAAGAAAATGTTTTGGAAGGAGGTTAAAAGGGTCCGAAAGGGAGAGTCTGGGAAGGAAAAACGAGTAAAAGCAGAGGATAGAGGAATGTTAATTGAGTTGGATGCAGTAAGGAAGAGATGGGCAGAGTATTTCAGAGACTGTTTAATGCAGAGGAGGAATGGGAGGCTGAGATTGTGGCAGATGGCAGGGTGCAAGGAACAAATGTGTTGGGAGAGTTGAGTGATTCTTTGATCACCATGGAGGAAATGCAGGAGGCAATAAAGGAGATAAACAGGGAATGCTGTGGGTATGGATGGGTGTGTTATACAATGCCTGAAAGGTGGTGGAACTACCACGAGTACTGTTGAGTGGTTAGTAAGATTGCTGAATGTGTGTTTTGTGAAAGGTATGGTTCCAACTGACTGGGTAAGTGCTTGTGTGGTTCCGTTGTATAAAGGTAAGGGTGATAAGTATGAATGTACCAGCTTTAGGAGTATAAATCTGTTGAGTGCTGTAGGTAAAGTGGATGGTAGAATGTAAATTAAGAGAGTTAGAGAGGGAACAAAGGGAGTGATTGGCGATGAGCAGTGTGGCTTTAGAAGAAGGAGGTGATGCGTGGATCAGGTGTTTGCTGTGAGACGTGTGTGATAAATATTTAGCAAAATTTAAGAATGTGCTTTGGGCGTTCATGGATTTAGAGAAAGCGTATGATACAATTGACAGAGAGGCTTTGTGGACTGTTTTAAGGTTGTATGGACTTGATGGTAGGTTCCTAAAAGGAGTGAAAAGTTTTTATGTAAATAGTAGAGCGTGTGTAAGAGTGGGAAATACAATGAGTGATTGGTTTCCCGTGAGTGTGGGGCTGCGGCAGTGATGTGTGAGGTCGCCTTGGTTGTCTGATATATGTATGGATGGTGTTGTAAGGGAGGTGAATCAAGAGTGTTAGGTGGAGGTTTGAGCTAATGGTAGAGAGTGGAATATGAATCAGCTGCTGCTTGTGGATGATACTGCACTGGTGGCTAATTTAGAGGAGAGATTGAGACAGTTGGTAGAGGAGTTTAGAAGGGTTTGTGAAAGGAGGAAATTGAAAGTAAATGAGAATAAGAGTAAAGTGACGATGTGTACGAGGTTAGTAGATGGTAAAAGAATGAAAATAGTATTGAACAGTGAGTTACTTGAGGAGGTAGAGTGTTTTAAGTATTTGGGGTCACATGTTGCTGTGGATGGAAGAATAGAAGCAGAAGTGAAGTTTAGAATGAATGAAGTGGGAAAGGTGCTGGGAGGAAGGAAAAATGTGTTTAGATGTCGTTCGCTTAGAGTGGATGTAAAGAGAAGGCTGTATGAGGGTGTTGTGGTACCGATTTCGTTATATGGGGCTGAAACGTGGAGTATGGGTGTAGCAGAGAGGAAAAGTTTGAATGTAATGCAGATGAGGTGTCTGAGGAGTATGTGTGGAGTGATATGTATGGATCGAGTGAGAAATGATAAAGTGTGAAGGAGACCTGGAGTTGTGCGGGAGATGGCTGATCGAGTTGAGCAGAGGATGTTGCGATGGTTTGGGCGTATGGAGACAATGGATGATGAGCGATTGGTGAAAAAGATAACTGGACTGCATATGAGAGGTGTAAGGCTGAGAGGAAGACCACGAATAGGGTGGATGGACAGTGTGAAGAGAATGCTGAATGTGAGAGGGATGTCTTTTGACCAAGGAAGATTGGCTGCGCATGATAGGGATGATTGGAGAGATATTGTCAATGAATAAATGATGTTGCAGCCTTGAGGGGATATTCTCCCGCATTGGTCTGATAGCTGATCATGTCAGTTGCGGGTAAGGGGATGGGTCCTTTATGATGTGGCAGGGGTAAACCAGCTCTGCTGTAGGGCCCTGCTTCAGATGTCGCTGACTTCATTGTGCAGTTGAACCTCGTGTGGTGTGGTGTGGTGCGGTAAGGATCTGTCCCTTCTCCCCTTAGGGCTACGATGCGAATGAATATGTGTGTGTGTGGATGAGTCAGTTGGGAGTGTGTCGTCCTGTCTCGGCTAACTCCTCTTCTCTGGGGGAAGCAACTTAGGTATATAGATAGAAGTGTGAGCTCTCGATGTAGACTAAAGATGTAAGGCGGCAACTAATATATCATTTTGGATTCTGACATACTGACATACTGTACGGGTTGAAGAAGTGAATATTAACAAACGTGGTCAAATGTGCTGAGAAATAGACGCAAAATCGCAATTCGCAGTATATTATTAGGTCAGTTAAACACACCTGAGAGCGAGTCCACGATGCCACCTTCCCACTGCCTCTCCAATAGGTCAGGCTGTGAGAACACAAAAGGAAGCGTTAAAATATATGATGATGTCATATATTAAACCCTGCAGTGGCAAGGGGACATCGAGGCCTCTCTCATGTGGATATTACCGACTCGATGGTGAATTGCTGTTTTTCATTCGGATATACAGTGCTTCTGGTTTGTCTCTTATTTCTTATCAGGGCAGAAGGAACCGTTTTACTTTTAATATATACCTCAAAAATTCTCTTTCCTCAGCTCTCGACTTTGCAATTATCTTACACATGACAGTCCCATACCTTCAACAACATGCTTATCTTCATCTTCTCTTACTATTCTTCGCCTCATCTCTTCTGATCTATCATAGAAGGATCATATATCTTAATAATGATAGCAGCTTCGCAAAAAAGGCGAGCGGTGCCAAATCCATGCATTGTTTTCCGCAATTTATCTGCTGGTTTTGTACAAGGCGTTATTCGCAAATATATGGAGTACTGTTTTAGCATTGTGTATGTGTGTGTGTGTGTGTGTGTGTGTGTGTGTGTGTGTGTGTGTGTGTGTGTGTGTGTGTGTGTGTGTGTGTGTGTTTTGGTTGAATGCTTGACTGCATGAATATTCTAGTCCTTCTTATTTTGAACTTCCTGCTTGTATTCCTCTCCCGTCCAACCCTCTAATGCAAGAGTCCAATCGTACTCTCTGTCCTTCATATACGCAATGCAATGTGTCCACTTGTCGTGAAATGAAGCACCCTTGAATTTGGCTTTCTTAGCTAGCTTTGCAGGCTATAAGCCTTTGAATCTTTATTTTTTTTAAATCCAACTCATTTCTTTGACAGTAATAGGGAAGTTGTAGCCTGCAACAGCTTGTCCAGAAAGTACTGGTCTGTATATTGCAAGCACTGTTGCTTTTCAAATGCAATATTCTCAAGCACAGCTTCTCATGCTCAAGATTAACTGACAAAACGTATTTACTGTGATGTTACTTAAATAAAAACCTGAGATATGGCATATAGGGAACATAAAGGTCCTCCCTTAGTTCAAGTTCCCAGGATCTGTGGCAGTGTCATGGCCAGTTTGACATTCCCTTACCAGTTTTCTCCTCCCCTTTGCTTGGTACACTGAGAACGTAGGTAAAGCGCATGACCAAGGGAAAAAGTAGAAAAGAAATATGGTAGTCACTCGACAACTCGTAGGACTACCTTGTGATAGAACTCGAACCGTAATAAAGGTATCTTTTTGCAAGCTTTCCCTACCCCGTTGTTGCTGTGTTAGCAGCAGGAAACGAGATAAAGGACGTAGGAATAGCCAGGAAAAAGATAACAATGGCTATTCTATCTACAACTACGTTTTTACTGCTGTTTTGTTCACTTATGATGTTGAAGTAGTACTCGGGAGATAGTAAAGGTATCTTCTGGTCAGCTTTCTCCACACCTGTTTTCGGTGTTTGTGTACCAGGAAAGAAGTTAAAAGACCGTAGAAATATGCAGACAGAAGTTTACAATACAAAGAACAAGTTATAGAATAGCCACAGTTTAATCACTTACCCTGTTGAAGCAGCACTCGGACCACAGTAATAATGTCTTCTGGCCAGCTTTCGCCACCCCGGTTCTCGATGTGTTGGCAGTAGGAGAGGAGGTAGATAAGAGTAGGAAGAGCCAAGAGGGAGATGGCGATAGCGAGCCACACCATAGGCTGAAGAGGGAGGAAAAATCCCCAGGGATTGACTTCAGGACTGCCTCTTGCCCCAAGGATCATGGCGTATTGCACCAGCACGGGGTAGGTGCAGTCTATTACCTCGGAACGACTATCTGACAGGCTGAATTGCCCCAGCGAGAAGTCGGCCTCCTAGACGTCACCAATGGAAAAATAAGAATGGTTTATATATATATATATATATATATATATATATGTATGATAGGTGGGGGTGCCCATCATCCACCCACTTCGTGTAGCGATCCTTCGTTTGGGAGTAGCTCATCATTAAGTGGCAAGCCAAATGATTTCCTATAAACCAGGAAATCATTTATAGCGCTGGATGGTAACCTTATAACCAACGAACATGTGTTCCCTAAGTGACAACAAATGGGTTGGCAGAGATACATTGCCCCTAACCGGAAAACAACAAACTAAAAATACAAACAGGAAGCCTCGGACCAGGAATGACCAACAGGTGACAACTTAAAACCGAACAAAGGACATGGTACGGATTGTGACATGGAATGTAAGGGATGCGAACTATGAGGTGAAAGAGAGAGAAAGAGAGATCAGGTGCCTGAGGATGTAAAAGTGGACATATGTGGAATAACTGAGACTAAACGGTAAGGTGAGAGTGTGAGAGAGTGGGAAGATGGATGGGGTGTATGTGCAGGAGTTTTGAGAATGATAGGGCAAGTGAAGTAGTATGTACTGTTGTGTGCAGGAGATGGAAGGTGAGTATAGGAGAGTACAGATCGGTTGGCTCAAGGTTTGTGTGGGTAAGATTGATAGTAAGACTACAAATGTGGGTGATTGTGTGTGTGTGTATGCACCAACATGAGATCATACAAATAGAGTGAAAGAAGAATTCTGGGCAAATGTGGATGTCGACATGGAAAAGTTTCAAAGGAATGAATGAGTGTTTTTGATTGGAGATATGAATGGAAAAGTAGGGAATGTGATGGTGGATGGAGTACTTGGTGAGTAGGGTGTGTCTGCAGAAGTGGATGAGAATGGCAGTGTCCTAGTAGACATTTATGCAGGGAGGGGGTTGTTAACAGCCAATACAATCTTCAGACACAAAATGATACGCAGGTATATGTGGCGAATGATGAGGAGGATAGGTGGTGAAATAAATAAATGGAAGGCAGTAATTGATCATGAGTGTGTGGTTGACAGAATGAGATGATGTGTAATGGATGCAAGAGCATACAGAGGTTGAGGGTTTGGACTTCCTGATCACCACACAGTGATGGTAAAAGTCAAGGTTCAAATGCAATGGAGGAATAAAAGGAGGGAAGGACAGGAGAAAGTAGTTCATACAAGAGGATGAAAAAAAAGGCAGAATATAAGGGAGAAGTGGAGGAGTGATCGGGTAAATATGCATTGGAGTACATGGGGGAGGCGGAAGGTGTGTGCAAGATATTCACAAAAGAAATCTGTGCAGCAGGAGAGGTGGTGTGTAGGGTGAAGAATAGACGAAAGGGGGTGCAAGGAACAGCATGGTGGAATGAAGAGGTGAGAGAGGCTGTGATGCAAAAGAAGAAAGCATATAGTGAATCGATGGAAAACAGGGGCGTGGAGAAGGTTGAGAGATGAAAGAGAGAGTTACATGTAGAGAGGAAGAAAGAGGTGAAGAGATTTGTAAGAGAGAATAAGAAGAGAGTGGATGAGGCATTCGGAAGGGGTCTGATTGCAGAGTGGAGGAAATGTAAGAGAATGTTTTGGAAAGAGGTAGAGTTAGATAATGTGATAAAGAAGTTAGTCAGGGAGTGATAGATAAAAATGGTAATTTGCTGATGGAGAAGGAAGAAAAAGTGACCAGATGGAGAGAACACTTTCAGGAACTGCTAAACATAGAGATGGAAAGTAATGCGGGTATAAGTGCTTTGGGAATGGATGGGAGAAGGAGGAAGATGGGAAAAGATGCAGAAATCAGTAGGATGAAAGTAGTGGAGGAAATGAAGAAAGTCAGAATGGGGAAAGCCCAAGGAATGAATGGAGTGTGTGGTGAAATGCTGAAGCATGGGGGAGAGATACCCGGTAGTAGTAGAATGGATATGGAAGAAGTGCATATTGGCCTGGGAGGAAGGTAGAGTCCCAGAGGATTGGAAGTCAGGTATAATTATTCCCCTGAACAAAGGAAATGGGAAAAAGAAGTGAGTAGTCATCATATGGGCATTTGTCTTAATGTAACAGAAAAGTATATCGTAGGATACTTAGATAGGGAAATAACAGAGGAATTAGCTGGGGAAGAAGAGGGAGGTTTTAGGAAGGGAAGAGGTTGCATACATCAGATATTCCTTCTTAAGATTTTTAGTGGAAACGTTTTTAGAGAAGGGAAAGAAGTTGTACACGGCCTTCATGGATTTGGAGGAAGTATATGACAGGGTGGATTGACAAAGAATGTGGAAATTAATAAGAATATATTGAGTAAATGGGAAACTGTTGAATGCCGTGAAGTGTATGTATGAGAGGGCTAAGACTGCAGTACGAAGTACGTGTGGATGGTGAACTAAGTGAATATTTCTATTTGAATGTTGGAATAAAACAGGGATGTGTTATATCTCCATGGCTGTTCAGTCTGTATATGGATGAGGTTATAAAAAGATACAAGGCTGGGCGGTGGATGTTGGAGCGGCTCCAATGAGATAAGAGAAGACGAAGGGGAACTGCAAGGCTTGGTGGATAAGGTTGGAAGAGTGTGTAGGAAACGGAATTTAAAGGTAAATGTAGCGAAAAGTAAAGTATTGGTATCTGAGAGAAATAAAGTCACTGGATTTAAAGTGAGGTTGGATGGGGAAAAAATGGAAAATGTGAGTGCATTTAAGTACTTGAGTAGTGTGATGAGTAAGGACGGATGTTTGGAAGATGAAGTACTTGGAAGGGTACAACAAGGAAAAAGCTTGCTGGTTCTTTCAAAGCAGTGATAAGAAGCAGGGAAATAAGCATGGAAGTAAAAAAGTCCCTGCATGGCAGTATTGTAATACCAAATCTAACGTATGGAAGTGAAACTTGGACCTTGTTGGAAGGACACAATTTAATTGTGAGAGCAGTGAAACTGAGTTATCTGAGATGAACATGTGCAATCACATGGAGAGAGAGAAACTGACAAGTGAGGAAGTGAAGGAGCGTTGTGATGTAGATGTGACTGAAAGCATTAGGAGAAATACATTTAGGTGGTTCGGACATGTGGAGAGGATGGAGAGCGAGAGAATAAAGAGGAGAATGTATGTGAGTGAAGTGGAGAGGGGGAGAGGTAGAGGGATGGGGAGGCCAAGGATGATATCGAGGGATGGAGTGGAGTGGCATATGGGAGAGCGGTACATGGGCTGGAAGCAGGGCAGTGATATTGCGGGGAATAAGGCAACATTTGCACGATTTGTTTGTGGCTACCCCTTAAGGGATTAAGGCGTCTGGGAATAGATAGATAGATAGATAGATAGATATTTATAGATATGTATAAATATGCATTTATATATATGTATATATATATATACACTACACACACACACACACAGAAATATATATATATATATATATATATATATATATATATATATATATATATATATATATATATACCTACCTATTGCCAGACGCCATAATCCCGTACGGGGTGGCCATTTGACTCTGAGTTATTTGTTTTACAGGGAGGGGCACTAACCCTCCACCAACCCACTTGACACGTAGGGAGCACGTATGGTTTGGTTATATGGTTACCATCCAGCGTTGTAAATGGTTTCTTGGCTTACAGGAAACCATTTGGCTTGTCACTCAATGTAAAGCCACCTGTAAGAGAAAGAAATGCAATAAGTACTGACAGGAAAGATATATATATATATATATATATATATATATATATATATATATATATATGTAATTATCACTATCACCATTAGCCTTGCGTAGTGTTTCTTAAACTTTTCCACTTCATTCCCCACTTGTGGGGATCTTGGCAACCTTGCGGCCCTCCTTATCAAGCCCCTCACAAATAATGGTCAAGAAAACTGTTTAAGTGCTCTGCATTTATTGTAATGCATATTATGTTACATATCAGTGTGATGGATGACACTGTTTGCTTTCAGCCAGTCGACTGATTCGAGGTTGAGTCACTGATAACGCACGTCACATATCTGCGCACACATTCAACTGGTTTCGGCTTTTACATTTTATGCGTCGAAGGGTGGAGACACCAGATTCTCATAAATATGTTATGGAAAATGGAAGAGGACTCTATGGCGATTTCACTACCTTTTGGATATGACTGATACAAGGAACACCTGAACACAGAGATTCTTCTTCATAAAGGTCTCTGACAGCAGAATCATTCTTGAGGTCAAGGAATTCGTCCTGAACATATCGGGAATGGCAGCAGCATCAAGAGTGTCAGAAATGATTCCTCACCAATTTCCCTAATATGAATTCCGGGAAGCATCTTATGAGCTCACTTTCCAAGGATTTCATGTGCAGAATTATTTCACTTTGGAATGATGGGTCAAGTAGGAGATCCTCTTCAATCTCAAGAAGGGTTGAAAGATTCCCGAACATGGCAACATATTCTGCATTCACTTTCCTTTGCCAGTGCTGGAGATTAGCAAGAAATGAACGCATACAGTCCATAAGGTGAAATATTTTTCTTTCCATGCCGTAGCTTGAGTTTTAGAAAATTTAGCTGCTCAGAAATGTCGTCCAGGTATGCAAAACGTGACTCCCTCAACACCTGGTTGAAGACTTAATAGATCATCCTTCCCTTTCATATCCATTAGAAATTTAAATTCTCTCTGAACCTCAAATACTCTGTTCACAACGCTGTCCTTGGAAAGCCATCACATTTTTTTAGTAAAAGAGGAGGGATTAATGCTCTGAATCCATGTCTTCACAGAGTTTCTGGAGAAGGCGAGAGTTCAGATCTGTTTTCACAAAGTTAGCACTTCTTTACCAATGCCTCCAGGATCCTGCAAATGGCATCAGGGAGGATTTTTTACGCCAATGCAAAACGATGAATCATACAGTGAACCACTTGCACATTCGGAGACACTTCCTTGATATTCTTCTGCAGCCTCAATTTTGATCCCGGCATCACCGAGGCCACATCAGTACAGACTCCACAACAATTTTTCCAGGCTATTAGTTAGCTGAGAAGAAATCGTCAACTTTTCCATCATCTCTAAAAACTTTGTGGTAGTGTTAAACTGTGTATAGAACGTATATTCATTTTTGCTGTCATGTATGAATATATATCTAACAAACACGAGTAGCTTTGCACAAAATTCATCTATTGGCTAATAGAACTGTACTGTGAACATACCAACAGGAGACAATTTAATCTCCCGTATCACTTGTTCCATGACAGCAGCAAACATTTCACTGATTCTCCAATTTACTGTGTAGTTTAAGGAAGGAATCTGTTGAATTAAATGTGAGGGAAGCGGTGGCTCAATCGGTAGAGAGTTGGCCTGCAGTCATAACGGACCCCGGTTCAAATCCCGCTGGGGCAGGGAACAGTTTAAGGCTTTGAATTTCATAAATATCAGACTTTACTGATCTACCAGAAGAACCGCCGACATGTCGTAAAAATACCCCCGCTAATACCAATACACCAGTCCTGTATGAGACAGCCCTAGCATGTATTCAATATGGACGGTGGGTGTTAGCGCCGAAGTAGTGACATGTAGAGGTGTATGGTACGTAGTAGGACTACTGGGCCTAGAAAGCAGGCTGTGAAGCCTATGCCCAGAATCGGTCATAAAAAAGAGAGGAAAAAAAAAAAGAAACTTGGCTCTCCAAGAACTCACTTGACCATCTTTACAGCACACAGCTAATGAAAGTATCACCAATCAGGTGGGCCTTTTTCTTCCTTACCATTTCACAGGAAACCTCACATGATCCCCCTGCTGCACTTAAGTACTGTTGTTGGATAGTATCGCTCCCATCAAGTCTCTGTTTTCCAACTCTGGTCATGGCGCTTGAAGAAACTGGGGTCTTTCTCTGAATACTGAGGGTGGATTGTCGTCAGATGATGCATCAGCTTACTCGGCTTCACAGAATCGTTCCCCAGCACTTTGAGACACAGCACACACTGAGCTTTCTTGATGCCATCATCGAGGATTGATGTAAATCCGTTATTAATGCGTACATCATTGTATTTCTACCTAGCAACACAGGCAGCCACAGCAAATCTATCTATCTATCTATCTAGATATAAACAGATAGAAACAGACGATAAGTAAAGGTTAAAATGATGTGGCCATTTGCACCAAAATAAATTTAATTCACAACACTGATTTAAAATCAGTGTCAAAATGAAATCACCAGCATCAAATGACTTTCACCAAAGTAGCTTGACGAACTAGTGAATTGAACTGTATGCAGGATGAAGTCACTGGTTTTCTGCATTTTATTTAATTTTATTTTATTTTTTGCAAACAATACTGCATGCATTTTTCCATAATATCTTTGTTTCTAATATGTTAGAATAAGTTTCACTGAAGAAACTTTCGAGCAAATGATGCAGATGTTATGAAAGGCGCAATTTAAGCAAAATTCACTCGGCATTGTACCATCTATTAAATTCTCCAAAATCTTTACGTGTGGTAGCCGGGCTCCGTCATCGTCTCTACTGATGCAAACACAATGTAAAATCATGGTTGCACTGTAAGAGAACAATGTGAAATATCGTGTGAAAATGCTAAATGCGGCATTACACTTTGAATTATCATATTTAATCATTACCGTGTGAGTTTCACACTGTCACACATTTTGACAGTAAACAGCAGATGTTGATTAAAAAAAAAAAAAAAAGGCAAAGAGGTGTCAGACGCAACAAAAGAAACATAAGACAATACATATGAATGTGTAATCATCCAAAAACATCGATAATCATTAAAAAGTAGCAAAACAAAAAATACTGTTATAAATTTGTATCCACCTGTACCCAGCATTAAAATTTCACATTGTTTGTCATAAAGTTCAAGTCAATGCTGCTAAATCTGCATTGAAACTGGGTTTGGTGAAAGCCATTTAAGTTCAACGTAACACGGCGATTCATTTACTGCATTGATTTTAATTCAGATCACTTAGTGCAGTAAATTAGTTGAAATTCGTCATATATTTCAAATCAATGTTGTATTATTTGTGCAAATGGCCAGTGCTAATTTTTAAAAAATTAGTGAATGAGATAGTGAAAAAAAAATGAGATTACAAAGAGAATAAGTGAGAACAATATCAAAGGTAGAGATGCGATAGGGAGACCAACAGTCAGCTAGGAAGGCACAGTGGAGGAATACGTACAGTAAATTATAAAACTATATATCTAAATATGTCAAGAGGTGGATGGATAGATAGATAGAAAAAGAACACAAATATAAGTAAAGTTCACAGTACTAATATCAAATTAAATATCTCACAAGCAACATTAGAATACCATACAGAAAGCAGTAGTTATTTCTCACAAGCTTACATCTGCAGGTGCCAACTGAGGTCATGGTCAACAGGAAGGTTACAACAGGGAGGGAGAGAGAGACATTTGCACCCTGTACACAGTCCTAAGCCTGTTGGAAAAATCCCTTCTAATATCAGCAAATAGGAATTTATATATGGTTTGCTCAACAATAAGTTTATTCCTGCATATTGCATAACACATGTCGCCACTTAGCCATATTTTTTCTTGTCTGTTCATTGTTCCAGTGTTGAAACATTGCAAGCATATGCTGGAGCAAGAGTGTGTAAGGAATCAAGCTTAACTCTCAAACGTTGGGCTACTTGTAACGCAGTCATTACCTCACTATGGGCAATTTCCCCAAGACTGCTGAAAATTGCTTGTTTTCAAACCTTATTATATTGGAAACTATAGCACTTAGGGGAACGAATTAATGACTCTTTTAACCAACAACTCTTCCTCTTGCGAATGAATGTATTCTCAGGTCTCTTGGTCTTTGGACTCATGAGTAATAACGTGAGGAAGAGAACTAATTTTTGCCGTGAGAGCAGGATGTGTTCGTACACATGCCCATGGCACCGACATTGGCTTTGCTCGCAACGTGATAACTTCTCCATTACTAGATAAAACTAGACACCGTTGCATCCAAAGCATTTCTAGTATCCTTTGGAAAGAGGCTTGGCAGTGGTAGATGATGGAATTGGCTACAGGTGGTGCAGATGGAATAAGACGAATAGGAACCTGAAAATATCGTTTTACACGTGGTAAAAGTATGCGACAGACTGACTCTCGCCTGTGTGCTATGGAGAGACTCCCTCCCTACCCTTTTTTGGCAAGATCATATGGCAGCCAGTTCAAACAGTGGCGGGAAGACACTTGCATGTATAGACATCACCCAGCGGCTCCATAGCAGCCAGATTCGACATGTATAGACTTTACCCGGTGGATGGGGGTAAAACACGTGGTCCCCTCACCACAGTGTAAGTCGGACACACTCTATATACTACTTAAACCTAGAGCACGCAAGGAAATGGTAGACATAAATTTACACACAAACACAGAAAAGAGAAACTTATCACACACACACACACACACACACACACACACACACACACACACACACACACACACACACACAGATAACTGTTATAAATAGACTTCCACACAAACACAGATATGCTATACCTGGTATATGTAGAATGACTTACCCTCCTGGCCACCAATCCAGTCATACCGGACCATGAGCCGTCTTGTTGCTTGGAGCCGAAGGTGCCATCTGAGGTGTGCACGTACCGATACCTGACACACACAAGAACATCAGCCAAAAATTATACCAACAAAACACACAACAGATAGGTACAGATTAATGGATATCCGGGGAGAATGAATTTATATATTTATTAATTTATTATATAAGTACATAAATTTATGTGTGTGTGTGTGTATGTGGAGGGAAGATCCATATGGCCGGTGGCTGTATGGGGTCAGCACATCTCTTGAATACCTAGAAACCATTAGCCAAGGCCAATTTTTTTTTTTTTAATCTGGGAACACGAATATTCCCACAACTTTAGAGTTTTACTAGTGTCAGGTCATAGGCATGATGGGAACCCCCAGTGCCGCCCCACAGAGGGGGAGTGGCTCCAGGGGTCCTGGCCAAAGACTATGCACGGTTATGGTTTTGAACCTGAGAACACACACTTTTACATAATGGTAGACGTTCATACCTGCCACGGTTTAGGCAGGGTGTGACCCCAGATGCCCCCCTCCAAGGAGGGTACTGTCCCTAGAGATGACGACGCCATAGTTGTTATGTAGGTACACGAAATTTGGGACAGTATAGATCATCACCCAGATCAGTGTTTGTAGAGGGTGTGAGTCTGGGATTCACCCCTTCAGCTCTCCTGTAAAGAATTATTGCTTTTTCCTTACAATATTCCAGGGGCAGGCCCTACTGTCAGAGATGTCATTTGACTTCTTGCAACTTTCCCCGAAAAGGAATAGCTGCTGAATGATGTTAGAGTTGAATGCTGGTATGAAAGAAAGTAGCTAAGTGAGTGTCAGAGTTGGGATATGATAAGGACGTGTGATGTAACATCAGCTGTTCTATGCTTTGATCATATGGATGGGATTATTTGTGATGAAAAACTCGAGTGACAGAGACAAGAATGAATACAGAATTGAATCTTGAAGGGTGAAGTATTTTTGATGTTTGCAGATGATGCTGTGCTGCTGGCTATTAGTTAACATGAAGTAGATTGATACAGTGTCTTAAAAAATGTTGGAAGTGTAAAATTATGCTTGTTGAGAGAGAAGGTGATTTGTCGTATAATGTTCTGGTGAATGGAAGAGACTCGAATCAGTGAAACAGTTAGGTACGGACACAGACACTACTATCTTCCCAAAGTCTTCTGATTATATAGCAGAAAATTTATCTATCTGAATCATGTACAAGTAGAGCTAGGGTTTTCATTGTATTTCGCCAATTGTAAATTTTCTGCAGCAAGAACAGGGAAGTTAGTTGTTTCTTTGACTGTACTAAGGTACCAAAGTCGTGAATAAAGTAAACAAACTGCGCCTACGAGAAATTCATGCCTTGAGCCAAGTACTCTGCTAAGTGGTCCTTTCTGCTGCCTCTTGGATCGGCCCCCTGAACGTTATTGGAATAGAAGGCCTCAGTTGCCAAGGCCAGGGTGGGCCGCTGCAGGAACCTGAAAAAATGGCCCCAAAGAATTAAGTCTCGCAGGGTAAATCCTTGTTACAAGCCATTTTCTTACAAGTTTTGCTGCTAACAATTTTCACTCGATGACATAGTTTGAGTTTTTCACAACCCTAGAAGACTGTATTCAGTTTTGTGCAGACTTTTCAAAACAGAGTAATATTTTTCAACGGACCACAATACATTCCTCCCTCAGCATTCTCAGACTCTTCCAAATCTTCACACACCCTCATCATTACTAGCATCATAAACTCGTCTCAGGTTACACTTCTTAAGGGTCAACCACCTCAAAGAGAACTGACCCTCACAGGGATTAAAATAACCCCTGGAAAGCCATCTCTTCCAGAGGAACCACTACCCCATTATGGAGGGGGTCCAACCTCTTTGACACTTGGACTATGACAGCTCGACATTTGAAGACTGAAATTTAAAAAGCTTTTTCCTCCAGGAACCCACTCATCCAGTGAAGTGTGTTTCCAACACTGTTGTCTCTCATTAAGCTCCTAACCACAGGAGGAGCCGAAATTCCTTCATTGAGTTTTGCCCATTATCCCACCCAACCAATGGGATATGACAATGCCCATGATATTAAATCCCCCGGTTCCTCCCTCTCGATGGTCAACCGAAGGCATACACCCCATCACTCCCCTAAGTTCCATCAGTAGGATGACTCTTCAAGTTTCTAAACACACACACACACACACACACACACACACACACACACACACACACACACACACACACACACACACAGATCCTATGGGTGAAGACATCATCAACATGATCATCATCATCAGCCATTACATGTCCACTGCTGAACACGGGCCTCCCCCAGCCTTCTCCACACGAATTCCTTGACTGAGCCCATCTCTGCCACGTTTTTCCTGCAAATTTCTCTATCTCATCCCTCCACCTCCTGTTTGGTCTTTTTCTGCTACGCTTACAATCTCTTGGTGTCCAGTCAGTCAACCTCTTGCTCCATCTATTATCCCTTATTCTTGCTACATGGCCTGCCCACCTCCATTTCTGTTCTTTTACAACTTCTATAATATCTTTGACTTTAGTCTGCTCTCTCACCCAAGTTGATCTTTTCCTGTCTCTTAAAGATATTCCCAACATTGACCTTTCCATTGCTCTCTGAGAACGAATTAGTTTATTTTCCATCGATTTTGTCAGTTTCCAAGTCTCACAACCATACGTCATAGCTGGAATTATACATTCGTTATATACTTTTCGTTTCATACAAACTGGCAAGCTACTTTTCATAATGTCCCTATGTTTACCGAAAGCTTTCCATCCAATTGTAATGCGTCTTTTTATTTCGGCATCATTATTTTCGTTAATTTTATTATTTGTCCCAGGTAATTGTATTCCTCGACTTCTTCAAGAATTTCTCCACTTATTCTAATGACGCTCTTTGGTGTTTGAGGATTAAACATTTAGTTTTACTCCGGTTCATCTTTAGCCCTACTTTGAGACTTTCTCTGTTCAGGTCATTTAACATTTCTTGCAATGTCTCTGCTGTTTCTGAGATAAGGACAATGTCATCTGCAAATCTTAAATGGTTTGGCTTTTCTCCATCTATGTTTACTCCTTTGTTTTCCCAGTCTAGCTTTCTGAAAATACTTTCTAGGCATGCTGTAAATAACTTTGGTGAAATTGTATCTCCCTGACGCACGCCCTTCTCAGTCTTAATTTTCTCAGAGTCCTTATGTAATTTAACAGTAGCAGTTCCCTCTTTATATAATTATGTTTTCGAGCAGTTTTACAATGTTCTCATTCACTTCTAGTTCTCACAATTAATTTATAATTGCTATGTGCTCCACTGAGTGGAAAGCCTTTTTGTAATCAACAAAACCTAAGCACAGTGGTTTATTGTATTCTGTAGTTTTCTCAATTAGCTTATTCATTGTGTGTAGATGATCAGTAGTCGAGTATCCGCTTCGGAATCCAGCCTGTTCAAGAGGTTGGTATTCCTCCAAGTTTGTAGTTGTTCTGTTTGTAAGGATTTGGTGAAGAGTTTGTAAATGACTGATAGCAAGCCTTTGGGTCGATAGTTACTAAGGTCTTTTGAGTCACCTTTTTTGTAAAAGGTGAAGTAGTTACATTTATAACAGTTAAAAGCTGAATCACCTGGTAACTGGTGCTAGATAGCCTTCACCTGGTGGCACTGATATAACTGGATGTTGGAGCTGCCTGGTTACATAAACGTCCCTGACTAACTTCCCTGTCTCCTGAAAGAAAGATGTCCTGCAGGATGAGAGCAACTTAAGTCTGCAGTCCACTGGGTTTATATGATTTGGATGAACCTGGGGCTACATCTACAACAACAATAATTACTACTACTACTACTATTACTACTACTACTACTACGACTACAACTACTACTAGTACTACTATTACTACTAATACTAATACTAATACTACTACCTGGTGTACTTATCAGGAAAGAGCGGCAGGAGTGTAGAAAAAACGAGGGATCTTCCAGGCGTCCATTTTGCCAGAAGGAGGGGCTTTTGTTGAGGCGAAGTGTATGGCAGGTGGATGAAGATCCTGCAGCTGTTTTAATTATGGTTTTAATAACAATGTGAGAATGCTTTCTTTTAATTACCTGTTTGAAATGTTGTCTTACTTAATTTATCTGTCTGTTGCCAAACGCCTTAACCCCATAAGGTGCGGCCACAAACAAATCACCTCCACGTCGCCCTGTCCTCTGCTATTCATCTGTCCTCCTTCCAACTCACATACCCCTCTCTCATATATCTCTCCACTCCATTCTTCCACCTTAATATTGGTCTCCTCCCCTTCCTCCTCCTCTCTCTTCTAATATGATTTTTATTCTCCATTTTCTCCACATGGCCAAACCATCTCATAGTATTCTCTTAACACTTTCAGCCACATCCATATCAACACCACATCACTCTTTAACTTCCTCATTTGCCTGTTTGTGTCTCCATGATATTTCATACCTTTCAGATAGCTCATTTCCACTGCTGTCGCTCTTCACTTATAACCTTTATTTACCTACCATTTTTTCGTCAGTGCAGTAATATATTTTAATAATAATAATGAGAAATACTTCATTTAATTATCTGTTGGAGATGTTGTCTTTATTTAACTGTCATAAAATTTCTTAATACAATAGTTATATTCAAATAATACTGAGAAATATTGACCTTAGCTTGTAGAAATTTTGTTTTTCGCCGCCATATATTTCGTCAGCGCTCTAGTTATGTTTTAACAATATAATACTGAGAAATAGTCCATTTAATTAACTGTTAAATACTTGCTATAGATTTCGCCACTGAGGCAGTACAAAGTATTCTATAATCCTTTCAGTTCGGTGACATATATTCTGTTATATTCCTGCTAACATTTGATGATATTAACCTCAAGCGAGCACTTTTTTTTTTTACAATGAAAGGATTAACGAAAGCTATCTCTAACTCCTCTACATGAAAATTTCTCATAAACTTAGAATAAAATTGTTTGGAGGAAGCAAAAACAAAATAAACACAAGAAGGAGCACAGCCGCATCCACCAACTGGCTTAAGATGCAAACATCTGACTTTGTCCCATGCCACTGACCCTCGACCAGCTACTTTCAGCATCGAAGTAGTTCATTCTTGCCTCTCTCTTAACCCTGCGTAAGTCACCTGGGTTGTTTGGGAACCGATCAAAATTTTAACACTTCGTTAGTCCTGTGGGGTATTCAAACGTGGTTAGTCCGGTGGGATGTTACAACACCCCAGTACAAAAACACATGTAGTGGTACTAAACATGTAAAGTATAATCATACTGCCACTTCAGCATATCTCTGCAATCACTAATGAAAAGATTGAATGCCCTGTAGGTGGTGTTTATTAATTCATAATAATAAAATACAGTAAGTTATAATATCAGTAAAAAAAAATAACAAAGGGACTCATATCTCATTTGTCAGGTAAACACGCACAGGAAAATACATTTTGTGATTTTTAAAATCAGTATAATGGTCAACAGTATGCAAAAATAAGATACAGAACCAATCTATATCACAATATGATCTAAATAGTTAGTTTGATGGGGTGACTGGACAGCCCGGGGGGGGGGGGAAGTGCCCCTCTCTCTCACTAGAGTAGAGGCAGGCCTAAACCAATCCACATGCGCCCTCCCCAGACTGAATCAGGAGAGTACTGGAACGGAGAGAAATATTCGAATTACTGGCTACGAAACATGAGCTTTAAAAAAAAAAATTGGAGTGCCAAAACACCCCACCTGACTAACGAAGGGTTAAAAGCTATATTTCATAATTGGTAGCTTGACCGTTCCTATCCTTTCAAGTACTTTCCTGAGTCGGTGAGGGAAGGGGGTACCAAGAGCCGTGCATATCTGACCCTGCACTTGTGAGGAGCAGACATGCTTTTGTCCTCATTGGGTGTACTATAATGGTGAGGATGTTTGGGAAAAACACATTTCTCTTTCATGGTTTTCTCAAATTACTCCACATAAAATATCCATATCATTTCATTTTTACTGGAACAGTCTGCGATAACTTTCATGTGTCATACATATTCTATTATTTCCTTGGTGTGCTTTAGCAAGAATAAACAACATATTTTTATAGTAACAGAAATATTTTTGTCACGACTGTGACATATCTTTAGTTAGAATTGTAAAGAATGTTTTGTATCTAGTTTTTGTAGTTTGTTTGTAATGATGTTGATTAAAAAAATCAAATCATGTATAATCCCATGTGACTACCTAATAAATCAATGTTAGAAGCAAAATTTGATTTTTTTCCATTTTTTAAATACAAAAACACTTAAGCTATTATCAGCAATAATGACATCAGTCTGTTCATTAGTGAATGGAGGAATATGCTGAAAGAGCGCTATGAACATATTTTGAAAGTACCTTCGAGACGTTTCTGGTACCGTAAGTTTCGGTACGAGTCGTCAGAGTTGCCAGTTTGCCTGGTGTTTGTAAGCGTAGTTATTTCGTAAGTTTAACATTAATCTATTTTTATGCTCATTTTCTTTATAATGTTTTACTTAAGTGATTGCTTGTTGAATTATGTAATTTAAGTTCGTATGGTAAATGATTTAGAGTGCTATGTAATGTGAGACAACACTGGCATGTTTTCATGTCTCTGAGTTGGCAACTGTTGCTCTCGTAGAATGTAGACGTTTCTAGAACAATGCAAGCTTATATAAGAAGGGGTAGAGATTATTACAACTTTAGTCGGGTGTCAAGTTAGTCTGTTAGAAGTGCAGTCAGTTTAGTGTAGTGCATTGTCAGTAAAGGTTGTATACTTTCGGTACTTGTGAAAACAGTGACAAACAGTGACGAATTATTAAAGTTTGAATATCATTGGATCTTAAGAAGACAGGGAAGTGTATTAAGTGTAATTACTGACAGTGAAGATAATTATAGGTACTTGTGTAATACGTGAAGTGTTGGCAAGCATTAAGCATACTAACAGTGAAGTGTTGTTAAGCATTAAGTGTAATAGCAGTTAGTAAAGTGTGTATAGCTCCAGTGCTTGTGAGAACACTGAAATTGAAAAGCATTAAGTGGAATTACTTGGAATATAAAGACAGTGAACTTTAAGGAGCCAGTGTTTATTTTCGCCTCAGCTGATCTTGTGTACTGTACACCTAAAGGCTGACCATAGGAAGAACAACTCACTGGGCAACGTCCTTCCTGTACTGCACTACTGCTGCTGGAACCTGTGGCAATGTGGGGACTGGGATGTAACAATATTTTGAAAATTAGTAACAATACATGCATTTTTCCTACTGGGATGTCCAAACACCCCAGGGTATGAACGGTGTGACAGCACTCCAGGCGACAAAGGAAAGGTTAACCTTTCCAATATCCTTGATCCATACAGAATAAAAAAGAGAATAAATTACATTGGCTTATGGCCTAGGCCTTTAGCCTCTTCTCCAAATGAAATTTCTTCGTTATCAGGCTGTCCCTGAATCCCTATCTGCCGGTTGAGGTGTATGCAAGACATGATTCAGGGTGCGGAGGGCCGTCAGTTGACTTGTTATACCGCACTCACCTTCCCACCACTGTTTGAGCATGGGACCATTTTCTGTGATACCTACAGGGAAGGTGGGACCCGCAGGTACCTTGCAGTTGCGCGGTTCAGTTTGTACTCGGCAGTGGTAGCGAGAGGAGCCATGTCATCTTCCTCGACGTCATCTGATTCCGTCCCACCTTGTGAAGGGCTGATCGCCTCATTGACCCCCACTAAAGTTCAGCTCTTTGTACCAGGGAAAGGGCTAAGTGATACTTCCATAGGACGTGCCCTAGATGAAACTGTCTCCTCTAGAACACTTAGTGAGATTACGTTGTCAGAGGGTAAACAAAGCTACCATGTGGTTAGCAAGCTCTCTCGCCCTCCAACCCCTACTCGCTCTCCAACGCCAATGAGGGCTCTCCAACTTCTTCAGGAGGAAGGGACAGCCTAGGAGAGCGATGATTTTGGTGATGAGGAGGAGAAAAATGACCCAGGAGATCGGAAAAGTGGCCCTGGACCTGGCGGACATCTGCGGAAAAAACGTCACAAAGCCGTTTCCCCCACACTCTGCCCGCCTGCTCGCCGATGTATCTTCCTCCACCGCTCCCCCACACCTCAGCCTACCACTTCAAGGGCAGAATCTCCTTAACCAGGCCCTTCGGGAGTGGTATTTCCAAGACGGGCACCACGTGGTGATATGCAGCGCTGAGCACCTTTTGTGGAAAGTTCCGCGTCAGATGAGTCATCACCTGCTTACTCCCATGCCTCCCCCACCTCTCCCTCTCCCTCTCCTTCCCCTTCCCCTGACCGTGGCCGTGCACATTGTCGTGCACGAGTGATGGAAAAATGCAGTGCAACTGCCAGACGGCCTGCTCTACCAGGTGTGGGTAGAGTAGACACATTTGTGTGGGAGAATGGTGCCGGCTTTGAGCCGTCTGTTCTGGCATTTGATGAGAAGTGTGCAGGTGTTCAGGAGGATGAGCTTCCCCCCAAGCCCTGGACTATTAGCAGACTGTTCAAAGCCATTTTCACGACTGCAAAATGCAGTACCTGGTGGATGAAATCAATTTCCACCAGGCCATGTGAGTGCATTGGCTGGGCTTGCCTGCCAGCAAGAGCATGCACATGCATGAGTGGATACCTGTTGAGGTGGGGGAGATGTTTGTGTGGCTCACCCTGACCATGCTGATGGCGCACTTAAAAAAACTTGTGCTCCACGACTATTGGTCAATGGATGAACTCATTGGCACACCTGTCTTCGGCAAGTACATGGCCTATGATAGGTACCTGGGAATCCTGAGGTTCTTACACTTCAATCAAAATTATGGGCCTGCACTGAACGACATGTTATGGAAAATAAGACCAATCCTTACAATGCTGAAAGAGTCATTCTCCAGGGTTTTCCGTCAGTTCCAGAAAGTGGTTATTGACGAATCGCTGTTATTCAGAGGCAGGCTTGCATTTATTCAGTATGTGCCATCAAAGTGTCACAGATTTGGCCTCAAATTCTTTGTCCTTTGTGACTTTAAAACTGGATATGTGCTGGATGTAATAGTTTACTCGGCAACAGATGTTGATATACCTAGTGATGATCCTTATGGATTCTCTGCATCAGTAGTGAAAGTGCTGATGGAAAGGTATTTCAACATGCACCACATTCTGCATACTGACAAATATTACAGAGCCCCGGCGTTGACAAAGTATTTGCTTGACCATGGTACTGGGTCCTGTGGAACTGTTAGGGCCAACATAAAGAATTTCCTAGTATTTCCGGCAAATACTGAGAAACGAGCCCTTCTGACAATGAAATATGGGAACATGTTAGCCCTTCTCTGGCATGACAAGAGACTGGATAACATGTTGGCTATAGTTCATAAAGGTGTGGTGGAGGAAACTGGTAAAACAGACTATCAGGACCAGGGAACCCGTGGTAAAGCCAGATGCAGGCAATCAATTATTTCCTGTGGCACCCCACGGGATGCATAGGGCCTCAATGAAATCACTTCACCAATATTTGTCTCTTGCCATCTCCTTCAGGTCTCACCAACACTCCTCTCCGGCTTCTCTTTTCATTGTCCTCAACCAGGTTTCCCTCGGCCTACCTCTTCCCTCTTCTTCCTCTAGCAGTCCACTCTGGCACATCCTGGATTAAACTGCCTTCTTTTCTATATACGTGCCCCAGCCATTTCCAGCGAGACAGTCTCACATATTAATCAACTTTTCCACTCTCGTAATATCCCTTACTCTTTCATTTGTAAATCTGTCTTGCCACTTTACCCCAAAAATCCTTCTCAGTATTTTATTCTCATATCCTAATACTTTCTGATCTGTTCCAATTGTACTGTACCACGACTCATGCCCATTAATTTAAATTAGTCTAACCATGGACTTGTAAATTTTTGCTTAAGTATGCACCGAAAGCATACAATTATTCCAAACAGATTTCAACATTCCAAAAGCTCGCCAAGCCTGTCTAATCCTCTCCTCAATTTCATTGTTTAATAATCCATTAGATAATATAATCGTTCCTAGATATTTAAAATTTTCTACATTCTTCACCACAGTATTTCCAATTACACGATCAATTTTGTTCTCCACATTCATATTAATAATTTCAGTCTTTCCACAATTTATTATCAATCCAACTTTTTCTTCTTCCTCCACCAGACAATCAAGCACGCTCTGCATCCCGTAAATACTTCCGCAGATCAGTACAATATCATCAGCATAGTCCAAATCCATCAGCCCCTTATTTTCTTTCCAGTTAAAGCCTGCACCTGTTCTTACAACCTTTCTCATAACATAATCCATAACAAAAACAAACAGCAAAGGTGAAAAAACTCCTCCTTGAATCACTCCTGACCTGACTTCAAATGGATCACTCAAAGATCCACCCACCATTACCTTACAAAATGTACACTTGTGATCACTAATCTCTGACCAGAGAGTTAGCCAAAGTCGTGGCGTAGGCTACACAGTCAGACACACTCCACCGTCGTTTCAGAAAGGTTTAGTGCTTCAATGAACAATTTTCTAAGCGTCACTGAAGCACTTTTGTTTCATATATTCTATTACTTTCTCAAGTAATATATGCATGGTAAGAAATAGTCAAATTTGGTCCTAGCTGTTATTTTTAGTCTACAATGAGTGTGTGATATTTGAATTTCATACACTGTTATATTAATCTGTTTATTATTTCACTGACCTATTTCTTGAGGCGAGCTTTAACCGAGATGTTGGTAGGTGATAGCAGAGAAATATCGATGATTGCCACAGCAACCGGCATTCACGCGACATATTCTAAGTAAGAATGCTTTATAATACTTATATCATCGACACAAATTTACTATTACTACTATTTTGAACTGAATGTTTTTCTCTAGTAATAACAGGACCCGTTGCCCGTAGATATGAATAAGCCTAGATCCCACATGACACTACTTTCGATGCGTCTGCGCGGCCGCCATCTTGGAACGGTGGAGGCAGACGATGTCGTGTTCCTGACGATGATCAAAGCTGACCACTATTTACTTAGAAATGCAACAGAACTGTGCTGCTTTTGGGTGTAGAAAGTGTCGGAATATATCTATGGTGACACCGATAGCATGGGCGACTCAACTGTCTGGTTATGCAAACGACCCTCAGCTGCTTCTCTATCCTCCGAAAGGAGGATGGTGGGTTGCAGAAGGGAAATTTAAG
Source organism: Coenobita brevimanus (assembly GCF_032717465.1). NCBI lineage: Eukaryota > Metazoa > Arthropoda > Malacostraca > Decapoda > Coenobitidae > Coenobita > Coenobita brevimanus. The sequence goes on along the minus strand of NC_136993.1, from coordinate 62,019,607 downwards.
CCTGAAGTCCACCAAGTTCACGTTTCAGATGAACCAGGAACCACAACCACTACCACCACAACAACAACCACCACCATAACAGCCACCACCACAGCCACCATCACAACAACCACTACCACCACCACCACCACCACCACCACAACCACCATCACCACCACCACCACCACAACCACCACCACCACAACCACCACCACCACCACCACAATAACAACAACAACAACCACTACCACAGCACCACATCCACCACCACAACCACCACCACCACAACAACAACAACAACAACAAACAACCACTACCACAGCACCACATCCACCACCACAACCACCACCACCACAACAACAGCAACAACATCCACATCCACCACCATAACAACAATCACCACCACAATAACAACCACCACCATCACAAAAACAACCACCACCGTCACAACAACAACAACCACCATCACCACAACCACCAGCACATCAACCACCACCATCACAACAAAAACCACCACCACCACAACAACCACCATCACTACAACAACCACCACCAAAACAACCACCACCACAACAAAAACCACCACCACAACAACAACCACCACCATCACAAAAACAAACACCACAACACTAACCACAAGCACAACAATAACCACCACAACAACAACAACCACATAACCTACACCACCACACAACAACCACCATCACTACAACACGCACCACCACAACAAAAACAACCACAAAACCTACACCACCACACAACAACCACCATCACTACAACACGCACCACCACAACAACCACCAACACAACAACAACCACAACAATAACTACCACAGCAACAACCACAACAACAATCACCACAACAATAACCACCACCACCACAACAACAACAATCACAACAACAACAATCACAACAACAACCATCACAACAACAACAACCACAATAACAACCACAACAACAACCACAACAACAATCACCGCAGCAATAACCACCACAGTAACAACAACAACAGCAACAACCAACACAACCACAACCACAAGAACAACCACCACCACCACAACAACAGCAACAACGACAACAACCACCACCACCACCACCAATGCAACAACCACCAACACAACAACCACCACCACCATAACAACAACAAGAACAACAACCAACACAACCACAACCACCACCACTACAAGAACAACCACCACCACCACCACCACAACAACAGCAACAACGATAACAACCATAAAAAAAACATCACCACCACCACACCACCACTACAACCATCACCACAACCACGACCACCACAACAAGAACAGCAGCAACAACTATAACCACCATCACAACAATGACCACCACAACAACCACCACCACAACAACCACCACCATAACAACTACAACATCCACCGCAACCACCACCACAACCACCACAACACTAACAACAACCACAATCACCACCACAACAGCCACCATTATAACCACCATCACAACAACCACCACCACCACAACAACCACCACAACAACAACAACCACAACAACAACAACAACCACAACAACAACAACAACCACAACAACAACAACCACAACAACAACAACCACAACAACAACAACCACAACAACAACAACAACAACAACCACAACAACAACAGCAACAAAAACTACCATCACCACCACCACCACCACAGCAACAACAACAAAAACCACCATCACCACCACCACCACCACAGCAACAACAACAAAAACCCCCATCACCACCACCACAACAACAACAACAAAAACCACCATCACCACCACCACCACCACAACAACAACAAAAACCACCATCACCACCACCACCACAACAACAACAACAACAAAAACCCCCATCACCACCACCACAACAACAACAACAAAAACCACCATCACCACCACCACCACCACAGCAACAACCACCACTACCACTACAATAACCACCATCACCACCAACACAACAACAACAACAAAAACCACCATCACCACCACCACCACCACCACGGCAACAACCACCACTACCACTACAATAACCACCATCACCACCACCACAACAGTAACCACCATCACCACCTCCACCACTACAACATTCATTTTCATAGTCTGAATTCACTCTAAAATAAAAGCCCCACTATTACATGCTTGTCCGCTCCAACATGGCGGCCACAAAGACGCATAGCCGTTGTGCTGAGGAATGGGAGATTTTTTTCTTTTTTCCTATCGACCATTGAGGCCGGAGCCTCTGGTCATTAAGGCATATATATATATATATATATATATATATATATATATATATATATATATATATATATATATATATATATATATATATATATATATATTGACACATATATACATATATCCGAACACATATATATACATACATACATACATACACTCATCCATGCATATGAACATACACACTTTCATGCACACGTGCATATATATATATATATATATATATATATATATATATATATATATATATATATATATATATATATATATATAATAATTTTAATTTTATTATTTTTTTTTAGTTTTATTTTTATTTTTATTCATTTTTCATATTTTTAACCTTATATTACTTATAATCATAAATACCTAATCTAAATACCCTAAAACTAATCACCTAACAGACAAATCGCTAACCTATACTAAATTCTAAGAGACAAATAACTAGACCTACACTAATGATAAAAAAGTCTCGACCAAGAGAACACCATCGACTGCAGATATGTAATGCCTTTCTACATTACATACCTGCACTCATCACCTGGTAACTGTTAGTCGAGGCACAACCTAATATAGGGGACATCAATATATGAAAGGGAACCAGACGAGTCAGGAACATTTCCATATACGTCAGGTGTCGTCCCTAATTAGAATAACTTAAGCAAGATAGTATAATGTATTTACATAATTTGTACAAAAAATGAAGAACCTCGCCCAGCAGACCACCATCGACTGCAAGTGCCCAATACCTTCCCATATTGCACACTTGCACTCATCAGCTGGTGACTGTCAGGCGAGGAACTTGGCTTAATGTAGGGGACATCTATATTAGAAATAGACCGGTGGGAGGAGGAACTATTTATAATATGTCAACTGTCAACCCTAATTAATATTACAATATATACATAATTACCGTTGATAAAAACCATAACCACACAGTAAAAAAGTCACATCACTCTGATCAGTCCGGTCTCTCTCAAGAAAGCCATCAATTTATCAGTCATAACAATCTCCCCATCACCCAGGATCGTGGAAAGGGTGAAGGGGACGTCTACTGCGCCGCAGTAATTTATAAGTGAAGCACGTTCACGAATAAATCGCCGACAGCGCAGGACGATATGACTGATAGATAACACTGCATTACAGATGTCACAGTGCGGTGGGAAGCGTCTTTCCATGTATGGTTTCATGTGAGTTAAAATGGTGGCATTGAGCCGTAACCGTGCCAACACTTTTTCTTCTAGGCGACTGGGATGGTTGGCAGTGTCCCAGTCGCCCAGGTACGGCTTACAAGTTGGAATATTTAGTCTGGTCCACTGACCTTGCACACAGAAGATTTATTGATTTCTTTCCGAGAGATAGACTTGACCGTATTTCACGAGGAACGTCCCAAGTCTCCTCAAGCTCTACAGCCAACTTTGCAAGTAAGTCAGCCTGCTCATTGCCGTAGATACGACAATGACCAGGCACCCAGATCAGCGTGAATGACTTGTTGCATGAATGCAACTTATTAACGATGCGGCCCTGGATCTCGTGAAAGTCCGTAGTGCAAGATGCAATTGCCTGAAGGGCTGATTTTGAATCTGAGAATATGACAAATGAGTCATGCCTAGAATTGAGAGCATAGTCTATGGCTTTGTCAATAGCAAAAAGTTCTGAAGTAAACACAGATGTATGAGTCGGCAACCGAAACCTGAGGGCACATTCAGTCGACCACACACTTGCACCCACACATTAACTCGACTTGGAGCCGTCGGTGTACAATTGATGGGACCCCAAGTGGCGAACAATGATGTTACGAAACAAGTGATGGACCTCCGCCTCCAGCACCTTGGCCTTTGGTGCTGGGAGCCATGTAACATCCACTGTAAAGCCGGGTGGCTCCCAAGGCGCTATATTTTTAAGCACCAACTTGTCACAGTCACTGGGGTCCACACCAAGCTCCTGAGTCAGTAAGTGGAGGTGAGCGGCACGTGGCCAACGCACCCCCCGAAGAAGGTGGTGGTATTGACACAGGGGGGTACAGGCCACATTGCCGATATTACTTTTCCTAAATGTCCTTATGCCATAGGACACGGCCAGGTGGTCACGGCGAATACGGAAGGGAGGCACATTCGCCCCCACTTCCATACGAGCCACACGGGTATACCGGACGGCTCCAAGACACATTCACAAACATTTGTTCTGTAGCACATCCAATCCTTTCAGCGTGGCATCAGATACCGAGCCATACACCTGTGCGCCATAGTCTAGCTTCAATCGAATAAGGGACTTATACACCATTAATAAAGATTTTCTGTCGGCACCCCAGGTAGTACCCGCTAGGTACTTGAGGACATTTAACGGTTTATCACAACGAGCAAGCAAAGTCTTAATGTGAAGTTTAAAATTCATTCTACGATCAAAATGTATTCCTAAAAATTTTACAGAATTTTGAAAAGGTACCGCCTGATTATCCAAAGTTAAGCACAAATTAGGTACGTTACGATTAGTGAAGACTGCAGCGGCACACTTACGGATGGAAAACTTGAATCCCCACTGCAAGGCCCAATGGTGGACGGAGTCAAGGGCTGCTTGAATCCACCCAGCCGAAAATTGTGCATTACGGGAGTAGTGCCATATTGCATAATCGTCAGCGTTAAGCGAGTGTTTAAGATTCCTCGGGATGGGAGCTGATGACAGATGTTACATAGCCTATGATTTCATAATCCTTTGTGTAATTCTAACGTACAGTATGCTGCATGTTTGATCACGAGCTTGTTCTACCTCACTCCCCCCCTCCTCCCTTATAGTAGAGTAAGTTGTTCTTTCTGTTGTTCAGAGCAGGATTGTCAACTCTTTGTCCCCATGGCTTCATTTGCGCGTCCTTCTTACAAGTTGTATCAAGCTCTGCCGGCCCCTATATAATGAGCTCAGTCTCTGCATTATTCCCACTTAGATCTACTCCTCATTTTGTTCACATCTCTGTCCTCCCCTGTACAGTTGTTATTACTGTGAGTGCTCAGGAAGTCTCCAACCATCTAGCAGCTGTGTGATTTGAGTATAAGTGTTATTGCATTTTGTTCTTGTACTGTATAGCATAAGGTGTTAATTTGTAGGCCTAGTGAGGTTTTTGTGATTAATGTAAAGTTTGGATGTCAGTCATTGTTAATAATATTTTGTATCTGTAATAATATATCTTGCATTCACTGAGTATTATCTAGTATTCTCATTTTATCAGGGCTGACTTAGATAAATTTACTCTTACTAATTTCGTGTTAATAGAGGCTATTGCAGTTAACCATATATTTAACCTGTTTTTTGCCATTACATTATCCTTATGAGTCCTGAATGTTTTGTTGTTAGTTTGAGCATTAAACTTTAACTTGTAATTTTACCTAACTCTTTTTTTTTTTTTTAACCTGGAACTTTACGGGACAGTAGTGATTTTTAGTATTCTCACTTAAAGTGTACATTATCTTTCTCTGTTCCGTAACATAAATTTGGCAACCTCTTATCAGGATATTCAGGATATTATCATAAGGATATTGCTTGATATTTTGTGACTGTGATTTATTCATGATGTCTACTATTACTACTCTTCATGAAGCCAAAGATTTTTTGTCAAATGTGCAAACAGTGTGTGATGTAGAAAACAGAACAAAGAATGAAATTAAGCTTGTTGCCCAACAACTGAGAATTGCTGTTCGCTCTCATCATTCTAAAGATCAAATTGTTGACATGATTAATGAAAGTTTGTTTAATGTAACTCCTCCAAATGAGCAAACGCAGATTGAATTAGCTAAGTTACAGCTAGCCCTGCAGGAGGCCCGTGCTAAGGAGGCTGAATTTCAGGCAAAAGCTAAGGAGGCTGAGTTTCAGGCACAAGTTGAACTTGCTAGGATTCAGGCAGACCATGAGTATCGCATGAAACAAGGTGGAACTGGATCATCTAGCTCTGATGATTTTGATGTGGCTAAAAATGTTAAACTTGTCCCTCCTTTTAATGAACCTGATTTAACGAAGTATTTTCAGTTGTTTGAGAAGGTAGCTACAGGTTTTAATTGGCCCAAAAAGTATTGGCCAGTACTCCTTCAAACTGTTCTCACCGGTAAAGCTCAAGTAACTTATGCATCTTTGCCTCAGGATCAATGTGATAATTATGATGTAGTTAAGAGCTTGATTCTTAAGGCCTATGAGCTTGTTCCTGAAGCCTATAGAGTAAAATTTAGGACAACTTATAAGCAAGATAAGCAGTCTCATGTTGAGTATGCAAAAATCAAAGAAGATCTGTTAGAGCAGTGGTTAAATTCTAAGAATGTGGATTCTGATTTTGACAAATTTAAGCAGATGATTTTGCTGGAGGACTTCAAAAGATGTATTTATAAAGATGTAAGGCTATATCTTGATGAGAGAAGAATAGATAATTTGTCTGATGCTGCAGTTTTAGCTGATGAATATGTTCTCACTCACAAGAGATATTCTAAAGAAAAAGGGAAAGCTGAGAGTAAGTACGTTGCCTCTACTCAGAGTACAGGTAACAGGAAGGAGAATAAAGATGATGTTTCTCAGGAAGTAAATACCAGCTTCACCTCTAGATTTCAGAAAAGTAAATGTACTTATTGTAGTAAGCTTGGTCATACTACGGAGAAATGTTTCAGGAGACAGCGTGATGTGAACAAAAAGGAGTCTTTAAATATTCAGTCAATTGGTCTAGTGTCCACCCTTGAGAGTTCCCAGAATTCTTTAACTGAGTTAACTGAACCTGCTTTGAGGGGTAACTTAAATTCTCATGATGGAGCTCCTCTTTTGAGCAGTAACGTGGGTGACACTCTCAAGAGTTCATGTGCTAATTTCCTGTCTGATGGTTTTGTCAGTCCTCTGGACAGTAATGACAGGAAATCAGTTAAAATATATCGTGATACAGGTGCTTGCCAATCCCTTATACTGACCAGTGTTCTAGGCTCTAATGTTAATTCCTCTGATGAAACTGTAATATTACAAGGTGTAGGGAATAATTACTTCTCTGTCCCTCTGTGCAGAGTGAATTTAGAGTCTGGTTTTGTTAATGGTTCCGTTATGGTTGGGTTGGTTGAGACACTCCCAATGTCAGGTGTAACTTTCTTACTTGGAAATGATATTGGTGGAAGTCAAGTGTGTCCAGCTCCTCAGTTGTCTAGTGAGCCAGTGGCTGCAGCCCAGGATTGTGATGTCCCTGATGTGTTCCCTGCATGTGCTGTCACTAGGGCTAAGTCTAAAGTTACTGGTGACTTAGAGGATAATGATGATGATGATGTTATCCTAGCTGACACTTTTCTTGCTAATTTGGACCACTCACCAGATGAGGCAGTACCCCGTAGTGTTGATAATTTGTCTCGTCAAGAGTTGGTTGAGTTGCAGGTTGCTGACCCTGAGTTGAAAGGTCTAGCTAACTCTGCTTGCAGTGAGGAAGAGTCAGCTGGTGCTTCTACTTGTTATTATATAAAGTCAGGAGTACTTATGAGGAAGTGGAGACCCCCATCAGCATCAGCCGACTGTGAATGGGAGGTTGTACATCAAGTTGTCATCCCTCGTGTTTGTAGGCAGGATATCATTAGAGTGGCTCATGATTCCAGTTTGGCAGGACACCTTGGAGTGAGGAAGACTGTGGCACGCATTTTGAAACACTTCTACTGGCCAGGTATCTTCAGGGATGTTTCCTGGTATTGTAAGTCTTGTCACACCTGTCAAGTTGTGGGGAAGTGTAATCAGACCGAAAAGGTTGCACCTCTAGTTCCCATTCCTCCTTTTGAGGCGCCATTCACCCGTGTGTTGGTGGATATTGTGGGCCCTCTTCCTAAGACTTCTTCAGGATTTTCTTATGTGTTGACCCTGATTGATATGGCTACTCGTTATCCTGAAGCCATTCCACTTAGAAATATCTCAGCAAAGAACGTGGTTAAGGAAATGCTAGAGTTCTTCACAAAGTTTGGTCTGCCCAAGGAGGTACAGTCAGACCGGGGAAGTAATTCATGTCAAATGTTTTCAAGCAGTCTCTGAAAGACTTGGGCATCACCCAGATCACGTTTTCAGCTTACCATCCCCAGACCCAAGGAGCGTTGGAGAGATATCATCAAACACTCAAATCGATGCTCAAGAAATACTGTTTGGAACATCAGAAAGACTGGGATAAAGGTCTTCCATTCGTTGTATTTGCCGCAAGAGAATCTCCAAATGAATCACTGGGCTTCTCACCTTTTGAACTACTGTTTGGCCATGAAGTAAGAGGACCCCTTAAGCTACTCAATGAATGCTGGCTGTCGGAGGAAGATGACGTCAACCTGCTGGAGTATGTGATGAAGTTCAAAGAACGGCTGTCCACTGCTTTACAGCTGGCGAGAGAGAATTTAGGAGCTGCTCAGGAGAAGATGAAGACTTGGTATGATAAGAAGTCCAGATTACGCCACTTTCAGCCAGGAGATCAGGTTTTGATTCTGCTACCGGTGCATGGGCAAACTCTCCAAGCCAAGTTTAGTGGTCCTTATTTCGTGGAGAAGAAACTCAGTGATGTCAACTATGTCATCGCCACACCAGATCGTAGAAAGAACAAGCAACTTTGTCACATCAACATGCTAAAGTTATATCACAGGCGGGACGAAAATAACCCAGTCTGCACTGTAGCTGTTCCACCTGAGTCTGCAAGTGAAGTTCTCCCATGCAGCATGAGCCTGAGTGATAGTTTGGAGAAGAATCCTGATATCATGAATGATCTCCAGACTAAGCTTTCTCATCTAGCTCCCGAGGAAAGGCAGGAGTTTTCGGCATTACTGCAGGAGTACCTGCAAGTGTTCCGTGCCACTCCAGGAAGAACCACTGTGTTGATGCATGATGTCGATGTTGGAGACGCAAAGCCAATTAAACTGCCTCCTTACCGTGTGAACCCAGTGAAAGTTCCTCTCATCCAGAAGGAGCTTGGCTACCTGTTGGACCACAAGATGATTGAGCCCTGTCAGAGCGAGTGGAGTTCTCCTGTCACTCTAGTCCCTAAGCCAGGTGGGTCACAGCGGCTTTGCATCGACTACAGACGTGTTAATCAGATAACCAAAACAGACACTTACCCTCTCCCTCACGTGGAAGATTGCATAGACAAGATCGGAAAGGCTAGGTACATAAGTAAGTTTAATTTGTTAAAGGGATACTGGCAAGTACCTATGACTGAACGTGCTAGGGAGATCTCATGTTTTGTAACACTAGGAAAGACTTTTGCATGTTCTGTAATGCCATATGGTATGAAGAATGCACCAACCACATTTCAGAAGCTCATGAATGTTGTAACAGAGGGTTTGGCAGGGTGTGTTGTTTATATTGATGATGTATTAATCTTCAGTGACAACTGGAAAGATCACCTATGCCATGTCAGTAAATTTCTTGAGCGTTTGGTTCAGGCTAATCTTGTAGCTAATTTATCAAAGTGTGAGTTTGGTCAAGCTAAAGTTCAGTACCTTGGGTACGTAATTGGTGATGGACATGTTGCACCACCAGGAGCTAAGGTTCAGGTTATAAGTGATCTTCCCAGACCTAAAAGTAGGAAAGAGCTACAAAGATTTTTGGGAATGGTAGGTTATTACAGGAGATTTGTTCTTAACTTTTCAATTCTTGTATCACCGCTTACAGACCTACTGAAAAAGGGAGTTAAATTTGTCTGGACCGATAACTGTGAATCCTCTTTCAGCAAACTTAAAGCTATCCTATTAAGTCAGCCATTGCTCGCTACTCCAAATTTTGCTAAGCCTTTTAAGATGGCTGTTGATGCAAGTGATACAGGAGCTGAGGCTGTTTTGCTGCAAGAGGATGATCAGGGTATTGAACACCCTGTATCTTATTACAGTAAGAAGTTCACTCCACCTCAAAAGAACTACTCAACTATTGAGAAAGAGCTTTTGGCCTTGATTTTGGGTTTACAGCATTTTTCATTTTATTTGTGTTCTGGTTTTGACCCCATAGTCATTTATACTGATCATAACCCACTGAAATTCCTTAGTAAGTTTAAAGATAAAAATCAGAGATTGACAAGATGGAGTCTACTTCTTCAGGAGTATTCATTAGACATACAACATGTCAAGGGGAAAGAAAATGTTATTGCAGATTGCTTATCTGGACTTTAGACAGATTGTTTTAGAGTAATAAGAAATTTCCTTTGTAAATTTCTTTTTTCTTTGTCGGGAGGTGTTACATAGCCTATGATTTCATCATCCTTTGTGTAATTCTAACGTACAGTATGCTGCATGTTTGATCACGAGCTTGTTCTACCTCACTCCCCCCCTCCTCCCTTATAGTAGAGTAAGTCGTTCTTTCTGTTGTTCAGAGCAGGATTGTCAACTCTTTGTCCCCATGGCTTCATTTGCGCGTCCTTCTTACAAGTTGTATCAAGCTCTGCCGGCCCCTATATAATGAGCTCAGTCTCTGCATTATTGCCACTTAGATCTACTCCTCATTTTGTTCACATCTCTGTCCTCCCCTGTACAGTTGTTATTATTGTGAGTGCTCAGGAAGTCTCCAACCATCTAGCAGCTGTGTGATTTGAGTATAAGTGTTATTGCATTTTGTTCTTGTACTGTATAGCATAAGGTGTTAATTTGTAGGCCTAGTGAGGTTTTTGTGATTAATGTAAAGTTTGGATGTCAGTCATTGTTAATAATATTTTGTATCTGTAATAATATATCTTGCATTCACTGAGTATTATCTAGTATTCTCATTTTATCAGGGCTGACTTAGATAAATTTACTCTTACTAATTTCGTGTTAATAGAGGCTATTGCAGTTAACCATATATTTAACCTGTTTTTTGCCATTACATTATCCTTATGAGTCCTGAATGTTTTGTTGTTAGTTTGAGCATTAAACTTTAACTTGTAATTTTACCTAACTCTTTTGTTTTGAACCTGGAACTTTACGGGACAGTAGTGATTTTTAGTATTCTCACTTAAAGTGTACATTATCTTTCTCTGTTCCGTAACACAGAATATCATTGAGCATAATGCTAAATAAAGTAGGACTAAGCACACTTCCCTGTGGCACCCCGTTTTCCTGGATAAATATATCCGATGTTATGTTACGGGGCAATTTGACAGAGAAAGTTCTGTCCCTTAAGAAATTTGAAATAAAAATAGGCAATTTTCCTCTTAAACCATAAGCATAGAGCTTCATTAGTATACCGTGTCGCCATGTCATGTCATAGGCTTTATGGATGTCCAAGAACACCCCTATCATGAATTCTTTATTGGCAAATGCCTCTGCAATACAATGCTCCAAATTCATTAAATGATCTAGTGAACTGTATTTATGGAATTGTTGATCATTTAACAAATTCTTCAACTCTAAAACAAAAAGAAGCCTATTGTTTACCATACGTTCCATGACCTTACATAGACAAGAAGTCAACACAATAGGACGAAATGAAGTGGGATTCATAAGACGACCAGCCTCTTTGGGTATCGGTATGACGTGTGCAAAGTGCCATGAGTTTAGGAACGTTCGAGACGCCCAAATCTCATTGTACAATGCTAACATCTTAATCAGGTTGTCCTGATTAAGATGCTGGATCATACCATACGTGATGGTGTCTGGTCCAGGGCTGGTGACTTTACAGAATTTAAGGGCAAGGAGCAGTTCATCTAGCATAAACTCTTGGTTGTATGGGGAGTCTACGTCTTCTGTGGCAAAGTCTAATATCTGTAGCTCAGCCATGCGTTTATGATGTTGAAAACGCGGATCATAATTGGCTGAGCTACTTACATGAGAAAAACTCCTGGCGAGGATGTTAGCAATGTCGATGGGCTCATCATAGATGTTATTATTTACCTGACGGGTGGTGATCGGGAAATATGGGCCTTTATTATTTAATATTCTTATAGTGGACCAGACTTTACGTAATGGTGTTGTACGAGTCACCGTGGACACAAAGGACCGCCAGCAGTCACGTTTGGCCCTTCTTATTATTCTCCTTGCCTCAGCCCGTGCCTGTTTGTATGCAATAAAATTTTTCTCAGTGGGCTGACTATCAAAAATCCTGTATCTCTTATTGCGTTTTCTTAATGCTTGTCGGCAATCCGGCGTCCACCAATGTGCTCTATTCTTTGCATGAACTGTAGAAGTCTTGGGAATAGCAGCCTCAGCTGCATGTAATATGGATTGAGTTATATTTTCAACCTTAACATCCATGATCTCCCCAGATATATCTAAATTGGCGATCCTTGAGAAGGATCCCCAATCTGCTTTCTTATAGTTAAATTTTGGAGGTGGAGGGTCCGAAACAATGTCGCATGTATAAGAAAGACAGATGGGTAAGTGATCACTTCCCAAGGAGTCGTCATAAGGATTCCATAAATAATCTTGATGTATACCAGGGGAAGCCAAAGATAAGTCAATGGCCGAAAAGTTACCAGTGTGATCATCTACACGAGTTGCTCTACCATCGTTCAGAAGACAGAGGTTGGACTGTAGTATTAGGTCGGCTACTCGCTCCCAACGACCATCGATCCTCAAGCTACCCCATTGATAGTGATGGGCGTTAAAATCGCCCAACACTAACTTATTCCCAGGGAGATGTTCAACTAGTGAATTTAAAGCATCACTATCAATGGGGCCATGTGGAGGACAGTACAGAGAGCAAATAGACAGATATGTGTTATTAAATTTTACTCTGCACGCGACCGCTTCCAAAGTAGAATTTAGAATCGATTCCGTTTGTGGGTGTGATTTGTGTGTGTAGACTGTAGCACCAGTCGAGCAGGGCAGTACTCCCGAGGTGGATGGAAAGCTGATGACAGGGAGTGCTGGAGCTCCCGTTTCATCAGCCCTCAGGACTAGTTCCTGACCATCCCCCTTTGCTGAACTTTTTCAGTGTCTCAGTTACACAGAGAGTAGGCCAGCATGCTCTCCAGTACAAATTTCTCTAACTATCTTCACCAAACTACATGCACAGTACACACTACACTTGCTATTCAAAATTCACAAAAATGGCGTCGATTAATCAAGCCTCGGAGTCCCCGGGGGGGGGACCATAAATGCCCCACCATCTGCCCCTCTCCCGGTGACGACTCGAGGTGCCTGGAACCACTGTCTGACTCTCTTCTTCTTCATTTCTGCAACATTTGCGGCCTTTCATCTAACTTTCGCTCTGTTGAGCACCACCTCTCCTCCTCTAAACCTCACCTTCTTTTTCTGACGGAGACTCAGCTGTCTGAGGCAACCGACAGCAAACCCTTTTCTGTATCCTCCTACTTTCTCTATACTCATTTCAAAGCCAAAGGTGGCTGTTGTGTATACATACGCAACGACTTATCTTGCTCTCGTGTTCCTGAACTTGATTCTTCTGAATTCTCCACACTCTGGCTTCGGCTTTCCTGTCATTCTCTGACTAAATATATCTGTGCTGTTTACTTATCCCCTAATTCTACTGACTATCAAAAATTCTTCGACTATCTTACTTCTACGATGGAACACATTCTGTCCATTTCTCCTTTCTCTGAAATCTCCATTCTTGGAGATTTCAATGTTCACCACCACCTTTGGCTCTCCTCTCCTTTCACGGATCCACCTGGTGAACAAGCCTACATCTTTTCTATCCTTAATGACCTAGAGCAGCTTGTACAGCACCCTACCCGTATCCCTGACCGCCTTGGAGAGAGCTCCAACATACTTGACCTCTTCCTCACAACTAATCCTTCTGCTTACTCTGTTAATCTTTTCTCTCCGTTGGGCTCCTCCGATCACAACCTTATTACCTTAACCTGTCCTATCACTCCGGTACGGCCTGTGGACCCTCCAGAGAAACGTCGTCTGTGGCATTTTGGAGCCGCGAACTGGGAGGCCCTCAGGCAGTACTTCTTTGATTTTCCCTGGAATGATTATTGCTTCCATGGCCGTGAGCCATCTGAGTGTGCCTTGCGCATTACGGAGGTTATTCTCTCGGGCATGGAAGCATACATTCCTTTCTCATATCCTTTGACTAACGCAAGAAAGCCTTGGTTTAATCACGCTTGTTCTCATGCTGTCCGCAACAAGGAGAGGGCCTACAAAAGGTACCGGAGCCAACCCACCCCTGAATCACATCATCTTTACGTTTCTGCCCGGAATCGTGCTAAGTCTGTTCTTCGCTCTACTAAAAATAATTTCATCCATACTAAATGCTCTCAACTCTCCAACTCGAATTCTTCCCGCTCCTTCTGGCACCTTGCCAAAAATCTTTCTAACAACTTTACCTCATCATCCTTCCCTCCTCTTTTCTACTCTGATGGTTCTGTAGCTATTTCTTCTACTGATAAAGCAGATCTCTTCCCACAGACTTTCTCCTCCAATTCCACCTTAGACGATCCCGGTGCTGTTCCTCCATCACTTCTCCCCTCTGACTTCCTCATGGCTGACATTAAAATTTCTTCAGTTGATGTATTTTCTGCCATCACTGGCCTCAGTACTAACAAGGCATATGGGCCTGATGGGGTCCCTCCTGTTGTTCTCAAGAACTGTGCTTCTGTGCTTACACCCTGCCTAGGCAAACTCTTTCGCCTTTGTCTGTCAACTTGTACCTTTCCTTCTTGCTGGAAGTTTGCTCTCATTCAGCCAGTCCCAAAGAAGGGTGACCACTCCCAACCCTCCAACTATCGTCCAATTGCTTTAACGTCCTGTATTTCAAAAGTTTTCGAGTCAATTCTTAATAGAAAAATTTTAAGGAATCTTTCCTATCACAAGATTCTTTCCGATCGTCAGTAGGGGTTCCGGCAGGGGCGCTCCTCTGGCGAGCTTCTCCCTACCTTTCAGACTCCTGGTCATCCTCCTTTCGGGACTTGGCGAAAGCTTTGCCATTGCACTTGACATCTCAAAGGCTTTCGATCGAGTCTGGCATAAATCTTTAATTTCCAAACTGCCCTCCTACGGTTTCTATCCTTCTATCTGTGCCTTCATCGCTAGCTTCCTTTCTGGTCGTTCTATAGCCACTGTTGTAGACGGCCATCGTTCTTCTCCTAGATCTATCAACAGTGGTGTTCCTCAGGGCTCTGTCCTGTCACCAACTCTCTTCCTTTTATTCATCAATGATCTTCTAAGCTGTACATCTAACCCTATCCACTCATACGCTGATGACTCCACCCTTCACCTTTCCATTCGGTTCCCGCAACGCCCATCTCAACAGTTACTTCAAGAAACAAGGGATGAGGCTATGGCACACCTAATGTCTGACTTGGCTCATGTATCTCTGAAAGCTGGGGTAAAAATAATATGGTTGTCTTTAATGCATCTAAGACTCAGTTCTTACACCTATCAACCCGACAAAATCTTCCACAGGTATACCCATTAATGTTTAATAATACTCAGCTTAATCCTGCGTCATCCTTGAACATGCTTGGGGTTTCATTTACTCGGGACTTATCTTGGAAAGATCATATTACATCTCTTGTAAAATCTGCTTCCAAAAGATTGGGTTTGCTAAGCCGACTCCGCTCTTTCTTTACCCCTGCACAATTGTTGTCTCTATACAGGGGTTTTATCCGCCCCTGTGTGGAGTTCAACTCTCATGTGTGGGGAGGCTCCCCACACACAGCTCTTCTCAATAGGGTGGAGTCAAAGGCTTTCCGTCTCATTAACTCTCCTCCTCTTACTGACTCCCTTCAACCTCTGTCTCTTCGCCGCACTGTTGCATCTTTATCTCTTTTCTATCGCTACTTTAATGGTCACTGCTCCTCTGAACTGTCTGCTTGCATTCCTCCACCTCTACGACGTGCGCGTAGCACCCGTCTGGCAGCAAACTCTCATCCATTTTCTGTCCAACTCTCTAATGCAAGAGTTAACCGTTACTCCCAGTCTTTCATTTATGCAACAGGTCAGCTCTGGAACTGTCTCCCTCTATCTGTATTTCCTGCTGCCTATGATCTCCAGTCTTTCAAACACAGTGTGTCCAGGCATCTCAAAATGATCGGATCTTGAATTTGGCTCTCTATTGTATTTTGTTTTTCTCTTGGAGGGAACTGTTACTGCGGGCTCATGGCCTTTGATTCCTTCTTCCTCGCATAAAAAAAAAAAAAAAAAAAATATGGCGACTCCGTGACCTTCATATCTTCTATATGAGTGGTAGTGTTTTAACTGTGGAGGATCAGGGAGATCCTCCAGGCGCGTCTCCTGTAAACAAATAACGTCTGGCCTGTGTATTAACAGCAAAATTGCTATATTTGGTAACTTATTCCCGACACCTCTACAAATCCACTGTAACAGAGTGAATGCTGCAGTTTAAGATTTTCGTTGGGGACCAGTGTGCTTTGTCATTTTTGGTCGCCCGCCAGAAGGTGAGCGACTACAGGGGGACCTATCCCGGTGCTTTTTGACGGAAACCTCCATATTTTCATCAATAACTAGGTTCCCAGCCTCCCCCAAGGAAGAGCTAACCTTTCTCTCCCTCGCTGGAGTAGGAACCGGAAGGACATGAGGACGTGACTGTTTCGTGAGGGTGGTCATGTTATTCTCAGTAGGCTTGTCAGGCTTCGCTTTAGACCGTACTGATGGAGAGGCAGCAGCAGCCTGAGAATAAGTTGAAGCCTTAGGGATGTCAATGAGAGAGTTGGAGCGGATAGGAGGTCGAGATGGAGATGTACTGTGAGTGGCAGAAGGGAGAAGGACAGGATCAGTCTGCGTCTCTACAGAGCACATCACAGGACGGGACATTACCGCCGAAGCATAGGACCTATTCGGCGTGGGAGTTGCATGCAACTCCTTCACCTTTTTCCTAGCTTTGTAATAGGAAATGCCCTCAGTTGCCTTCACTGTGCAGACCTCCTTCTCCTCCTTCCACTTGGGACAGTCCCTAGAGGAAGTGGAGTGATTGCCCTTGCAGTGAAAGCAACATACCGTCTCAGATGTACAATGTTCTGCATCATGACCTTGGCTTGCACATTTGCCACACACTGGCTGGGAAGCCTGACAAGTCTTTGCGCCATGCCCATATAACTGGCATTTCATACAACGGAAAGGGTTGGGGATGTATGGCCGGACATGAACAATTTCGTAGCCGATTTTTACTTGGCTAGGCAGTGACACTTTACCAAAAGTTAGAATGACGGTTGCAGTCTTTGTCCTGACATCTTCCGAAAATCTAGTGATAAATCTAGCATCGATCACATCTTGCTGAGCGAGTTCCTCTATGATCTCTTCCTCACTCATCACCATGAGATCCCTGAAGTGATAACAACCTTGCAGGAATTCATGGAAGTTGGGATCTTGGCTTTGACATCATAGATATGAAACTTGCACAGCTTCAACAAGTCCTTAACCTGGGAAGAATTGCAAGTCTTTATGAGGAGGTCTCCGTTTGCAAGTTTTTTTACTTGTTCCACCTCCCCAGCACAGTCATCAATAACCTTCTTAATCATGAAGGGATTGAGACTGCTCAAGGAAGTGGAACCTAGAGCATGGACGAGAACGAATTCAGCATTATTTACATTTATGTCACGGGGCAGACAAGTCTGGGGCCGTTCTGTCTGGAGGCTGTCAGTCCGTGGTTCAGTCGGGGATCGGTCAGGACCACCTCCCCCCCTTAAGGGGGGGGAGACAGTAGGGGCGTCCACCATAGTACCACTCCCCCCTAATGGGGGAAGTGGGAAGGAGGAGAGAAAACAAGCAAGGGCCAATCAACCTGGGACCAAACACCTATGTCTGAGGTTGCCCTCTCAAACCACTCCAGGGAGGCCCGACTGTGTCAATTCACGCCCCAGAGCGATCAGTGGGGGGAACCCTCCATGGGCAATAAGCAAAGGTAAACTCAGTATAATAGAACAGACACCTACTGTTCTAACTAACAGGGAGGGGAGGAAAATGAGTACTAACTATCCTATCGACCACCAGAAGGGTGAAAAAAAAAAAACTAAAGCCAGTAAGGCAACCCTACAAGCTAGAGAAGAGCTCAACACATGTCCACTCTCTTCACAAACATGCATCAAAGTCCCGTGGGAGATGCGGCATCTAGTCTTATTTATATCTATGCTGTTGCCATCCAGTGGGAATGGTTGTCCTATCCCTACGCGACGTCTTAGCTGCATGCCCTCTCTGGTCAAAATTTGTGCCAGTTAATGCCGCTAATTCATAAATAATTATTACGGTATATATGATGCCAATACCCACATATAGTGGCACATGTTTTTTTACTTCTTGGAAACTGCTAAATTGCAGACTGATTGAAGAAATGTTGGCCCCTGTCAATAAACGCAGATTATTATATTATGGAGGAGAAACCATAAGAATATGGTAATATCAATGCTATGAGGAGTAATACGCTTCAGATCACCTGGTTACAGTTCTTTGCCCCATCCACTAGTGCGGAGGCTGTGTTTGAATGCGTGGCTCGTGTGTGGTCATAACACTGCCCGACTCGTGTCCCTGGTCAGAGATTAGTCATCATGAGTGTTGTTACATAGCCTATGATTTCATTATCCTTTGTGTAATTCTAACGTACAGTATGCTGCATGTTTGATCACGAGCTTGTTCTACCTCACTCCCCCCCTCCTCCCTTATAGTAGAGTAAGTCGTTCTTTCTGTTGTTCAGAGCAGGATTGTCAACTCTTTGTCCCCATGGCTTCATTTGCGCGTCCTTCTTACAAGTTGTATCAAGCTCTGCCGGCCCCTATATAATGAGCTCAGTCTCTGCATTATTCCCACTTAGATCTATTCCTCATTTTGTTCACATCTCTGTCCTCCCCTGTACAGTTGTTATTGTTGTGAGTGCTCAGGAAGTCTCCAACCATCTAGCTGCTGTGTGATTTGAGTATAAGTGTTATTGCATTTTGTTCTTGTACTGTATAGTATAAAGTGTTAATTTGTAGGCCTAGTGAGGTTTTTGTGATTAATGTAATGTTTGGATGTCAGTCATTGTTAATAATATTTTGTATCTGTAATAATATATCTTGCATTCACTGAGTATTATCTAGTATTCTCATTTTATCAGGGCTGACTTAGATAAATTTACTCTTACTAATTTCGTGTTAATAGAGGCTATTGCAGTTAACCATATATTTAACCTGTTTTTTGCCATTACATTATCCTTATGAGTCCTGAATGTTTTGTTGTTAGTTTGAGCATTAAACTTTAACTTGTAATTTTACCTAACTCTTTTGTTTTGAACCTGGAACTTTACGGGACAGTAGTGATTTTTAGTATTCTCACTTAAAGTGTACATTATCTTTCTCTGTTCCGTAACAGTGTACCTTGATGCAGGCTTCTAACAATATTTACAAACTTTTCTGGCATACCATAGCTCCATGTGAAACACTATGCAACGCCTTTTCAGATCAACAAAACACATATTAAATGGCATTTTCATCTCATTAGCTTGTTGCATTAGATGCCTTACAATAAAAATTTGATCATTACAACCTCGACCCTTTCTAAATCCCGCTTGTTCTTCTCTTAAAGGTTATCAATTTCTGGCTTTATTCTGTTCAACAGGATTTTGGAAAATACTTTTGCAACTGCAGGTGTCAAAGTTATCCCCCTCCAATTTCCACACACACTTAAATCTTCTTTTTTTGGTATTTTTATAATCACTCCATTTTTCCACTCTTCTGGAATTCCACCATTATCCCAAGCCATACTAAAAAGTTTCAAAAGCGCATTCATTTACTCATCGTTTTCCACCTTAAGCATTTCAGGAAATATTCCATCCTCTCCTGGGGCCTTTAAATTCTTTAATTCCTTTACAGATTTTGCTACCTCCTCCAAGGTTATATCCCCTGTTTCTATCTGCAAATCTCTCTTAGCTGGCAAAATGTCCTCTTCAGCTGGGATTGGACTGGTTAGAATGATTACAGTATCAACATGCGGCTGGTACATAAATTGGACATGCTGGGATTGGACTGTTTAGAATGATTACAATATCAACATGTGGCTGGTAGATAAATTGGACATGCTGGGATTGGACTGTTTAGAATGATTACAATATCAACATGCGGGTGTTAGATAAATCTGACATGCAAGTTGGTGAGGTCGATTGCCTACGTAACTCCTGCAGGTGGTATATACAAAAGGTGTTCTGACACCTTCTTGATATCGCCGTCCTGAACAGTTTCATACTGTTCAAGGAGTTTGTTGGGAAACCTCTCTCTCTACGAGAGTTTAAGAGAGAGCTTGCACGCGAACTCCTTGAGCAATATTCAACTGCTCAGGTGACATGTCTAGGCGGGGGACAATGGCTCCAGCGGACAGGCTCAGGTGTGCTGAGTATTTCCGCAGCACTAGATTGTGGTGATCGGGAGAACCGCAGCAGGTCGTCTGGCATACAAGCGGTGCCACGTCTGCCGCACAACCAAACGCCGTCCCCCAGCACGAAAAGAGACCTTGTACCAATGTGCAGGATGCAAGGTTCCCCTATGCCCCAAATACTTCTCAGAGTATCACTAGGAGCGTGACTACTGAGCAGGTGTGTGGGGAAGTGTAAATAGTGTAGAGCAATGCACAAGTTTGTGTATTTTCATAAATGAGTGAAAAGTGTGATATTATAAGTGAATTATAGTAAGTACTAAGACATGTCTTTTATAAGTTCTACAAGTGCATATAAGTGATTTATGGTAAGTGCAATACAGAAATTTATACTGTGTATTGGATATTGGTTAGAAAATTATTGGTAATACTTTGAGTTTGCCTACCTGTTACGTGAAAGAAAACAACTCGTGAGCGGGCCACAAAGAACAATACCTGCTTCGCTATACCTAAATTATTTCACTCAGTACTCAGGGGGATTGTGCCAAATATGAGCATCATTGTATCTGTGACGTGAAGTACAATAATGTTACGTGTGTAAAACATTTATATGATTTTCACTATAACCTTGATTACTACAAAGCAATCTGACTTTAGGTACAAATCATTACCTCATGCTCTACAATAATGTGTGAAAGAGCAACAGCATTTATATACTTGTCGAAGTGTAATTACCCGTAATCGTGATGTGCAGTGCAGTTCTAAGTGTCTTAGTAAAGGAGAAATATGATTATTTACGGAAGAAGTGAGTACAGAAAAACGAAGTTAAGGAGAAATACTCTACGGAAGAAGTGAGTACAGAAAAACGACGAGATATTTCCTTTCCCACACACCTACATGGCATAGCCTAGAGGCATAATGAAGCGTGCGGTAAATCCTTGGGTGAGCCACATGAACCGGGTGATGACTCATTTTCATGGCGGTGAGTAAGGAGGAGTAGAAAAAACGAGTGGAATCTTCCGCAGTCCATCCAAGGACGCACGTGCGGTGGCTCAATCGGTAGAGAGGTGGTCTGCAGTCCTAACGGACCCAGGTTCGAATCCCGGCTGGGGCAGGAAACAGTTTAAGGATTTGAATATCATTAAATCAGGATTTAATGATCTACCAGAAGACCCGCCGACATGTCGTAAAAATACCCCAGCTAATACCAGTACACCAGTCCTGTATGAGACAGCCCTAGCATGTATTCAATATGGACGGTGGGTGTTAACGCCGAAGTGGTGACATGTAGAGGTGTATGGTATGTAGGAGGACTGCTGGGCCTTGATAACAGGCTGTAAAGCCTATGCCCGGAGTTGGAGACATAAAAAAATAAAAAAATAAAAAAAAAACTCCAGGCAGTGCTGCCAACGCTAGCCGGCTGGGCCAAGGCCATGGCCAGTGGCGCGTGCTCAGAGCCGCCCGCCAAAACATGAAAAAACACTCGTCTTCAACTCATCCTTACTCATCGAAGGGACCACCTAGAGACCTCGGGATACCTTCATTGGAAAGAGGAAGAGTTGGTGAGTCTTTTGAACTTCATTTGATTCTCTAGCTACTATAATTTTTCAGATTTAAGGGTTCGAAGTAAGGGTATTTTTCCCAAAATCTCAGAAATCACACGTAGGGAGGAATGTCCAGCGGCCAGGAACCCCCCGGCGGCTAAGGATTAAACATTCCACCAACTTTGATCCAAATCTTTGTGGCATAGAACCATTGACATTCCCCTGTTACCTATAATTTTTAAAAGCCATTTATGACGCCATTATACTCGCCACCAGACAACTTGTCTCGTAAGTTTCCCCTTGCCCCCGTGCCCACTGCCCTAGGAATAGGTGAGGAGGGGTGGGGCTACGACATCAGGAAGGGGCAGGGCTTAAGTGACAAGTAGCCTGACATCAGGTGTACTCAAAGGTGATAATTATAAAACCAGGAGGTGGTCGTACCTATAATATTTTGAAGAGTCATTAATAGTCATGATTATGGCATTCATTGATTTAAATGTCTTATGTAGGATTCGATGATGAGTAACAGGGATACGGGTGATGGCGAGGAGCCTTGTTGACCACACCAGGAGGCGGCCCTTGAGGGACCACTCGGCAAAAGCGGAGAGGAAGGCTGGGTCGTCACTCACCACCACCACCATCACAGACCACGACGCCAGCCGCAGCTGGTGGATTAATTGATTGATATCATTAAAGAGAATATGGCGGGTTAAATTACCTGTTAAGGTCATTGCCGCCATACAAGCCTAGTAAAGGCAGAACATGGATAAAATATATACATATCTATATGTTTATACATAAGTATATAATACATAAAACGAGTACATATAGATGTAAAAAATCAAGGACACAACATAAAAAGTATGCAAACAGCAGCTACAGTTAAAACTTCACATAAAAATTAAAGTTTCCTCAGCAAAGGAGAATGTGGCTCCTCTCGTCATGCACGCGTCCTCTTCGAGCGCTGAGAAGAGAGTAATATGATGAAAGTACTCTAAGAAATCAGTACGATTGTCTACACTTATAACTTCTACAGAAGCTGGTATGTTAAGGGTCGTGTGTGGCACCAATGTATTTGTTTACATGTCATGTCCTCTGGTGTGCTGAAGGTCGCATGTGGCACCAGTGTATACGTGTCATGTCTCCTGGTGTGTCGTATGTGGCACCAGTGTATTTGTTTACAGGTCATGTCTACTGGTGTGTTGAGGGTCGTATGTGGCACTAGTTTAATTGATTACGTGTCATGCCTCCTGGTGTGTTGTGGGTCGTATGTGACACCAGTGTATTTGTTTACATGTCATGTCTACTGGTGTGTTGTGGGTCGTATGTGGCATCAGTGTATTTGTTTACGTGTCATATCTACTGGTGTGTTGTGGGTCGTACATGGCATCAGTGTATTGGTGTTGGGAGTCTTGTATGACAGCGGTGTATCTGTCTATGTCCCGTATCTAAAGATACGAGACATGACACATATGTAGCACTCTGTATTGTGTCACCAAAGATCTCCAACGCATGACATTCTGTACTTATATTTGGTGGAGCTTGTACACATCCACGAGCAAAAGTTTACAGACAATTTCCTGACCATATCTTGTCCAGCCTTCCATATTTCTTATTCGTCTCATAGTGTTAGTAATCATCCTTAATCCCCTCTTAATACTGAAAAGCTTTCTCACACCTCCCTTAATGTAAAAAATAATCCTCTTTCATCCCTTAATATTAAAAATTTTCGTCATTCCTCCCTAAAATTTAGAAAACATCATTTCTCCCTTAACGTTAAAAAGCATCCTCATTCCTCCCTTAACATTCAAAAGCATCCCCATTCTCTTAACGTTCAACGGCATCCTTCCCTCTCATATCCTTTCGTTGTGTGCTTCGTTTTGCAGTCACAAACAACCATTTCATATAACGCTTTCCATCACTTCAGTCGTCAGGGAAGTGTCGCTGAACTTACGCCCACAGGTGAACAATATGCCAGTACTATAATAAATATTTATCATATAGAACTGTGTTATGCACAAATGCGTGGATTACATTCACCGAACTGTATAATATTAAACTGTTATATTAGTTTGTATATTATGTCTTGCTACATATTTGCCTATTACAACTTTTACCCAGTGACCTATTTCTGGATGTATACTATAAAGCAGAGTTGCAGTGCTGATGTGGATGCAGTGGAAGACGTTAAGGGAAATACATATGGTTTTGTCATGTGGGGAGAATGAAGAGCATTTTGAAACAGGCGGGGCAATGTGGGCGGTGGGTCATGCCTATTTGAGTCTTACCGGCGTGTGTCCTTAATAAGAGAGAGAAACTTACCTGGCGAGCTTGGGAGACGAGCCGAGAGAGTTGTGCCTGTGTCGTGTTATCGTCCTGGCCATCTGACACCTCAAACGCACTTACCCCTATGTGCGTACGACGGCTCAAAAATGCCTGCAGCGAGAAAATAGTATCCTTAAACCTTTTAACTCCAGAGGCGTGATCATAATTGTATTCATGCCGCTTCTGCGCAATTTTACGCCAAATAGTGAAGTCAGTTTTAAGACTCGTTTTACTGAAGGGGTTTATGAAACTATCTCTAACCTCGCCACTTACAAAAGCGTCTCGTAAGTTGAACGAAATCGCCTTAAGTTGCCAATAATAAATGAGAGAGAGAGAGAGAGAGAGAGAGAGTCACCTGATAGAAGTTAGCAACATGATATTCCAGCATCTGACGCATGTATGTATTTTTATTTATTAATCTTTTGCGCACAAAATTACGTAATGAGCATAGATCTAAATGCTGTTATTGATGTTGCCGTGGTCCCAGGCTCATATCAACGTGAACCAATGGACTGCAGGCTGATAGTGGCATTTTCCTGCTGTCCACCATCTCTGGTTCCAAGGATAGATTGATAGATAGATAGACAAATAGATAGATAGGTAGATAGGTAGATATCCAAGTAATGTTGTTAATATTTTTACTACTAATAATCACAAACTACCGAAGTGTTAGTAAACACAGTAGGCTCTTTTCATTTGTTTTTACATACTTGCATTTTGTTCAGGTTTTCTAGATACACTGAGACTCTCCAACAACAAACTTTCCACATGAACTTCTCTCCCAACACACCAGAAGCCTTCCACACGTATATCCATGTGTGAAGCTGTGGATGAGGTAAGCTACTTCTTTGACAATAAGTGTTCTATTTTGGCCAAATGGATTATACCCTTTTTATCTTAACTTGGCTAATATTTTCGTTCTCTTGCACCTAATTGCACGCAGATCATTGAGGGAAAAAGAGAACACTACGCCTCTACATCCTTTCTATAACATTTCTTCCTGATTAGCATCGTATTTTATTGTTAATTTATCGTTATAGCTGAGTACTGGAAATGGAGAGAGAACAATTTTAGGCCAGGTTAAAGTAAAAACAGTATAGCGGTTCGGCAGGAGCCACAAAATACGACTTAAACGAATATAACAGAGACACTTATGTGGGTGGATTACTGCGGTGCACTAAAATACTATAACTGATGACTCACAAGAAGAAGGGAGGTGGTAGTGTTGGTGCCATCAATGACAAACACCAGTGAGCTGCGCGCGTCACTCAGTGTTGTCAGAACTGACTCCAGGGCGTTGATGTTCAGAGTGTTGTCCATTGGCAATCCTGAAATGACACAAAGAAATGTTAGAAATGATGACGAAGAGATATCATATTTTCCAAAGTTCAGCTCAGACGATGCCCGCCACATTATTGTTCACAGGGAATCCTGAAATGACCCAAATAGTTATAAGGAATAAATAAGAAATGAAATTAAACTATGGAATGAAATATGATCGATTCATATGATGCCTTCCCAAACTTTTATGTATGCCAGCCGTATTAATCCATTTGCTGGTTTTAGCCTAATTTATTTATTTATTTTGCATTTTTATGATTCGTATTTTGTATTGTTCTAAGGCCATTTGTAACAATTAACTTAGTTGATATTGCTTCAAGTGTAGGTGAATTTCCCATCCACACCATCCCCTCCCACATAATCACTGTGGCTCGCAGTGAATATGTGCGCATAGCTGTGCCTTGCCAGTGCCATCGTGACATCTGCTACCGTCGATAAGAAAGAAGTTAGAAAGCTCTAGAAAGAAGTGTGTTGTATGTACTGTATGTGTGACTCTCAGCTTGGACCTTAATTCAGTATACTTGTGGCTCTCTGTCTTGGTGCAAAATATTTGCATGGCTTGTTATCGAAGCAGTAGTAACCTTCAACCTCTTTAAATGGTGCTCCAGAGGGACGTCTTCGCGTGGTGGCACTGATATGACCGGATGGCTCTGCTGCCTGATCATACAAACGTCCCTCAGTTCCCTCCCTCTCTCCCATCCCTCTCTCTCCCCCAAAAGGAGGAGGATGGACTGCAGGAGATGGGCGATTTCAGCCTTCAGTCCACTGGGTTCACATCCAGTTGATTCTGGGGCTGCAGCTATTACACCTACTGCTACTACTACTACGACCACTGCTGCTGCTGCTGCTGCTACCACTCACTCTTCATACTTCTACTGAAGGGGCTATGAAGGTACTCTTGGTCATATGCAGTGAATCTGGTGACATCCTGTTCTGCTGTGTCTTATTATCTCAGCGCTGCGACTTGATGACCTGGCAGAATTGTAAATACATAAGAGTATTTTTTTAGGGAGGGGGTGGGGAGAAGATGCAATCAGATTTGAAATTAGCTGTCGTCCGTTCGTCCAGGAGTATACCCTGTTCACTTTTACTTGACCTGAAATTGTCATCGTTCCATCTCGAATGATGAGCTATGACAAGAGATTAATACAAGAATATGGAGCTGGTCATGAAAAAGTGCTGTGGAGAGGATGTAGAGCCTTAGTATTGCTTTATTCTGCACAGATTACGATAACTATGACGCACAAGGATAAAATCTAGGTCAAGTTTAAGTGAATGAACTGTTCCAGAATTTATGACGGACTACAAAATTTCCAGCACTGCTAGTCCGATGCACTAACAAAACACTACAAGATCTGACCTGTTGAAAAAATAACAAAAAAAATAACTAAATAAATCTAATGTTGTAGTAGTTATGGTTTATGATTGATTATATCCCGTCTTTAAATCCAAATAAACACTTTATGTCGTATTCATTTTAAAAAATTCTGGTTTTATATATATATATATATATATATATATATATATATATATATATATATATATATATATATATATATATATATATCATCATCATCATGAGCCGTTTAAGTATCCACTGCAGGATCGGCCTATCCCGACCGAAGTCGGGACGATACAGCCATATATATATATATATATATATATATATATATATATATATATATATATATATATATCGGAGCCTCTGTGGTACAGTGGTAGAGTGTGCAATTCGCACGCTGGTGAGCGCGGGTTCGCCTCCCCCCAGAGTTGTAAAAACTTTGGGAAGCGTTCACCACTTGCTACTTTGGCGGACACAAGGGGTGCTGTGGTTGAACCAGTGTTGCATACTAGTATGCTTGCACCTAATCCGCTTAAGGCGGGCCGATTACATTTGATTCACAGACTACATACACATTCAAAGTCACTACAATCACACTCACAAGCTCTTCTCACCCTACATGCAGTCTCTACCAGACAGCCTAAGCCACTGGCTAGAGATACATTGGCTGTATCGTCCTTGCTTCGATAGGGATAGGCCGGTCCTTCAGTGGATTTCAACGGCTGATGATGATGATATATATATATATATATATGTGTGTGTGTGTGTGTGAACTAACTTACATCTCAGTGGACCGCCCATTTGTCAAGTCTGGCACTCCAGAGTACAATTTGTCTAGTTTTACTCATTACACAACCTGGATTCAAGGGTATCGTCCGGACAATCTTCCTGTATTGATGAGAAGGAAACAAACCTGCTCACATTCCCTTCCTAGCAATATATAACGACGGTCCGTGTTTCTGAAGCTGCTATATCACCTCAGAACAACTTTCTAAATGAGGAAATGCCTTCTAATATACAATAGCAGTAACTGTGTGTGTGTGTGTGTGTGTGTGTGTGTGTGTGTGTGTGTGTGTGTGTGTGTGTGTGTGTGTGTGTGTGTGTGTGTGTGTTTTGGTCAGCCGAAACTACACATTCAAATCGCACCAACATTGGCACAAAAATTGCAATAAATTCGCTGATGTGAAAAAACTTGGTCCCATCACGATTGGAAAACTTTTACTATCTGACCAAAAAACGCCGCTCCCAGCGTGAGTGCATGAAATTAGGGTTGCGTTCACCGTACAGTTTTTGATGGCTTTATATCGATGTCGCCTTGACGGCCGATTGTGACAACGTTAGACTAGAACAGCACATAAACGTGACTCAGTTTACGTGAAATGATCGCAACGAACGCGCGATGTGTGAGAAAATGAATGCGAAGCACGAGAAAGCGAGCACGCAGCGCGAAAGCCCTCCACAGGAGCAAATGTGAGAGGCCCCGAAGGGCCCACGAACACTTGGCTTCTACTATGAAACTGTTTCTTATCTTATTCAAGTTAAGAAAGCCCTCTCAAATTCACAGGGTTCACTATGGTTTCATCTACCAGGACCAGTCTGAAAACTCTTTCTCAGTCTGAATAAATTAGTCTGTAGCTGGCATGAATAAAATGTAAAAGACATCCTCGGGTTGAAAGGGTGAATGAATTGCTGGAGAACTGACCAGCTTGATGCAGGAGGGGCGTAGGCGACACCAGAGCGGCAGCCAGTGTCCCTATTAAGAGGGGAGCGACTTTCATGTTCACCCCACCAGGATCTGAAAGGGATAAAATGAGAGAGAGAGAGAGAGAGAGAGAGAGAGAGAGGTTAATTCGGGAACGATAGAGACTATAGTCTAGATGAACTGTTCATGCCTTATTCCTTACAGAACTTGGTCCTCAGTTACAAAAATATGGGAGATATAATATATTCATATAAACAATTTATGCATACAAATACTTTAATAAATAATATATTCATATAATTTCCCATTTTCAACACCAGATATCCACAGTTATCATCAGGACCAGCAACTTTTAAACGTTTTTCCGGCAACCGTGTTTACAATCAAATTAGTTGAATGCACTTACTCATATTCTTTTACATACAACTATAGAGTTAAGGAGTTATATGTTCACTACGTTTCAATGCATTTCAAGAAAAGCGCTGGAAGTCCCTGCGTGTTTGTAGCAAATGCCATGATTTACAGTACAATAGGGCTCTCTGTAAAAAAAAATTAGAAAACGTGATAAATGCATCTCATATATTTCATCTGTAAAAGGAAGCTGAATACCAGGTATCCTGAATACTAATGGACTTAAATATTATTCTTTGCGGCACCAGTGAACTCAGATTCTTTCGTTAGACAATAATTATTCTCCCTGTTAGGAGTGGTAGGCAAGAGAGAGAGAGGAATCATGTACTGAAGCCCATGAACTATTGGAAATCATATAAAACAATTGTTAGCCTTATTATTTATTAAAATGTTCAATTATATATACATAAGAGGTAAAATTATCTTTACAGTAAATATATTTTGCTCTGCTGCATCACAATACGCGGAAACTTGTCGGTTGGACTCGATACTTTGAGCCTTAACACATCTATACTCTTCTCACCTTAACTTGGTCCAGATTTTCGTCCTTGTGCATCTATTTTCACGTAGTTCAGTGGCAGGAACAGACAATAACACAGCTTTCCATCCTTACTATAGCATTTCTTCCTGACTAGCATAATTTTCTTGGATTAGTCTATTGTTACAACTTAGTATTCATGAGAGAGAGGTAGCAGATTTAGGCCAAGTTAGACTACTAAGAGCATAGTTTAGTTGATGTGGGTTTGTGTAACGCAAACAACAATTGCAACCCTGATATGAAGGGATTAAAAATGGGAAGATGGCAAGAGATGACTATCTTTAGTACAGATAAATTGATGGATAGATAGATAGCTATATAGACAGATAAACAGATTGATAGATAGACAGATGGGTAGATGTGGATAGACAAATAGACAGATATGGATAGACAGATAGATGTGAACTTCATCCCTTGCATATGAAGAGTATTAGATATTTACTTCGTGCATTTAGGGTGTAATGTTCAACACACATTAACACTTTTTGTAGTGAAGGGTTTGGGTATCTGTCAACCCCTTCAGTACGATGACGTCTTATTCATCTTATGGGAGATTTCTTGTAATCATGATCTTATAAACTATCTTACAGTAAATCCTTCTTTACAATTTTTACACTACATTCTGGCAATCGTAACACATTTTAATTCAACTTAGGAAACAACACTCCTACAAAACATTAAAGCTGCAAAAAATGACATTTCTTTCCTCAGCAGCTTTGATATTATAGGTAATTTTGTAGACTGTTCCTTTCACGAAGTGGTCATAATTTATATCTAACTCCATATATTGTTGCAGCGTTTATTGTATTAGTCTTCATGTACATACTGTACAAACATACACAGAGGGCCTGACTTAATCTGTGTAATTCCTCTGCCTAGTAATCCCCCCTGAAAGTGATATTTTATATATATTTTATTTTGGTTACTGCCAAGAATTAGAATCAGTGAGGCAGTCTGATAAGGCAAATACTACATTAAGTATGCCTACTGCTCATTCTGAAAATACTGTGACCTGATTGTAATTGTATATTTCATGTGACTAACGTAAACACTGAATAAAAAGAAATGTTTGTTTGATTTTAGTGTTAATTATCGTTCATTTATTAATGGGCGCATTCTCTGGACAGTTTCTTGCATAAATACATTGATGATGTTTAATACACTGCATATTTATGGGATCCGGTGCTGTAAGTTAGGTTCAGGGTAGTTGAACATCTTATCAAAATTTGCCAGTAATGGATATATTCATCCTATCTTTGAAAGCAGATACAAGTAATCAATGTAGGAAACCATGTGGTTAGTGTAATTACTCTCAGCTGAATTACTAACACATGCCAAATCTAGGCTCTGAGCAAGGAGATAGAGAGTTTCGGTTGGTATAGGGTAGTTTAAGGGCATAAGGATATTAGAATGTAACATGTCTGCTCTGGGATAGTTCAAGGATAAGGCATCTGAGTTTGGTGTTTTGGTGAGGTGTTTGTGGGGTAGCTTTGTTTTCGAGGTACAGGAGAATCACTCACTCTGTGTAGCAGGGTATGTGAATGAACTTTTGCTTCTACTCCTGAAATCATGTGCTTCCATTGTTCAGGGTAGTGATGCACGCAAGTCAGACCTCTCGTTATATCGTTTCTTAGGGAGATCATGTATTAAAGACATTGAAGGAAGTGATATGTGTAAGTCTGAATTTTCAATAATTTGTTTACCAGGAGGATCGTGTGCTTGAGCCATTCAGGGTTGTGGTACATGGAGATCAGAGTTCTCGTTTTGTTTGCTAGGGCGATGTTGCGTATTAGCACCTAAAGGTAGTGATGCATTTACGTCTGAATTCTCACCCATTTGGTTCCCAGGTGGATCTTGCGGGGGAGCCACCGAGGGAAGTGATAAGTGAAAGTCTGAGGTTGCATTAATTCATTTCCCAGGTGGATCAAGTATTGGAGCCATAAGGGGAAGAGACAGTGGTGCTTGAAGTTTCAGTGAATTCTTTTAGATGGATTGTCTGTCTCGGTCGATAAGAAAGTGATACATGGAGGAGGGAGGCATTATGTTTTCAAGGTAAATCTTCCCCAGTGTATCTTCGAAGACTTATGTTGCTGACGTAGATTAAGCATTGGGTGTGTCCACAGAAGTGATACAGTTCACCAGCGATTTCACCGAGCTGCATTCTAAATTGATCTTCCCCTGCATAATTAGGAAGGCTGTTATGGTTTTGTCGCAGATTATGCAATCTAGTAAATGAGGGAAGAGATTCGTTTGACATTTCACTAAACTGCTCTCGACACTGATCTTCACTAGTGTATTTAAATGGATTATTAAGGTGGTGATGTTGCCGGGCTTGCGGTATGCGTCCAGATAATCTGGTGTTGACGTGTCCTTCTCTCTGCCAACGATGTATCCACCTGTACACCGTTGTGACGCTTGCCCCTGTGTGTTTAGCGATGGTGCGCAGTGACATCCCCCCCACCCACAGCAACACAAACATCGCCCTTTCCTTCATGTCGGTCGGTTTAGCTCCTCTGTGCCGCTCCATTGACTGCTGTGTGGGGAAATGACCTCACTTGTAGGGTATAAGGGACATGAATCTAAATGAAGTATTTCATCTTCTTCAGATCTGATGGTTATCATCACATTATATTACCGAGTTTCGGTTTATGCTGCTGTATCACAAATTACACAGATCTGTCAGTACATTACACTTATCCTAATCAAGATTCTCCAACATATCTCAACAAACACGATTCATTGCTACTGTTCAATGAGATGTGTGAGGGTGTATGTTTAGATTACCTGATCTCACGCAACAAGCTTCCTAGCCGTTGTCCTGAGTCGAATATATGAGTTTAAGAAGGTAAAAAATTTTCATGCACAGATGGCAATGTTTATGTGGATTAAAGAGATTAATCAAGCCACTTGTTGCCCGAGAGGCTTCTAAGCTAACTTATATTGTCTGATTTTAATCAAAATAAAATTCAAAAGACGACTTCCTTATGAAAGGATTAAAGTCCATGGGTTTTCCTTAGTATGTTGTTTCTCGAGAATTTCAAGAACTAGTTAATTACAGTAATGAATTCATTCTAATGGGGCAAGATCGACATTAAGGAAGTTTTGTCATTTTTAAACCACTTCATTAACGAGGATAGTATTAAATGCTCTACTATAACTGCTAAGGATATTGAGACTATACTAGAATGTTTTCTGAGCTTTACGAAAGGAATGCAGTAGACTGAAATGGTTGTAATTTTGCTTTATTAGTTAGGAACATCAAACTTGCAAAAGGATCCGTCATCAGAACTGTATGCAGTGTAGCCCGAAACATATGTGGCCATCGAACAGAGTAAGAACCACTTTTAAGTCGGCAAATACCAGAATTGAGTGCAGGATCACCCCAGAAGATACGTACATTAACTTCAGTAACCCACTGATAAACATTGATAAATAAATAAATAAATATCTGTCTATCTCTCTATCTGTCTATCTATCTATCTATCTATGTGTGTGTGTGTGTGTGTGTGTGTGTGTGTGTGTGTGTGTGTGGTGTTCCATTATATGTGTAATAATGTGCTGGATTATTATACAAGCGGGTGCTGTGTAGTATTCCATTATGTTTCTTGGACTATGTATAAGGCTCAGGGAAGACCAAATGCAATTTATGGACCATCCTGTACTTTTCATACTTTCATACTATCTTATTCAACTTGGGGAAAACTTTGCTACCCACATCCTCATTAGAAGATTGAGCTGTCTCTTCAACACATAAAATACTACCAAATGACTTTCCAATGAGGCGTTATTTAATGACCACCTTGTATTTTTGCTGATGCATTTATTCAGCTTAGGAAAAAACTTAGGTATCCATACCCACACCAGTAGACTGAGCAGTCTCCAAAACATATAACGTACCTCCAGGTGATTTTCTAGTGGAGTGTTATGTACAGAGTACCCTATATTTTTGCGACTTCCTCTCTCATTCAACTTCGAGAAAACATTGGTTGTAAAACAGTCCCCCATTCCAGAATTAAGGCGTCTGGCTATAGATGCATAGATAAGTAAAGGTTTAATCACAAGCAAATAAAAATTAATGAGGTTCCCTAACACCTTTTCTGAAGCCATTTATTTTGCCTATTATACCTTACTGTCCTATCTTGTGCTATATAAATCCTTCTAACATTGCCATACTCCGCATAAACAATAACCAGCCATATTCAAAAATAATCACTAAGAAAGAGGTGTTACAGACCAACTTTACCCAACGATAATACTGGTCATAGTGATAAGCACACATTCTGTTTCTGAGGGTTAAGCTTGTAAGACTGTCAGGTATTTGGTAACTAGGACTGAAGCTACTAGCATAAAGAGGTAATAGTACAAGTAATTGGTCACCTAGGGAATGTACTGATCTACTACCTGACATTAGCTTCAAGAATCCTTGTTGGTGCAGAAGAGGAAATGTCGTGGAAGTAATCACGTTCCTACACAGGAGACAGTATCATATCTGGCAAATGCCACAATAGAGGGAGAAGTGTTCGCCTTGATTACCAGTAAGTCTTTTTGTAGTCTGAGTAATAAGTGTCTGATCAGTAGCTTCACACACAGAGGAAAGTTCTCTGGGATGGGCAGACAAAGACGAACACTCACTGGGTCGGGAACACACACTGGCAGATGAATATTCTCCAGGAGGGGCATCCGCTGCCAAAAGCTCTCTGGTACTGGGACACAGCCTGGACGAAAGCTCTCTGGGATAGTAAGACACAGACGATAGCTTTCTGGTATGGTTAGACACACTGATCGAATGCTCTCTGGAATAGGGAGACACACATGTAAACGAAATCTCACTGGGACTGTAGGCAAACTGTGACTCTTGTGGACAAAACAACAATAGTCTGATAAAAGAAGAGTAGAGTTTATCACTCGACTTTCTGGAGCACAGGCTGCCTTCCCTCCTCCACCGCTGCACCCATCTGCGCACTGTGGATGTGCTAGTGCCTGTTTGCTCGGCTAAGGTCCGTAGGGAGAGGCCTGCGGTGCTCAGTCTTATTAAGTTCACACGCTGCTCTGTTACAGTCTTCTTGAATGATGTTCGAGTTTCATTATTTCGCTCTGCGTGAGAGACTGACTGGAATAAGAAATGGAATGGTAAGGGACAAACTCATGTTCTTTAACCCCTTCACTGCGAGAAGCCCTCAGTTAGCTAAAACAAAAACAAAAAAATCAACAAAATACGGATGCAAAAACAACTGTCCATAGCAGTAATAAAAAAAACAAAAAAAAACAAGTAGACTGAGGCCCCCCCCCAAAAAAAAAAAAAATCTTAGATATAAAAATGAAAACCTCAACAAAACAGAATTTCTCCCCTCGCCCTTTTCAGTGTCATTTCTTCTTTTTTAATCTAGGAGATATAGGAGGCTTTTTAGCATCTGCTCCTTCGCGATTTATTTTCATTTCTACACCAAAAAAAAGTATACGACGAATGGCAGTTTGCAGTATACCGGCCTCGTAGCCGCCTCACCACTGTGGGTCTAAAGGTGTGAGAGCACCACACATGGTGATGTTTCCTTTCAGATTCCCACACGTCGACCCATTGCAGAGGGGGCGACAGTGAATACCCGCAGCAGCGATGTGACTACGAAGCCTTGCTCTTAGTGGTGTTTAATCGACCTGATGGTATACTGCAACCTGCCATTCTGCATATATTACTCAACTATTGTGGCCGCATTAACTTAAATCACTCAATTTTCCAGTGCCATGGGTCGGGGTGTGGGAATCCGAAAAGAAACATGACAATGCGTGGTGCTCTCATACCTTTCAGTTCCGCAGCAGCGAGGTGGATATGAGGCCCCGCTCTTAGTAGAGTTTAATCGACCTGATGGTCTATTAAAGAATGCAAAGTAGAGAGTTTTTAACCCCATTTGTATTAAAAAAAGAAATGGATTAATAGGTAAAGTAGTTGGATCCAAATAAGAAAAGAGCATGCAGATCTTGTTAATTTTTCAGGTATGTCAATATTTTCGTGTGAATATTCCGGACATCCTCGTATGGAAAAGAAAAGAAGCTCAATAAAGTATGGCAATGTGTTGAAAAATGGATTATAATGAGAGAGAGAGAGAGAGAGAGAGAGAGAGAGAGAGAGCGACTTGGAATGAAAGATACTACAGTACAACAGCTGCTGCTACTGTAGAGGACTCCATGTTATTGTTCGTATTTTTATTACCAACGCCGAGAATACAGCTAACGTAATGTAATCCGTTTCTATCTATTTATATGTGTCTGTATATTTACTTATGCTGTATTAACAAAGCATCTCGTCATAGCTTAATCCGGTTTCGATCAGCCTTGGCACATAAATCTTGTATGGAGATGGAAAGAAGTTATCTGAATTTATTGAAGACTTATCAATGTTCAGGTCATGGTTCACACTCAAACTTCGGGTGAGGCGTTGCTGAGCTGTTCAAGCACTTTTAATCTACTGTATTTATAATTGCTTTTCCAAGGACTCCTGTGGTGTTATACTCATTAAACTGCTTTTATTTTAACTTGGCCTAAAATTACCATCTCCTCATCTTGAATGCTATGTTGTAACCCTAAATTAACGCTAGAAAATAACACAAGTTACGAAGAGTGCAGTGGAAAGTGTGTATAGCCAGAGTAATTTTGTGCCACTGCGGAACGTGAAAAATGACACAAAGAGATGAAAAATCTGGTACAGGTTACGGTGAAAGGAAAAAACTCATTTATCATTTAAACGTTTCACTACGAAAGATATCCCCCTGTGAACAGCATCTCATTGTCAAGACTTACACGTACCCAGTAATAATGTAACACAAAGACAAAAGGCCAGTCTTTTAAAGCGTACAGGCTTGGCATTTCGAAGCTAAAGGATTACACAAGTACAGCCTATTTTGATTTATTTTATTATTATTATTATTATTATTATTCCATGTGGTTTTTGTATAGTTTTGGTTGATGAGCTCAAAAATGAAAACCACTTTGTAGTAATCAATTACATGTTTTTTTTTTCTTAATTCGCAGTGTATAATTATTTACTTACACAATGATAATGTATCTGAATTTATTACATTCTAATATTAAAATCTGTGTTCAAAACAACACTGCTATTTTATTTGATAATAAGCCATAATATAGCTGGAACAGAACAGAGTGATGAGTCATACCTGTATTGAAGTGCAGCAAACATACCTCAGTGTGACTCAGTTGACCAGCGCGCTTGTAAACTATTTTCACTGGGGTGTTCTTTTTTACCACACTGATATTTATTAAATATAGTGGTGTATTATAGAAATAGTGATATTTATTGTTTTTCCATTCTTTACAAATAAATTTAAACTTTGTTGTACTGTTAATGATCGGTGTCTAGAGGCTGTGTGGTCTTTTTTTTTTTTTTTTTTTTTTTGCTACATTTCTTGAAAAATTTTAGTGAATAAACAGAGACAGAACGTAACAGATTTTGTTAACAAAGTTTATTACGCCAACTTTGGAATAAAACTTGGTGACCAGGACAAAAATTGGGTCCCTCACAACGTCTGCTCTGTTGTGCTGAAGAACTAAGACAAGAGACAAATGGTAAATAAGAAGGCTCTAGCTTTTAGCATGCTGATGACATGAAGGGAACTCAAAAATCATTACAACGATTGTTATTTTTATTCCTGCAAAATTCAAGGATACAACAATAAGAATGAGAAAGAAATACTTTATCCTAATCTTCCACATGGACCTCTCTGCCAATCTCTACTCCCCATGATAGCCTTGATTACGTTGAAAATCACTCAGAGGAAGGGAGTGCTGCGGTAGGCGATGAACCAACGTGTTCAAACAATGAGCCATAACCATTCTATCATGATGAACTTAATGATTTAGTAGGAGATCTGTTTCTCCCTAAAGATGCTGCAGAGCTCTTTGGGTCCCGATTAAATGATAAACTCTTACTACATTCAGATACAACTTTCTTTTAATATGGAAATAAGGAAATTTTGAGTTTGCACCACATGTCAATAAAGATATATCCTTGCTTTATTGCACTGACGTAAGTAGCCTAGTGCAGATACTTGGTAGAGATTATAATTCAGAAGAATGAAGACTATTTATAGATTCATTTACAAGAAGCCTGAAGGAGATACTTTTTTCATACTGGTAATAAATATGCATCAAAACATGTTGCTCATTATGTGCATTTAAAAGAAACGTACCAGAATTTGGCAAATCTCCTCGAGAATATCACCTACAATGAACTCCGTTTGTTCATACGTGGGGACCTGAAAGTTCTGTGAATCTTACCGAGTCAGCAGTCAGGGTATACAAAATTTCCATATTTTCTCTGTGACTGGGACAATAGAGCCAAGGATATACAATGGTTTTAGAAGGAATGGCCAAATAGAAAAAAAAATCTACAGCTTGGTGCCACCATCACCATCAGACCAAGCTTGAAGAATCCAGATAAAGTGCTGCTGCCACCGTTTCATATTAACCTTCGATTAATGAAGCAGTTTGTCAAAGCCGTATCAAAGACAGAGCCTGTTTTATGTGTTTGTGCCAAAAGTTTCCTGGTTTATCTGAGGCTAAATTAAAAGAAGACGAGTTTATGGACCTGGTATGAAAACTGAATTCTGACCCAGAATCTGATGGTGTGATGAAGGGCCAGGAATGAAAGGATTGGATATCATTCAAAAAAGTAATTTCTAAGTTTTTACATAACAGTAAGGGTCCAACTTACGAGGAAATCGTGAGAAATTTTGGAGGTAAGTATCCCTTTTTTAATTTGCATTTTAAACATTTCCCCGAAAATCTTGGAGTGGTGAGTGAAGAACAGGGTGAAAGATTCCATCAGGATATCAAGAGTAGGTTATGGAAAGAAGGTACCAGGGACGCAGGGATGTCAGTATGATGGAAGAACTACTGTTGGATGATTCATAGGGACTCACCAGAGTAGGTGCACTGGATTCTTCTGAATTCTCTACACTCTGGCTTCGGCTTTCCTGTCATTCTTTGACTAATTATATCTGTGCTGTTTACTTCTCTCCTAATTCTACTGACTATGAAGAATTCTTTGACTATCTTACTTCTGCGATGGAACACATTCTATCCATTTCTCCTTTCTCTGAAATCTCCATTCTAGGAGATTTCAGTGTTCACCACCACCTTTGCCTCTTTTCTCCTTTCAGTGATCCATCTGGTGAACTAGCCTACACCTTTTCTATCCTTAATGACCTAGAGCAGCTTGTACAGCACCCTACCCTTATCCCTGACCGCCTTGGAGGGAGCTCCAACATACTTGACCTCATCCCTACTACTAATCCTTCTGCTTACACTGTTAATCTTTTCTCTCCGTTGGGCTCCTCCAATCACAACCTTATCACCTTAACCTGTCCTATCGCTCTGCTACGGCCTGTGGACCCTCCAAAGAAACGTCGTCTGTGGCACTGTGGAGCTGCGGATTGGGAGGCCCTCAGGTAGTACTTTTTTGATTTTCCCTGGAGTGATTATTGCTCCATGGCCGGGAGCAATCTGAGTGTGCATTGCACGTTACAGAGGTTATTCTCTCGGGCATGAAAGCATACATTCCTTTCTCATATCCTCGGACTAATGGAAGAAATCCTTGGTTTAATCACGCTTGTTCTAATGCTGTCCACAACAAGGAGAGGGCCTATAAAAGGTACCGGAGCCAACCCACCTCTGAGTCACATCTTTTATACGTTTCTGCCCAGAATTGTGCTAAGTCTGTTCTTCTCTCTCCTAAAAATAATTTCATCCGTAATAAATGCTCTCAACTCTCCAACTCGAATTCTTCCCGGTCCTTCTGGGATCTTGCCAAAAACCTTTCTAACAACTTTACCTCATCATCCTTCCCTCCTCTTTTCTACTCTGATGGCTCTGTAGCTATTTCTCCTACTGATAAAGCAGATCTCTTCTCTCAGACTTTCTCCTCCAGTTCCACCTTAGATGATTCCAGTGCTGTTCCTCCATCACTTCCCTCCTCTGACTTCTTTAATGGGTGACATTAAAATTTCTTCAGCTGATGTATTTTCTGCCATCGCAGGCCTCAATACAAATAAGGCATATGTGCCTGATGGAGTCCCTCCTGTCGTTCTTAAGAACTGTGCTTCTGTGCTTACACCCTGCCTAGGTAAACTCTTTCGCCTTGGTCTATCAACTTGTACCTTTCCTTCTTGCTGGAAGTTTGCACTCATTCAGCCAGTCCCAAAGAAGGGTGACCATTCCCAACCTTCTAACTATCGTCCAATTGCTTTAAAATCCAGTATCTCAAAAGTTTTTGAGTCAATTCTTAATAGAAAAATTTTAAAGCATCTGTCCTGTCACAACCTTCTTTCTGATCGTCATTATGGGTTCCGTCAGGGACGTTCCACTGGCGACCTTCTCACCTACTGACTCCTCGTCATCCTCCTTTCGGGACTTTGTGAAAGCTTTGCCATTGCACTTGACATCTCTAAGGCTTTCGATCGAGTCTGGCATAAATCTTTAATCTCCAAACTGCCCCCTTACAGATTCTATCCTTCTATCTGTGCCTTCATCTCTAGCTTCATTTCTGGTCGTTCTATAGTCACTGTTGTAGACGGCCATCGTTCTTCTCATAGATCTATCAACACTGGTGTTCCTCAGGGCTCTGTCCTAACACCATCTCTCTTCCTTTCATTCATCAGTGACCTTCTAAGCCGTACATCTAACCCTATCCACTCTTATGCTGATGACTCCACCCTTCACCTTTCCATTCGGTTCCCGCAACGTCCATCTCAGCAGTTACTGCAACAAAGGGATGAGGCTATGGCACACCTAATGTTTGACTTGGCTCGTATCTCTGACTGGGGTAAAAATAATCTGGTTGTTTTTAATGCATCAAAGACTCAGTTTTTACACCTATCAACTTGACAAAATCTTCCACAGGTATACCCACTAATGTTTAATAATATTCAGCTTAATCCTGCATCATCCTTGAACATGCTTGGGGTTTTCATTTACTCGGGACTTATCTTGGAAAGATCATATTACACCTCTTGTAAAATCTGCTTCCAAGAGATTAGGTGTGCTAAGCCGACTCTGTTCCTTCTTTACCCCTGCACAATTGTTGACTCTATGCAGAGGTTTTATCCGCCCCTGTGTGGAGTTCAACTCTTATGTGTGGGGAGGCTCCCCACATACAGCTCTTCTCAATAGGGTGGAGTCAAAGGCTTTTCGTGTCATTAACTCTCCTCCTCTTACTGGCTCCCATCAACCTCTGTCTCTTCGTCGCACTGTTGCATCTTTATCTCTTTTCTATCGCTACTTCAATGGTTACTGCTCCTCTGAACTGTCTGCATGCATTCCTGCACTTCTACAATGGGCACGTACCACCCGTCTAGCAGGAAACTCTGATCCCTTTTTTGTACAACTCTCTAATGCAAGAGTTAACTGTTACTCCCAGTCTTTCATTTATGCAACAGGTCAACTCTGGAACTGTCTCCCTCTGTACTTTCTGCTTCCTATGATCTCCAGTCTTTCAAACGCAGTGTGTCCAGGCATCTCGAAATGATCGGATCTTGAATTTGGCTCTCTCTTGTATTTTGTTTTTCTCTTGGAAGGAACTACAATTGCGGGCTCGCGACCTTTGGTTCCTTCTTCCTAGCATAAAAAAAAAAAAAAATGGCCACCAAATGAATTTTTTTTGGAAAAAAAAAGCTGAGAAGTGACAAAGCCTAGAGAAGTTATATGTGAGTCATATAATATATATAGTGTTATTTGCTTCATGTGTATGTTTAAAAAATTACAATGACTAAATATTTTCATTTTAAAATTATTTTGAATAATATTGTACAGATCGATTGAAATGTATATTTTCTTGTATTTTGATTAAATTTCTTTTTATTTTGTATATAGGCCTAATGTGATGTGATGGAAACATCCTAAATGTAGTGTCCGCTGTGTTCATCAGCACAATAAAAGATTATCTACTCAGAATTAAAACAATTTTTAATGACTTTCATTTTTCAGAATGATAATTATGGCTTTCTCTTGATTACCTGTCATTGAAATGGATCTCTCTAGCCTCCCCTCAAACTTCGTTTTTATCTACGTACATCTATTTCATTTTTATCTGTCTATAGATAGACTCCTCAGTTCTGCAGGGGATGGCTACAGACAAATCACTTTCACGTGGGCCTGTCCTGTGCCATTAGGCTGCCGTTCCTCCATCTCACCCCACTGTTTCATATACCTCTCTACCCCGTCCCTCCACTTCACCCTCCCTCTTCCTCACTGTGTGCACGACTATACTCAAACCCTTTTTATTCTAATCTGACCTAAAATTGCACTCTCCATCTTAGATGCTGATTTGCAACATTAGATAACACTAGTGTATGGTGTTATTCTCGAAATAGTGCTATGGAAGGTTTGTAGAGCCGTATCACTCTTTCCACCACCGAGCTATGCGAGAAAAGCTGCAAAAGGACGATTATGTGGCCTAAGTTAAAGTAATACTAGTCAGCCTCTCATTCTCAGCTTAATCAACATAACCAAACCCTCTCACCATACGCAAATCGACATCTACTTCTCAGCATAGGCTAATCCACATCAACACCACAACACTCCCTGATTTCCTCATTTATCTGTATTCCTCTCCACGAAGCTCCACCTGCTCCTCTCAAGTAACTCATTTCCTCTATTCCAACTATTGACTTGTTGCCCACGCAACTTAAAAATCAATATAGTTGCTTTTCATTTTCTTATTTCTAAAAGAAAGTATATTATCAATTATTTTTTTTTAAGTTTCTG
Source organism: Coenobita brevimanus (assembly GCF_032717465.1). Taxonomy (NCBI): domain Eukaryota; kingdom Metazoa; phylum Arthropoda; class Malacostraca; order Decapoda; family Coenobitidae; genus Coenobita; species Coenobita brevimanus. Next base: position 61,977,227 of record NC_136993.1, on the reverse strand, counting down.
TCATTAGTTTTTGTGAATGCAAAATATGACGGACAATAAATATAAGTGGGCATTATGTTCAACGTTTCCTTTAAAAATGGAACATTCCCTCTCCATCGACCTGCCGAGTAAACGATACTTTTATTTTCAGGCTCAAGATTTCCTTACCATCTGCATTTCATATTCTGACCACCTTTCTAAAAATTCTTATTTCTGCCGAAGGACAGTGTCATAAGCATGCTGCATACAATTTTATATAACTCTGCAGCCTCCACAACCCCACCCCTGACCTGTATCCACACTCGCGTATTGAATCAGTCTCACTGTTCGTACTTTAATCCTTTTACAGCAACGCACCACACTCTCAAGACTTACCAGAGGAGAGGCGATGGTCAGGCAGCGGCGGGTGATGTAGTCAGCCGCACAGGGTCAGGCGACCAGTGAGGCAGACACCCCAGCACGACCGAATTTATTGCAGTGATCTCTCTCTCTCTCTCTCTCACACACACACACACACACACACACACACACACTCACGTACTCTCTTTGACATATACTGGAGGATACTTTATAGCACTTCTTCCTTGATGACTATTCTGCATTTTACACCTTAATAAATTCAAGTATGATTTTTTTATGCCTTCATTCACTGAGAAGAAAGTCAAATTCTATTCTGGACTTAAAAGTCTGTAATTATAGTGAATGATGAACAGACCTCCTGTACTCTTTTTATTCTGACTTGGCCTAAAATTGCCATCTCTCCAGTTTGAATGCCGAGTTGTAACATTGGACTGGCATTAGAATATGACACTAGTCACAAGGAAGTGTTCTGGAAAGGATGTAGAGCTATAGCATTGTCTTTTTCTGTCAGTGAGCTGCGTGAAATTAGCTGCAAAAAAAAGGGAAATCTGTCCCTAATTAGTGTAAAAGCATTACGGTATTAGTAAAGAAAAGTAGTAATCAAATCTTCTGCACTAATTGCTTTATTATGCATTCACAGGGTCACAGGTAATTACATATTAAGCGATCTCAACCCAGACCATTTCATCCTTCTTATGGGAGTGCTCTTGTGCTGATGCCCATTCTTTGTTATATTTTTGTTCTTATTTCTTTTTCAGGAAGTGTATATTTGGTTGAGCGTGTTTTCTTACTATAAGGTTAGGTTACTCTGATAGTTAAGTTAAATGTTGGATCAGGATACGATAGGTTAATTTAGAGAGAGAGAGAGAGAGAGAGAGAGAGAGAGAGAGAGAGAGAAGGGGAGGGGGAATGAATGGGTGATCATCCGGGGTAAATAAAACCTAGAAAGTAGTGTAAAAATAGTGTAAAGACCTGATGTGCTGCCAATTAGTGGAGGGGTTAATGAAGGCTGTATTTAACCTTACCATCACCAAAAGTGTCCTGAACGGCATGGAGGTAACAGGAATATGATGATACAATACTGTACTGTAGAGAAGTACTACGCAACCGTTTCTACTTCACGGCACATTATACAATTTGTTGAACTATTGTGGCACACCTATAATATACAGGGTGTTTCAAAAATAGTGTTCATAAAATTCAGAACGAGTAGAGTAGGAAAATATATATATATAAATTATACTTTACTATGTGACATTTTTGGGAATTTGTCATATTTACCGTGATAGGTTTAATAGGAAACTCTAGGGGATGAAAACGATCAGTAGCTTATCATCACCTCAATACCTTTATTTTTTCATAATCTTGTGTACACCGATGTTATGTACATTATTAACGAAACCTACATAAATGTGAACCTGAAGCAGCAAATCATGTTTGCCTCATGGGTTTGAACGAAGCTTCGTGATTTGAAGGTACTGTGAGAAGGTGTGAGAAAGAAGGATGTACCGGCAGTCATAAGTCAGCACCGGACATGGAGCCATACACGTCTGCAGAGTACACAGACATGTTACTTACGTTGGGTGCAGCAGGAGGAAATGCAGCTGAAGCAGTAAGGATGTATGGTGAGCGATATCCTAACTGGAGGCAACCATCTCGGCCTACTTTCCTCCATGTAGAACGACGACTACGGGAATATGGCACACTGAATCCACGTGCAGTAAACAGAGGAACGCCTCATGCTGAGCACCTACTCGATGCAGAAAAGGATATTCTCAACGCCATCTGAGATGAACCATCTACATGTACACGTCGACTTGGTGCACAATTCGGTGTGGCTCATGCATCTGTATGGAGGATTGTACACAGACAAGACCTGTACCTGTATCATAATCAGCCCATCCACTCTGACCGAATGTGATTATCCCCTGCAAGTGGCTTCTTACTCATGCGAGGGAGAACAACGGTTTTCTTGCACATGTTTTGTGGAGTGATGAGGCTGTGTTCACAAGGGGTGGCATGCTAAACCAACATAATAAACACATATGGGCGACAGAAAACCCACATGTAACAACAACAAGGGGACATCAAGAACGCCTTGCGATCAATGTGTGGGCCAGTATTCTTGGTGATCGTCTAATCGGACCATTTTTGCTACCACAACGACTTACAGGCAATGTGTACACGAGATTTCTTCAGGATGACCTCCCCATACTACTTGAAGATGTGCCCCTCAGAATACATACGAGAATGTGGTTCCAGCATGATGGGGCTGCACCTCACTTTGCACGAGGTACGAGGGATTTCCTTAATGCTAAGTACCCTGACAAGTGGATAGGCCACGGAGGTCCCATTGCCTGGCCACCTAGATCACCCGACCTAACTCCACTTGACTTTTATCTCTGGGGACACCTGAAGAACAGGGTGTGTGCTACACCAGTCAACATCCGTCTGGAACTGTGGCAAAGAGTTCAAGAGGCGTGCAGACAGGTAAGGAACACACGAGGGGTATTTAAACGTGTACGCCAGTCACTTCTACGCCAAGCCCAAGCCTATATCAACGAGGAGGGGAGGGGGGATTTCGAGCACCTATTGTAATTCTGTAATGTACAATACATCGGTGTACACAAATGTATGAAAAAAATTAAGGTACTGAGGTGATTGTAAGCTACTACTCGTTTTCATCCCCTAGGGCTTCCTATTAAACATAAAATGTGTAAATCACGGTAAATATGACAAATTTCCAAAAATGTTACATAGTAATGTAGATTTATATTTTCCTACTCTGTTCATTCTGCAATTTACGAACACAATTTTTAAAACACCCTGTATATGACTCCAGATGTGGACCTTCGTGTGGGTCTTTCTATAACAGAACAAGGCATTACAAACCTGTGTTCCTCAAAACAGGCACAAGTTTCTCATTAATTTTCAGTGAAAGTATCATATATTTATTTTCTAGGAAAAATATTTTGACTTGTTATTATTACAGAAAGTTTCAGTGGTAATTTTAATTTTACTGGGCCCAGTAAATATTAATTTTGTAAAATGAGTTCGGTTAATACCCTATCACAGTAAAATTGACTGAGTTTATCCACTGAGAAAAACATTTTTTTTTTTTTTTTTTGAAAAATTATCCCATGTGAAGTAAGCAAATATATAATAGTGCATGCACCCACAATAGTCTCTTATTTAAGGATTTTGTAAATATCCTGAACACTAGATAATTCAGTACGTTACCTTAAACACGCGGTGCTGTACAATGAGGAGCAGTAGTTTCCTTTCATCATTTAAGAAAATTTAAATTAACTTTATGCAATTAAATTCTGACATGACAAATATATATGTGTTAATACTGAAAAACTTAGGTGACAAATGTTGTTGCAACTGACAGTATCACGTCAGTAACACACTTGGAGATACTTGGGTAATCTCTTTTCAGCTCTGCCCAGAATATGTCTAAGGATACGTCACTGGATGTTACTTTGAGGTTACGGTAATTCTTAATATCCAGAAGTTCCTCTCGTACCCTTGGAAAGATATAACCAAATAATGCTTCTGCAGCTGAAGCAAAAGGATCACGATCACATAGTTCTGTATAACACAAGTTTTCTCCTAAGACAATCCTTCCAAGTAAATAACTCATTTCTAGGGAGGTGTGACTGTGTGTTCCAACACAAGTTAATGTGATATGGTGCATAAGGTGTGGGTGATGAAAAAGAGGACCTATGTACCTAGAGAAAAAATGGAAGTCGAATAACCAAGCAGTAAGGGATATCTTCTACTGCGAGATAAGTAGAATGGTGGCTGAACAGGGAGACGTTGATAGCGGCGTTAACGAAGAGACAAGAGCCCCCCAAAACAACCTCTTGAGAGTTACTGATTCAGTGTGTGAGTGGACAAGGAGCCCTCCAAGACTCAAAGTAACTTGGTGGTAGGATGAGGGTGTAAAAGCTGCAGTTAAGGAGAAAAGAAGGTTTCTCCGGGAGTGGAGAGAGGGTGGTAGAAGAGAGGAATACTTGGCTGCCAAGCTTAGGCCTAGAAGAGAGGTTTAGAAGGCAAAGTCTGAATCTCAGTTACATTTACTGGACAATCTAAATAGATGGGAAAGGAAGAATATGATATTTAAGGTGGCAAATCAGATGAAGAGGGAGAATAGGGTTATCATAGGTCAGCAGGGTGTGAAGAATGATGATGGAAAGGTAGTGGTGAACAGTGGAGATATTAAAGACGCCTGGAGACAGCACTACAATCGGTTGTTGAATGAGGAGTTTGACTGTGACGGGGAAGGTTTGGAGTAGAGATGTATTGGATATCCATATCCGCATATGTGGAAGATCCGCATCATTCTTTACAGCCGCATCTGCATCTGCTTTTGTGATATAAAAAAAAAAAAATCTGCATCCGAATCTGCATTCGCAGTTTAATAAACATCAGCATCCAAATCTGCATCCTCACCACACTCAAACAGGATGTGGTGGATAAAAAAAGAAGACAGAAAAACAAGAACTGGCAACACTAAACACTTCTTATCACTCGGTGATACAGTGCAGCGTGGCCAGATGTTGCATAATTATGTTAAAGTTAGCATATTTCTCCGGCAAATCATGGTTAGCATGAAGTTTAACATATTGTCAAATTGTTCATATTACCAGAGAATTTTTGTTCATTAAACACTCAGAGACATGATCAATTATTAATATGTTGGTTTTTGTCACAAGATAGAGATGTATCGGATGTCCTCATCCGCATATGTGGAAAATCCACATCATTTTTGAAATCCACATCCACATCTGCATCTGCATCCGCGTTTGTGATAAAATCAACCTCCGTATCTGTATCTGCATCTGCACCAACATTCGCTATTTAATAAATATCCGCATCCAAGGATCTCTGAATTCAGACATCCAATACAGTACATCCCCACAGTACGCGAGTTCCGAGTACGCAATCCCCCTTGTACACGAGGGCCTTTTTTTGTTTTTTTAGTGTATTTTTTATTAGTACGCGGAGTGAACTCCTTGTAAGCAAGACGGTCAGCGAAGAGTGGCCCAAATCCGGGGTTACCCTGAGTTCGTGACATTGCCCCTCCAAGAAGCAATAATGGTTGCCTATGTTCCGCCCACCTGGAGCAGGAGATAGCAGCAGAAAAGGCAGCAACACCAGTGATTGAGAGTGAAGATTTGACCATGATGGAGATCAGCAGGGTACTGTGTGCGCTTGATAAATTCAAGGAACAATTCAGGACATCGAACACTCTCAGTTGCAAGTGGAGGAGGTGATGTCTTCACTGGACAGAACCTTCTGCTACTACACCGACAAGCACAACCAGGAAGTAAACAGACGGAAGCAAATAATCATCACCCGTTTCCTTTGGCTTGGACAAAGTGAGGAATCACTCCCTTCAACATCAGAAAAGCCATATCCTGAGGAGGATCAAGAGGCAGATTCGATGACTGAGGTGTCAGAAATAGACTTTGAAGGGTTTATGAACGAAGTGAGTACATTAGGTAGTGAAAGTGTCGAAAGTGCTGATGACGAAAGTGGCGAGGAAAGTGGTGTGTCGGCTGGTGTGGTAGGTGATGCAGGAGACCTACGCTAGGTGTCTCATCCTGCCTCGGATCCTCTTCTTACTTCCATCACGTCTGTTGTCCTCTTGGGTAAAGGTGAGCAGCCATATTCTTGTTGGTTTAGTTAAGCCATATCCTTGTTGATCCTAGTAAAGCCAAAATCTTGTTGGTTTACTTTATCTTAAGTAATATGTCTTAGATAGTTTCCCTGTATAGTACAATACTTAGGTCTGAAAGGCATCTCAAGGGCCGCCCATATGTAATTTCTTCCATAAGTTTATGTATTCACAGTACGCAAATTACAGGTACGCAACGTCCTCTGCTGCCCATATAGGCGCATACTAGGGGGATGTACTGTACATCTCTAGTCTGGAGCCAGCAGATCCAGTGTTTGGCCGTTGACAAAGTGTCAAGGGCCAAACACTGGATACTGTGAGTAGGGCAATAGGCAGGATGCAGGTGGGGAAGTCAGCAGGTATGTCTGGGTAGACTGCTGAAATGTTGAAAACCTCAAGAGATATTGGAGTGGGGTTGGTCACTGATTAGATAAATACAGTTATATATGAGTGTGTTGTCCCAGATAATTGGTTGAAGAGTAGATAAAATGTGTACAAGGGGAATGGTGATGACCTGGAAAGAGGAAATTATAGAGGCATAAAGCTTTCTGACCAGATAATAAAGGCAATGGAGAGAGTTCTAGAAGGTTTGATTAGAGAATGGGTGAATCTTGATGAGATGCAGTTTGGGTTTAAGCCAGGCAAAAGGATCACTGATGCCATTATCAAATGTTCGACAGCTTCAGGAAAGATGTATAGAAAACAAACATTCTCTTCTACCATGATTGATGAGAATTAGGAATGGCAAAAGTGCACAGATGAAAAAAAAAAAAAACAGAAACAAGAGACCATTCAGAATGGGGGGAGATTTGGAGATCCATACTCATAACTACATTCCACACTTTAGCCACAAACTTGTAACTGGTGGAATGAAGTAATGGGTCTACAGTAGGTTTCCAAATCTCCTTCCATCCTGAATGCTCTCTCGTTTCTTTGCCTGTTCCATCTCTTATCTGTGCACTTTTGCCATTACCACTTCTTAACAATCATTTTAGAAGAAAATTTTTGTTTTCTAGTTAATGATCTCTTGGTGGAAGTATAATTATGCATAAAGCAAGTGTTAGATTTGGCTTTATACATGCACAGCACACTGAAAGACAAAAAAGAAGGTGCCTTCCCATGCAAAGAAGTGTTTTGGGAAGTTCTTTAACTGTGGACGAGCTACAGCTAACCAATATTGTACAAAATGGCGTACTTACGGGTGACTGCAATGCGGTTTTGAGGCTGTAACGTAAGAGCCGTAGCCTTAATGCTTTTTTTAACACTGAGAGCAACATCTACACTCGACAAGTAGCGCTATGGTGTATGGTACGCTCACGTACTCCTTTTTGTTGTGGAGTTATAACTGATGAGGAAGAAAAAAAGAATGAAAGAAGAACACAATTTATATTTTTGCGGTTCGATTTTGCGACATCTGCTAAGGTTGGCATGACTTTGCAAGTAGTTTTGCACTTGAATGCCGAAAGTCTCTTATTTCGTAAGCTTAGAACTGGGTTTTGCGACCGTTTTAGCGTGAATGCTCCTATACCCAATGTACAGGACACTATTTTGAACCTGCACCATTCCTTCTTACGGAGTGGCTACCGCACTCCGTGACAGGATAGAAAAGGGAACTGTACTTTGTTTTTGCTGATTTGGAGAAGGCCTTTGACAGGGTCCCTTGAGAGGTGGTGAATTGGGCAATGAGAAAGCTTGGGATTGCGGAGTGACTTGATAGGGTGGTTATGGCCACATATGTGGGTGATCTCACCCAGGAAAATTTGAATGGAGTTTCGAGTGAGTAGTTTTCCGTGACTGTTGGTGCGAATCAGGAGTCAATCTTGAGCCCCTTTTTGTTTATTATTGTACTTGAAGCCCTCTCACGTGACTTCAGAAATGGACTCCCGTGGGAGATGTTGTATGCTGATGATTTTGTGTTGATTGCAGAAAATGAAAGGGAAGCAGAGGAAAGAGTTAGGAAATGGAGAGATGGTATGGGGCACAAGGGTTTAAGAGTAAATGCAGATAAAGCAATAGTGATGGTATGTAGGGCTAGGGGCAGAACAGTCAAAGAAGAGGGGGTGTGGCCATGATCGATTTGCCATGAAGGCGTGGGAAGTAATATTATTCCATCTTGCGCAGTGTTTGTGATATGTGGGTGCATAAGAGATGTGATGGTTTTAGAGGTACACTGCAGGGATAAGGGACTAAGCAGCAAAGCTGCCAGAAATCGAGCAGCATGGAGAGCCGCCATTAGGTGACCAAGGTCAACGCATGCAAGCATGTTGGAGTCTTCAGAAACGAAACGAAATGTCAGGATAAACTCTTATAATAATAACAATAAATCACAAGCAACCAATCTCGCGTATAGAGCACTCTAAAGGGCCAAACCGCATCACACTGAATTACATACACTCCAAAACATCATATCCATGTCCAAAAGAGAATTCTTGGCGACGGTTTCATAAAATGCTTACTCGTACTACAGGAAAATAAAGTACTGCAGCACATAGGAAACTTCGGGTGGAGATCATGTAGCAGATATTATAGGGAGAAATTCTGATGCATGAATGGGCACAACAGGGAAGGAAGGTTGTTGGTTCACTGAAAGCAGTGATGAGAAATAGGGAGGTGAGTATGGAAGTTAAGAAGTCACTGCATGACAGTATTGTGATCCCTACCCTGACCTATGGAAGAGAGGCATGGACCTTGCTAGAGGGGAACAAGTCAAGAGCGAGAGCAGTGGAAATGAGTTACCTGAGAGGAGCATGTGGAGTGACATGGAGGGACAGGTTGACTAATGAAGAAGTGAAAGACGGTTGTGGGGTGGACGTGGATGTGATTGAGAAAATTATGAGAAATACACTGAGGTGGTTTTGACATGTGGAGTGAATGGAAAATGAGAGACTATGAGGGTGTATGTAGGTGAAGTGGAGGAAAGGAGAGGGTCGGGGAGACCAGGGATGAGGTGGAGGGATGGAGTTGAGAGGTATATGAGGGAGAGGGAAGTGAGTTTGGGGGGAGGGCAGTCAAATGGTGGGTGACAGAGCGATATGGAGGCATTTTGTCTGCTGCCATCCTTTGCGGGATTAGGGCGTCGGGCTATAGGTAGGTAGATAGAATTCTGGTGGTCTTGCTACGTGGAATGAATGGAAGGTTTGAGACTGACAAGGGAGATTGTGGTGACTTATTTGGACTGCTGGCTGGGGATTGGGTGGGGAATGCATGGTTATGGGTTGAATTCTGGTTATTGCTGAGATTATTTTGTGGATCTCAGAAGAGAGAGAGATGGAGGGAGACACACACACACACACAGGTAGACAGCTACAGAAACCTGTCAGATATGTTCCCGAATATCCAGCTTCAGGTTCACATAACAGGGACGGGGGGAAGAGCATCTGCATTTGTCCATCTTCCAGCAGCTTTACTAACAAATTCAAAGAGCAGAATCAACAGACTGGCAGCGTGTCCACCAGCCAGAACTGCAAACATGCCCTGGAATGAGATTTGACGACTTAGGCTATCCACTTAGATGATTTTGTTAGATTAACGTTTGACCTAGCCCCGTCACCTTGATCTTTGACCTACTGGTCTAAAAAAAATTAGTAGGTTTACCATGTTCTTACCCTTAACTAAGTATAATTAAAATCGGATGAGAAATATCTGAAATATTTTGTTCACACACACACACACACACACACACCGAGTAGGCACCAAGGAGAGCAGACGCAGGCCGACAACTCTCCATACCGGGCCAGCATTGGCCAGTGGTATTACCTAAATAAGTATCTCTATATGAGTCAAGCTCTGTACCAGGTTAGACTAAATGGTTTTCTATTATTTAAAAAAATAAAAAAAAATTAAGAAGTAGAAGCTTAAGCAAGACTTGTTCAAACAGAAAAGAGAACAAAGTAGCGAAAGAATGCGCTCAGTCAGCTGATTGTTTGTTTAGACTACAGCTGCCCCAGGGAATGTAAGTACTCTATGTGCTTTTAGTACTGCAAAATGGCCACATACTTTAGTAAAGCAAATTTGGAAAAGAAAAGGGATAAAGGTAGAAAGCAGGATGATGATTTCTACCAGGAACTGGTTGAAATGGAGACTCACAATAAACTGGTGGAGTGTGTACACAAACTGGAGATGGCTTTTCAGAATGAGAATGATGAAATTAAGAAGCAGATGCACTTGCAAAAGGAAGAAATAGATAAACTAGGAAGGGAGGTCAACAAGAATGGCACAACCATAAATGAACTAACAGTGGAGGTGAGTACACTTAGGAGGAAAATTAGTGAAATGGCAAGTACAGTAGTCAACCACAAGAGTATTATGGAAGAGTTCAAAAATGATACAGAGACAATTAGGCAAGTAAGCAGTCTGATAGACCAGAGCAGTGATACTGAGGAGAAGATAACACAGGTAAATGAAGCTGTGCAAAGCTACAAAAATGATGTGGAAACCACGTGTGCTGAAATGGTGAAAGTAAAGAAAGACTTAGAAACAAGGGTGGCGGAAAAAAAGCATTAAACAGGAAGTGAAAGGAATAATCCAAAACAATCCAAAGTTAGTCAGAGATTCAGTAGATGTCAACAAATCTATAGTAATCACTGGTATAGAAGAGGAAGAAGTAAAAAACAAGATCTCAAGAGACAAAAAGGAGATGGCAAATGTAATGAGCTTATTGAAAGAAGTATCAGAGGAAATCTGTAGTAAAGACATAGAGGAACAAAAAAGGTTAGGGAAATACGAGAAAAGCAAGTCAAGACCTCTAAAGGTAACCATCCAGAGTATAAACACCGTGGAGGAGATACTAAAAAATGCAAAGAATCTTATGGAAAAAGAGGAGTTCAAAAATGTATGGATAAAAAGATGCCTAGCACAAGAGGAACTGGAATTACTGAAAGAGAAGAGGGAGGAAGCAAAAACAAAAAATAAGGGAAGATCAGAAGAGGAGAAGAAGAATTTTTTTTAACAAAATAATAGGATTGCAGGTGCTAAAGTAGTACATAAACAGGAGGGAATAAAAAGGAGGAAGGTAGTAGAACCATGTCATTACAAGTATATAAACAAGATGATGTTGATGTACTCAAATATGGATGGAATGGTAACTAAATTATTAGAGATGAATGATTATGTCAGAGAAAATGAACCATATATAATATGCCTAACTGAAACAAAATTAACACCAAGGATGTCGAATGACATCCTAAACTTAAAGGAATATAATATATGGAGAAGAGATAGGAACTTAAAAAAGGAAGAGGAATTAGAATATTAACTAAGAAAAATCTAAAAATCAAAGAAATAGAACTAGATATACCTTCACAAGTAGAATTGATTGCAGTAGAGATCAACAGAACTGAAGGGAAGGTAATTGTAGCCAAATTGTATATGCCACCTAGATCAAACACATGGGAAAGAGACGAATATGAGAACCTGGCAGAGAGTACAATTCAGAGTTTAAGAGCATTACTACATAAAATGGAAGAGAAATCGGAACGAATTATACTAACTGGAGATTTTAATACAAATATAAATTGGAATCCTCTAGATATAATAAGCCAGGAAAGCTGTTGGGGCCAAAAGCTCCTGGATCTCGTGCAAGAGTTTTTCCTAACGCAACAGGTGAGGGAAACCACCAGAAAAAGAGGACTCGATGTACCCTCAATGCTAGATCTCATATTTACTAGGCAAGAAAATGATATTGACAGTTTAATATATCGCCCTCCATTCGGCACAAGCGATCATGCAGTACTAAATTACAACTTCAGGATAGCATATGACATAGTTAACAGCAATGAAAGTTACAAAAAGAGCCTAAACTATAAAAAGGGAAATTATCATGACCTAAAAAAGTACTTCTTAGAAACTAATTGGGAAAAAGGAACTTAGAGGACAAGATTTAAATGCTGTATATAAAAAATTCTGTGAATTTTATGAATTAGGAATCCAAAAGGACATCCCTCAGCACAAAGAAGCAGAAAAGAATATAGAGAAATGGTTCAATACAGAATGTAAAAAACCAAAAGAAAGAAGAGATTTGTTGTGGAATAGATACAGAAGACATAATAGTGAAAGGGCATATAATAATTACAAACAGGCAAGAAACGATTATACAAGAATAAGGAGGGAAATCCAAAAACAATTTGAGGAGGATATCATAAATAAAAGTAGCGATCAACCGAAGCTATTTTACAGCTACATCAGAAGCAAAACCAAAGTAAAAGATAACATACAATCCATTATGGACGAAGGAATCACCTATACACAAGAGAAGGATATTTGTGAAGCACTAAATAAGAATTTCCAATCAGTTTTTACAGAAAAAAAAAATTGAGAGGAACTATGTGGAACATACATGCCCACACATACTACCAGATATACAAACATCAGAAAAAGAAATACAGTAGGAGCTAAGTAAATTAGACAAAGGAAAATCAAATGGTCCTGATGAAATGTCATGTTGGGTGCTACGTGAATGTGCAAAGGAGTTAAGTAAACCATTATATTTAATTTTCAAGAAATCCTTGAGCCAAGGTAAACTACCTGATATTTGGAAGAAAGCAAACATTGTCCCCTTATTCAAGAAAGGGAATAGACAAAATCCACTCAACTACCGACCATTATCACTGACCAGTGTTGTAAGCAAGGTATTAGAAAAGCTTATAAGAAAGGCTTGGGTAAATCATCTAGAAGAACTCAATATGATAACAGAAAGACAGTTTGGTTTCAGGAAAGGAAAATCATGTGTTACTAATCTGCTGAGCTACTATGACAGAGTAACAGACACAATACAGGAAAGAGAAGGATGGGTGGACGGTATCTATTTAGATTTCAAGAAAGCATTTGACACAGTACCACACCAAAGACTTTTATGGAAACTGTACCATCAGGGAGGAATTCGAGGCAAACTGTATTGTTGGATGCAAGATTTTCTCATAAAAAGAGAAATGAGAACAGTACTAAGGGGAAATTAATCATCATAGAAAGAAGTGACTAGTGGAGTACCACAGGGCTCCAATCATGTTTTTAGTGTATATAAATGATATAGACAGTAACACTGGAAATGACAGCTATCTAAATATGTTTGCAGATGATGCAAAAATACAAAGGAGATTTACTAACACAGACTCTTGTAAAGAGCTACAAGAAGAATTAAATAAACTTCATGAATGGAGTAATACATGGCAAACGGAATCCAATGTGGACAAGTGTCAAGTAATCAAGTTTGGTAAAAGTGGAAAAAGACCTGATTGGGACTATACGTTAGGAAATAAAACCCTACACACATCAGAAAGAGAGAAGGACCTAGGTGTGATTATCAATAACATACTATCTCCGGCTTACCACATCAGTGAGAAAGTACGGAACATGTATACTATCTATCTATTGCCAGACACCACAATCCCGCAAAGGGTGGCCATTTGACACTGAGTTAGTTGTTTTACAGGGAGGGGCACCAACCCTCCACCATCCCACTTGTTGACACGTAGGGAGCACGTATGGTTTAGTTATATGGTTACCACCCAGCGTTGTAAATGGTTTCTTGGCTTACAGGAAACCATTTGGTTTGTCACTCAATGTAAAGCCACCTGTAAAGGAAAAAAAAGGGAATAAGAAGTGACAGGAAAGACAGGAGAAATAGGAAGAGAGGAGGGCAGGCACAGAAAAAGAATGATAAAAGCTAAGGAGGTAGGCAGCACTACATCGTGAGTGGATGATGGTCGCCACCACCTACCGCAAAACATGTATACACTGCTTACAAATATGAGAATAGCATTCACATACATAAATGAAGACATGCTAAGAAGGATAATAATATCATTCATCAGACCAACCCTGGAGTATGCATCAGTAGTCTGGAGTCCTCATCTCAAAAAACACAGACAAGATCGAAAAAGTTCAAAGGGCCGCTACAAGATGAGTACCAAGCTTAAGGGATCTAAGCTACGAAAAAAGACTAAATAAACTGAATCTACCAACACTACAGGAGTGAAGGAAAAGAGGTGACATGATAATGCTATATAAATGCATATCAGGGAAGGAGAAAATAGACATAAATGATTACTTAACCTATGGGGAAGCATTGCAAGAGGACACTGCAAAAAACTGCACAAGAAGAGAGGTGATAAAGACGTAAGGAAATTTAGTTTCCCAAACAGAGCAACTGATCAGTGGAATGTACTACCGAATGAAATAGTGTGTGCCAAAACAATTCACAAATTTAAGGATATGTACAATAAATATGGTTTAAGACACGGGACAGTACGAGCTTGACCCATTCCAGTAAAGATACAATTAGGTAAGAACAATTAGGTAAGAACACACACACACACACACACAGCATGAAAAATATCACCCATTATGAGTTGAAAGAGCGAGCCATACAGCTGTCAAGACCCACCCATAGGTTTGAGAGGGTGAGTGTTGTACTGACGGTGATCCTGGTGGAAAGGTTGTGGCAGGAGGTGGAGTTGGGAACCATTTTCTTGATCCACTGGTAGTACAAGCCAGCCTCAGCCATGGAAGACATTCTGTACAACAAGAAAAATGTTTTTTTTATGTGTCCGACTATGGGCATACACCTAACAGCCCATTCCCCAAGAACCAGCAGCCTCTTACATACAATGCATCTCCACATGCCACTGCTTCGGAGGAAACACCCACCGTCCATACTGAATTCATGCTAGGGTTGTCTCATACAGAACTGGTGTACTGTTATTAGTGGACATGTTTTTACGAAATGTCGGCGGGTCTTATGGTATATCATTAAGGTCTGCATGAACGCAATTCAGTTCCTTAACCCCTTAACCGCGGGCTTGTTTTGCTTTGACTTGCAGCTCCCGCGGGCATATTCGTGTTCTGACAGACTCTCTAAAAATATTTGCCAAAAATCAGTTATTAGTCATAGAATATTAAAATCATATATGCATATAGCACATACCTTCAGCTTTCTCCTGGGATGTTTGTTGAGCCTTCGTCGAGTACCATAGGACTTGTGGAGACCTCTGAAGTTGGGTAACGAAGTCTCCACTTTACACTTCCCAACAACCCGTAATATGATTACCACAGCCTGATAGTATCACTAGAAACACTATTCTATGATTCTCAAATAGTTTGGAATCCATACTCCAGAAAAAAACAAAAAAAAACAGTGAAAGCAATGAAAATTATGAGCGTGTATATGACCTTCCCACTTGAGATCATTCGCCGCTGGTGTTCTGTCATTTATTGTTCATAAAACCCCTCACACTTTATATTTTTGTTACTATATAACACTTATATATATCTACAGTCTTTATCTATAAGTTTCTTTCAGTAATAGTAGTTTATTGTCACTGAAGGCATTCAATTTCTCTTTCAGTAAAGTACGTAGCATTCACTTTCTCGTCCTGTATACTAGCGTTGAGAGTGAATGTCACTTTCACCTTCACTTTCATAACTCACAGTATTCATAAATGCTAGAGTGAAACTTTCACTTTCATTACTCCTAGTATATATACTCGTATTCTTATAACACTACTCATTTACATTTCTATTTACATTCTTTATTTTATTTACATTATTTACATTTCTATATTATTTACACTGGGTTATGCACTGTCACTTGCAGTAACTTATAAAACTATTTTCCATTTTTCACTTATATTTACATTCATTGCTTTCACTTGCTGTTTACACATTATTTACATTTCCACATGACTTGTTTTACTCACCAGAAAGATCATAATCACTCTATATCATTTGTCAGCCCTTTACCTCTGTCCACATGAGGTTTAGTAGGGGGTAGAGGTCACAGGGCCCTTTGCATGGGGCTAAAAATTGGCGGAATTTGGCAGGCACGAATCCGACGTACTTTCACATTGAAAGACGACAGTAAACTGGTACTGGTGGCCTGCCTAGGGAGAGTGTAATACTGCCAACGTCAGCCTTGTGAGAGCTGCTAATATATAGCTATGAAATGATTGGCAGGAAATCTAGACAATACATAATAAATTAGGTAGTTCCAGGTGAATGTAAATATCACTTAGGCTTCTCCCTTCCCTCCTTATATATATTTTTATTACGAGAATAGATTATATGGCATACTTCAAGGAGAAATAAACAGTTAAAATTAGCGAACGAGTGCACGTGAGGAGTTGTCAGGTGATAATTAGCCAATTCCAGGTGTATGGTGGTATCACTTATCTTATTTTTTTTTTTATATACTGTATATTATTTAGTATAAGAATAGGGCATAGGGCTTGTTTCAATGGATGAAATCATTAGAAAATTCCAGGGAAGATTTACTTAGCGTAGCACGGCCGGCCAGGCGAGAGGAGAGGGTAATGGAGGGGAGGTAAGGAGGGGAGTCAACAACGGGGAGAAATGGCTAAATTGTCAACAATGGATAGGAGTACAGATGAGATTAGGAGTGCTGACGTAGTGTTGGACATTGGCAGTACTGATGGATGATACAAGCCACCACTTGAAAGCCTGGACAAGTTCAAAATAACACAGAATCACAAAAGTGATGCCCCGCAGTATGATCCCTTGCTCCCAAGCATCACAAAAGTGATTCCCCTGTGGTTAAGGGGTTAAACTGTCCCTGCTCCAGTCAGGATTTGAAACCGCTTCCACTGGGACTGCAAGTCACCTCTACCGACTCAGCCACCGTCGAAAAGTTGTGTCAGGTGAAATACTAGTTTCAAAAGAGGAAGTATTATCAAATTAAACAATAGTACCATTAAATACAGGCAGTCCATGAGACTCCGTTACCTAGGAAGAAAATGGGATCAATTTTAGTGTACAAAGCTTCAAAATACTCAGAAGCCTGAAAAGCAGTGAAACAAATCCTCAGAAAATACATTAGTGCTAATAACACTTTTCGAGGTAAAAAAATCAAGCCCATATTTTTTTATTGCTTGTTTTTAGAACAATTATGGGGATAATTCATTCACTGGTCAACAGCCAAAATGGTTCTTATATGTGAGTATATGTCCCTGGCTAATTTGATAGCACTGATTTAAAATCTGATATTCATTTTGCACTATTGAGCCAGGTTTCCTGAATATGACACTGAAAACATTCAGCGTGGCATAACTCGTCTCAACCTTGTAACATATTTGAGGTACACACTGATAATACTTTAATGATTTATGGTACAAAAATATGGAAATCCAATGCACATTATATTAGCAAGCAATGAAGTTCTAAAAGTGCTTCTGCACTTTGCTTTTCTGCTTGTTCAGCTGACTCGCTTCATGTTGCAGCATCCAGCAAAAGTCGCCCATCATGTTGGGTCTAAATCAGCCTTGATACCTGCTTTCCATTATAGCAATGTCTTGGTAAAACCTTTCACCGTGCTCATCATTGATGTCTCTGAGGTTATATGGGAAGAAATCAAGGTGGGAGTGAAAGAAATGAATCTTCAAGGACATCTGTGAGCCCAAAGCTCGATAACTCCATAACATGCTTGCCACAGTTTCCTCGTAGATGTCTGCACGATGGTTTCCAAGGTAGTTCTGTGAGACATTCACGAATGATTCCCATGCATCCCTCTCCAGCGGGTTTATTGCACTGATGAAGTCACAACCATTAACCAGCATGCGGATCTGAGGACCATTCAAGACCCCAGCTTTCAAATTGGCTTTGGATACAATGCCACCGAGCTTCATAGACAAGTATTGAAACCCAGTACCCGTTTGATCCATGGCTTTTACGAAATTTATCGTCAAGCCCAGCTTGAGATGCAGTGGAGGCAAGAATTTGTTTTCTGGATCCACAAGGGGTTTGTGAAGAGTGAAGACAGCTGAACCTTCCGGGTGTATCATTTGGTCTTGCTGGCCATTCTTTTCATACATAATGCTCAACATTAGCTCTACTGTTCCACAAGCAGAGAAAGCACATGTGCTTTGTGTAACCACTCTGAAGGCTCAGAAGTAACCTAATTACTTTGAGGTTACCACATATTTTCCACTGATGCTTCTCATACTCGATTGCAGAAAGCACAATCTTCATAGTTTCATAGCTCTCGGTCATCTTCTCCACATGTGCTATTGGCATGGATGGAAGCCGATTCCCATTGTGTAGAAGGATTGCCTTCAGGGTGACTTTTCCTGAATCTATAAACAGACTACAATCATCCGTCTTGTATGGATCAGACTTGCAGAGTTGTTGCATGAGAGACACCATGTCATCACAATAGCAAAGGTTGTCTGCCATTTTGAAAAATGCAGAAGTTGTCTATGCCTTTGATGTGCCGTAGTGATGCGCACTCCGTCTTCCAGCAGGTTACGTTGTTTCAGTCATGATCCCAGGAGCTCTGTCTTTTCTTTAGGCAAATCAAGGTCCCTTATGAGATAATGAAGAGCTCCCTGGTTGAATGGTTTGGGCCCACTGTTTCCTGATTCATCCTGGTAGTCATCATCCATGAGGCTATGACTGGAATCAGATTCGCTGCTTGGCTCGTGTTCAGCAGGTGGGTTTGGAACCAGTAGTTCTGCACTGTGTGGCACTAGTCGGATTGCAGAAGCGATACTGGGGTACTGTACTGTGGCTCATATCTTGATGTTATTGAGACAAAAGTAGCAGTCGTTTCTGTGATCTTTGGACTCTCGCCACACCACTGGTACGGTGAATGGTAAACCCGAACTTCGTTTTCCATGCATCCATTCACTCAGGTGATTGACACAGGACCTACACGCTATGTGAGGCACCCATTTCTTATCTTGGTCTCCCAATGGACATTTGAAGTAGCTTTTGCAGTTCACTCGAACAGCCTTTGTGGTGGGTTTCTTGAAGCTTTCTGGGGTGAACGCTCCACAAATATAAAAAAAAACGGTCAGGATCGTTTACACACTTGCGGTGTTCCATCTTTCACCACTGTCAAAGTAATTGAGAATTTCTGCAAGAAGAGAAGTGGATACCTACAACAAAAACCCATATTTAATCGAAGGAACTAAACAATCAAATGTATGAGTCAAATCCTGTGACCAAGATACACCGATATACTGATTTTCAAGAACCGGACCTGATACATCCTTACTGGTGCCATATTCGAGTTCAGCACCTTTGATTACCCTACAATCAGACCATTTCAATTCACAATCATAAAGTAATTTTATTTTTGTTGACCAGTGTTATGGTTGGTCTGCATACTACGTTATATAATAGATTCAAGGGTCACGCAGAGATTAATATATCTATATCTTATCACTATAGTTCTTTCACTTTAACTTGGTCCAGATTTTTGTCCTTCAAATCTGTCGTTAGGCAATGTGGCCTGTGTTCTCGTTGATTAAAGAAGCTCCCCAGCACCTATACCTGTGCAATTTATTTCGTTTATTACTTCATACTGTCTTCCTCTGTGTCATTTAAATCATTCAAGTATCATCATACTCTAGCATAAATAACAAATCGCTAAGGAAGAGATGCAAAGGAGCTTCATAAACAGACGAGAATCACGATCCCCCCCGTCTCTTAAGCTATTGCCCTCTTCCTGAAGCCGTAGCCCCGTCCCTCTTCGTCCACTCTTCGGGCGGTGGATGAGACAGGACGGGCTTAAGAGGTAAGCTGACTGGCGCCAGGTACAGTAGTCCCTTTCACATAATTCAGTAGTAGAAACTGATACAGCTACGAATTATCACTCTCTCTACCGCACTCCTTTACCAGTATCATTTTCCAGTGTTTTTTCTGTCGTTTACACTTCAGTATTCAAGACTGAGAAATAGCTATTTTATTTTAGGTTAATAAAAAAAAAGTATATCGTCCAACTATCTTTGTACGTCATAGTATAGAGTTCATCTATTTTTAACACTTTAGCATTCAAGATTGAGAGATAGCAAATTTAGGTCAGGTTAGAAAGAAGAGTATACCCAACACGTCTAAGCATCCACTTCCCTTTTGCTAAGTGCTGGAACAAGAGGACTGTCCTTCTGGCCTATCATTGACAGGATCACGGGCAGGAACCGCTCCTTTGACGTGTAGAAGTCACATCTCCCTGGAGAACGATGACAATATTATTACTCTTCTCAGTCTAACATGGCTCAGTTTTTCCTCCGTTTTTAGCTTATTTCACCTAAATTAGTGGCAAAGAAAAAAAAAAAAATACCAGCACTACATTCTTTTCATGACACTTTTTTGTGACTAACATCATATTCTATTGTTATTCTGTTGTTATAATTCTGCATTCAAGATGAAATGATGTCATTTTTAGGACAAGTTAGAGAAAAATTAATTTAGTTCTTTTCACATTAACTTGGCCCACATTCACGTTGCCCACTGGCAGAAAAATAACAAGTGTTCCGGCTCTACGTCCTTTCCGTAGCACTTCCTCGTGACCATGGGTTTGTGTTTTAGTGTTAATCTATTGGTATAACTCAACATTGAAGATGGAGAGATGGCAGTTTGGGGCCAAATGAAAGTAAACAGAGTATTGGATCTCTGCTCAAGACAATTTCCACATTAGTAACACTCCCACCCCACACACCCATATTTATCGGAGACGTCAGATGATATTAATTAGCAATAGATTGAGGTCCATTAGTATCCTAAAGTACAAATGACTCTCTCTCCCTCTCTCTCTCTCTCTCTCTCTCTCTCTCTCTCTCTCTCTTACCTGTATTGGTGTAGTCTTGTCCAATCATCATAAGCAGCATCAACTCAAGCTCCACAAGTACATGGTGTCCGGGTCGAACCATTGTGTTCATCACGTTGGAGAATTCCATCAGTGTGTGATGTCTGACCCTCCCAGCCTCCTCTGCCTCCCTCACCTCTCGATATATCCCGGATTCCACTGACTGGGGGAGGAGGGTGAGAGAGGTCATCATTATCATCATCACTTTCATCATCATCATCATCATCATCATCGTCATAAGAATTCTAGGTAAGCAGAGCAAGAATTTCTGAGAAGTGAAGAGACGGTGTTAGAAAGATCTGAAGTTAAGTCTGCTCACCTGTAGTAGTGCACAATAAAGGTGTGTTCTGCCATACCAGAATGGCGAGATAATAACAATGGATATCTGACACGTTAGCCTGGTTTTTCTTGTGTTATTTTTCCAAAGCAAAATTTTACCTTCGGTTTGGAAACGCAAAAATGCCATTACGTTGATATTTCTTGAAGTTTCCAGATGATTTAGTTAAGATTTAAAGTCATTTTTGTACCACCATACTTCTGAGTTGTTGTTATTGAGTAACCTCGGTTTGTCTGGCCGAGCAGACCCATTAATACCAGGTAAGCAACCGCCCCTGCATGGCCGTCCTGTGCCATGCACTGATATACCTTTGTGTCAGACAGTGCCTCGCGACAGCAAAGCGCCGGTAAGAGATTAGAGGTTTGGTCCTGGATGGATGCCGCACCTGCGTCCCTCAATTCTGGCAAAAGGGGCATCATATTAGGCTCCACATCACTCCATTATTTGTTTATATGATTATTACCTAGCATTGTAAATGGATCGTCGGTTACAGGAAGTATGAGGCTTATCACTCAGTGTAGCGTCGCCGGAGGTGGAAAGAAGAGTGATAAAAGTTAACAGGAAAGATGGGAGAAAAAGGAAGGGAGGAGGGCAGACAGAGAGAAGGGATGGTAAAGATGATGGAAAGAGTAGGTAGCACTGCTTCAGGTGAGTGGATGATAGTTGCCACCACCTCCTCCCATACTTCTGAGCAGTTATCTTATGTCAAGATTAGCTGGCAACACATCAGTTTTTGCCTCCAGATGCTGCAAGTGACAGCTCCCTTATGTAATTATTGGCTAATCCACACAGGGGCAGTAAAACGGAAATCTGTATAATGAAACTTTACAGAAGGATCTTGAAATATTTATCAATGCAGAGAACGTTTGGAAGACTTAAGCAGTGCAGAGGGATCATGAAATAATTACCAGTAAGGAGAGCAATTTTGTAAGAACGTTGATCACATTTTCTCAAATGAACGTCGCTGAGGGGGATCACCATGACGTGGTAGCAAAGCTTGAAGCTTGGCTGGCAGTGCCCCCTACTCTGGAGGCCCGCCTACCTTTGTAGGGTTCGGCATTTGTCGATCTCGTGGACCAAGAACGACCCCCAACCTATAACACTGGTAGAGGAAGCCTGCTTGTGATGTTGCTTGCCCCTACCCACCTTCCTTCTTGGGTGGGTTTTCTTGTCCCCTAACGTGTTTGGGATTCGTGGCATCCTATAACGCTGGGAAACGGGAGTCCAGGGGGTTAAGTGATGCTGCACAATGCGCCCTGCAGCTTGCATCACACCTCTTTGGTCCCCCTATTCTGGCTAGATGGGTGGCCTGGTTTGGCCCGATTAAGTCAATTGGCTGGTCACTTGTTGGCATGGGTCAAGTGGGCACTGCATGGCCTTGTGACTCCTATTGTCCTGGACACATCCTTGTCCGGGTCCCACAGTGGTTACCTGCGTGTTCTCCCTCACTACCTCTGGGGTTGCCAGTGATGTTATCCCTGGCATATGACCTCCCCCTGTTGGGCTCTGTGGTAGGCGGATGGGTGGGGGAATGAAGTTTTTCAGTTGCTATACATGGTGTCTTCAGTAAGTGTTGTTGACGATGCTCGGACAATCTTTAGATGTTTCCTCCGCTATTGCTACTCTTGAGCCTTACCAAGCACCTGGGAACTGTCGTCCTTTGAAAGAACGTCGGCATGGTGGGACTCTGGGGTTAGGCCCAGGCAAAGCGGTGCCCATGTCATACGCGAAATATCTAATGCTGAAGCCCTCTGAGGGCAGGTCAGTCCTAGATATTGATATATTTGCTTTGCACTGATCCATTGTTTCTGCATGTGGCAGAGAACCTAAAATATCTTCTTCAAGGGATATAGACATCGTTGTTGAGGTGTCCTCCCCAGAAGAGAGCTCCCAATTATTGGCTCTGACCTCTGTTTCTGGTGATGATGTTACCTGTGTTCCTTATGCAGCCTTTAACTGATGAGAAGGAGTCATTCTTTCCCGTGACCTATTCCGATACTCAGAGGCACGGCTGTTGGAGGAACTGCAGGTGTGTTGAATGTTCAGCACCTGCAGAAGAAAATAGTTGGTGTCCTGACCCCAACTCTGACCTTGTTCCTGGCATTTGACAAGTTAACCTTACCTGCTTCTCTGAAACTCAGTTGTCACTTCCAGTGAAGCTGTATCTGCCAACTCCAAAGTGGTGTTTCCACTATCAGCGTTATAGACATGGTAGCTGCATTTGCTCCCATGCACACGCTTGTCTTCCTGGTGTAAGTGTCTCCTGTGGCGAACCAAGCCGTACCGATATATGTCCATGACCCTTTAAATGCTATCACTGTGGGGTCCTTAACCCTATTCGGTGCAACCCGTGATAGGCTCTAACTAATTTTTACCAATACTCTAGTTTGTAAGCAATGCATGGTCTTACGATGGTTTTCTTATTAATTCACTGGAAACACAAGTGGTGATTCTGAGCGAAAAAACTGGGTTGAAACGAGCGTTTTCTCTAAAATTAACGATTTTTCCCCGTGGAGAGCGCTAAACAAAAAAAAAACGCTCGATGATGAGTGGAATATTTGGGACCTTAGCCTACGCAAGCCTAGCGATCATCAACACAGCTTCCAGACGTACGATCGTTTCCTATTTTCATTAAAACTATTTTCTATGTATTATTCATTGTTCATACTTTATGCTCCTCATACCTAGTGAAATGGTTATTTCATGCACTAATTTTTTTTATCTATGTATTATTCATTGTTTATTCTCTATGACTCCTCATAGCCAATGAAATGCTTGTTCGTACGCATACACACAGATACACACACGTGCATTGTAATGTGCACACACACACACACACACACACGAACCTCGCGGCTCTTGTAGGCGTACCGGACGGACGGTTAGTTAGGCATTAATTAGGGGACGGGGAAGACGTGTTGACGGACGTAGTCATGGCTTTTACTTTCGACTATGTTGACGACCCAGACGAAGATTACTCGGCAGAGGTAGTTGGCGATGATGATGATGATGACCTTGCCTTGGATAGAGTAACTGAGGATGACGATGAAGCTGAGGATCAGAATGATGACATTATGAATGAAGAAGAGTGGGTACCCGTCAGAAACAGAAAGCCACTGGTGAGAAATTGATTAATCAGTTCTTTGGACCAATGCTTGAACAAACAAAATTATGACGAATTTGTCCTGCCACACGAGCTCAGGGAATATAACTGCATTTTAGAGAAACCCCAGAGAAAATCAGATAACGGTAAGTCAATAACATGGACCAATCATACAGAAGGTAGTGTGTGTGTGTTGATTCGTCCACCTTACTGAGAACAGAAGGTAGGCATGTTGAGAAGATATTGGCCAGTGAAGGATGTTTGTTAGGAGAGGCAAGGTCGGCTAATACAGAACTAATGGCATGGGAGTTGTTTATAACATCTAATATGATTGATGGTATTGTAACCCATACTAACAAGAAAATTCAAGGTATAATTACCGAAATTTCTAATACTGACAGTGCTGAAATACCAACACACGTCAAGGTGACTGATGCCATAGAATTGAAAAGCTTTTTTGGCCTGCTGTATGCAAGAGGCTTGTTAGGACAAAATAAATATTGCTATAAACGTCTCACTATGGAAGGGTTTGGTCATCCAATATTTGGAGCCGTCATGTCTGTAAAACGATTTGGTTTCTTACATGCCAACATAACTTTTGACAACACTGATACCAGACACCAGAGATGGGTACACGATCGGTCTGCAGCAATTAGCTTTTTGAACAGTTCAATAATTGTTGTTGCTCAGTGTTAGAGCCAGGTGACTTCTTGACCATTGATGAAATGTTGTATGGGTGTAGAACACAAATAGGGTTCAGACAGTACAATAAGAGCAAACCCGTACGCTACGGCCTACTATATAAATCTATTAATGCTGTTAGATATCCATTTACCTTTAGGACAGCTGTATATTCAGGTAAACCTTCTGGAGAGCCAGGACCACACTACATACGCGGTACAGTCCCAACAGTGAAAGCTCTGGTAAGTCAGTTACAAGCCTCAGTCGACCTTAGAGGTAGGATTATTAGTCTGGATAGATTGTACACAAGTATAGAGTTATTGGAGTGGCTTCAAGCACAAGGTATCTCAGCCTTAGGTACTATAGATTCTACCAGGAAAGGCATACCACCAGAGATAAAGACAGTCACACAAAGGGAAGATAGGTCATACAAAGTTTACTGGAAGAAGCACGGGGAGGAAATGACACTGAACTCCTATGTAACACCCACCAAAAGGAAAGGTAAGAAAAATGTGTTACTTCTGAGCACAGTCTCCCCTATATTAGGCATTACCAAGGATGATGATCTGAAAAAAAACAGCTATATTTAAATTGTATGATTTCACTAAAGGAGGCACTGACATTATGGATCAGAGAATAAGTTTTCATACAGTACACACTAAATCTAGATGGACAGTGAATGCCCTTGGCTACATCCTCGACACTGCCAGAGTAAATTCACAGACAATTTATTCACCGCATAATAATCAGGACCCAAGAAAAATTGCTTCAATCTCCTATGGCTGGCAGTTAGTGAAGGCATTGTGTAATATGCAAATTGAAAGAAGAAAAGTTCAGGCTTGTGGTTTGACCAGGAATACAATAGCTAAGATGAATCTGATGCTCGGACAGGGAGATGTAGAGGAGGCCGTCCCAGAAGTATCACATGAGATTAGGTCAGGGAAGTGGCGCAAATGTCATTCATGCCTGGAGTCTATTTATGGTCCAGGATACACTCAGAATCGCCCTAAAGTAAAACTGTCCACGAAACAATGTCAAGTATGTCACAAGCACACCTGTGATCAGCATTTAAATAAAATATGTACGAAATGCTATGGTAACATGCCCAATCAGTGAAAGTCATGTTTTGGAAATTAAAAATGACTGTGCACGTCTGCGAATATGTATAGATTATGACTGAGTTTACTTTATTACGGATTATATTTTTATGTTTAAAAATTTCCTTATATGATAGATGTAGAGATACGGAAGGTGAGGATTTTGCAGCATAAGAATCCTCCAGCTTACTTATATTAGTTGGAAGTATAGAGTAATAAGGATGTTCGAGTGTGTAGGATCAAATACCGCCGGACAATACATAGACTAGGAGCATAGGCATCGATAGCCCCGAGTTAACGGTTACTGCTATTACTTTCGACCTGTGATGGGCTGTGGGTCACTGAGGGCCCTGTTAGTTAATTGGCACCCGTCGGAATCTTTTTAACGTACCAGGGGTCGATGCTGCAGGGGCTGGATCAGCTGAAATGAAGCATGGTCTCGCAGTGGAGAGGAGCTGGGGCCTGATTGACTGCTGTCTCCCTTGAAAGCGCCAGGCAAGGCTCTGGACCTCACCCCTCATATCTACACTGTGTCTGTGCATTAACCAGGGAACAGCTTGTTCTCCAGTTAATAGAGATATAGGGTTTAACCAGGAAGCTACGGGCTGCTCTAAGCGATTCAGTAATCCAAGGACTGGCACGTTTCCTGGTTAATAATCTACTCGTAAGAATTTAATGGTGACCTCGCATGTACGGAGCTCTGGCTGGCAGCTGCATTTCCTCGTGGTGACTACTAACAAAGGATCAAGGGACTGACTGGCTGACCGACAAAGGTCTCATTGATAGGCTAGTGATTGACCAGTGGGAAATTACTAAAAAACTGACATCAGAAGGACAGTCTACTGACTGATTTGTAGGTATTTAGGGATTGACTGCCTCACTGAGTAACAGTTTATATACTGATGCTATTTTGGATATAACTATACATAACTGAATGTTTGTTATTGCATTGTTCAGAATACTCCTTGGGGCGTAGCATGAGCAGATAGAGCTACCGTGCCCTTTGAATAATTGGTTATAACTGAATATTTTTCTGTGCCCTTCAATTATAATTTGCAGTACTCGAATTTAGAAATTCCTATATATTTGTGACAGATTTGGCCTTCTCAAGGACCCCATTCAGATGTAAGTAAGGAGTGACAAGCAGGTAGACCTTTATTATACAACACAGGGGCGGGCAGAACAGGAGGTAGATAAGGCACAAGGCTGTTGATGTGGAATTATGCAATTAATATTCTTTTTCAAGCATTTTTTTCCCGTACATCTACCGCCTTGTGCCTTATCTACCTCCTGTTCTCCCCGGCCCTTTCTTACTCGCCATCCATTTGTATGATAAAGGTCTACCTGTTTCTCACTCCTTAGTTACACGTGAAGTGGGTCCATGAGAAGGTCGAATCTGTTTTGTTCTCACGAATAGATTAGATTTCACACACCAACACAATCCTCACAAACCACCACAGTCCTCACACACCACCACAGTCCTCACACACCACCACAGTCCTCGCACACAACACAGTCCTCACACAACTAAACAGTCCTCACACACCAGCACGGTCCTCACACACCAACAGTCCTCACACACCACCACAGTCCTCAGACACCAACACAGCCCTTACATACCAACACAGTCCTCACACACCAGCACAGTCCTCACACACCAACACAGTCCTCACACACCACACACGTGTATAATTAATTAATAAGGATAATACTGTAATTCATTATTATAGTGGTAATGACATTTGAATAATTAATGTAACCACTTTCTAAAGGGAGGAGGTTGGGGAAAGTGGTTGGTGGGATACATAGCGAGTTGGGTCCTCGTCCCGTATACTGGTAACACACTTTTTTTTAGTGTGGCTGAAACTCGCTTGGCTAAATATTATATTCAGTCATTAGAAAGAAATATATAGTAGCATTATCATCATCATCACCATCATCATTATGTACTTTCCGTTTTTAGTCCACAGCAGGACTGGACTCTTTACTTAGGGAGGTTTTAGTCAGGAAGCCCTAACCCACGGCCCTGCACAGTTGTTGTCTTTATACTCGGGGTTTTATTCGCCCCTGTGTAGAGCACAACTCTCATGTGCTGGGGAGGCTCCCCACACACAGTTCTTCTCAACAGGGTGGAGTCGAATGCTTTTCGTCTCATTAACTTTACTGGCTCCCTTCAGCCTCTGTCTCTTCGCCGCATTGTTGCATCATTGTCTCTTTTCTATCGCTACTTCAATGGTCACTGCTCCTCTGAACTGTCTGTTTGCATCCTTCTACCACCACGGCGGGCACGTAGCACCCGTATAGCCAACAAACTCATCCCTTTTCTGTCCAACTCTCTAAAGCAAGAGTTAACCGTTGCTCCAGTCATTCATGTATGCAACAGGTCAACTCTAGAATTGTTTCCATCTCTGTTTTTCTTACTGCCTACGGTCTTCTGTCTTTCATACGCAGTGTGTCCAGGATTCTCGAAATGAATGGATCTTGAATTTGGCCCTGCTGTCTTGTTTTCTTGAAGGGAGCAGTTTGCAGGCCCCTGCCCTTTGGTTCCTTCTTTCTTGCATAAAAAAATTATTTGTATGTATAACCAGTAATTATATACATGCTTACATTATTTGATTTCCTTTACTGATACCTCTCTCTCCATCAACTAGTCTACCTAGTAGAGGAAAAAATAAATCCACTGAAAGTGAGTTTAGGAGTTATGATGGTGAGGGAGAAAGAGAGCATTAGTGGTGTAGAGTGAGTGAGAGAAATAGTGGTGAGAAAAAAGCGGTGGTGGTGAGACAGGGAGAGTAGGGTAGAAGGAAATACAGTGGTGAGTGTGAGGGTGATGGAGGGAGGGAAGGTGGTGGTGAGGGAGGAAGATGGGAGGTGGTGAGTGTGAGGGAGGAAGAGTGGTGATGATGATGAAGGTGTGTAGGCTATCAATTCCATGTTATGGTCGGTGTGTGTGTGTGTGTGTGTGTGTGTGTGACAACAGTAAACGGTTTATTGATACTGCAGCCCTGTGTGTGTGTGACAACAGTAAACGGTTTATTGATACTGCAGCCCTCAGACAGAAAATATAGCTTTGATTTATGGCAAACATGATAAGCGTTGGTGAATGGTAAAATATTTGGTCATTTGATATTTGCATTAATTTTAAATTTGATAATAGTTAAACGTGTGTGTGTGTGTGTGTGTGTGTGTGTGTGTGTGTTTGTTTGTGCGGTACGATATGTTTGGCGGCGCTTGCCTTGCAACGGCGCCGACGTGTCCGAATGCGTTCCTTTCACTTCGTCAAACCAATAACATTACTCAAGATTCTTTTCACGATACTAGGGTCGTAAGTGTGGGAAATCACCAAGTGATGCATCGAATAAGGTTAAGCTGGATAGGTCAGAAACTGTCCTCGATACTCCCTGGAGAAGGAGATTCTGTCCATTTGTACATGTGAGCGAGTATCGTTTCCTGAAGCAAAGAGGAGAGCACAGACCCATTTCTTCCAGCCCAGGGTTACTTATGATTCTGTCTTTCTGGAGAGTTTGTGCGCTGTCCTGTTTCTCAGAAGCAGCCTCAACCCATTCCATTGCCCACCTCTTCATCTGGTGATTTGACCGATGTTGTCCCCTATGTTGGTACTGCATGTAAGATTGGTGTTCGCCCACCCTCGACTCCGACTGTTTCTGCCCCCACTTTGGTGCCTGAGGGTTTGCTCACTTCCATGGTGGTGGCAGATGTCCATGTTGATGTGTCTCCTTGTCCTGCCTTGTCCAGCACGCTTGAAGTTCCATCTGTCCCAGGAGAACGTCACTGTGGTTCGACAGAGTCCTCACAGCCTGAAGACCGTCCACTTAAGGTTTCTGTTTTGGAACCTAGTGTCGACCTCTCTGCTGTTCCCTCTGCCCTGGAGGTTGTGATGTATGGCCATTTGGAGGCTGAAGTTTATGGTTTGTCTGTAGTCCAGTCCCCACCAGGGGATGATGTAGCACAGACCGTTGGTGTTTCAGTTGTGCCGCATACCATTTCACCCGCACAGGGTTCTGGTCCTGTGGACTCAGCTTCTACTTCTGTGGCTACTGATGGTGGCACTTGTTGTCCTGCATCATCGAAGGCAGCCTCCAAGCCACCTTCCAAGCAAACTGTTGTTCCCCCACAGGAGGAGTATTGTAAAACTTTCTTCTTCCTCGTCTCCACATTTGCCTTGGGATGTTCGGCATAGGGTGTGGGTTGCTGGTGCTGGGCAGGCTCTTCCTAAGGACATTCCTAAGCATCAATCCTGCTTGCTTGTGAGGAGTTGTAAAGTCCTGCACCTTAACCTGATCCATTATCTATTATGGGTTCTATCATTCAGTGGAATTGTCGTGGTCTATGTCCCAGCTATGAGGAACTGTGTCATTTTGGAGTACAATTTTCTCCTACCTGCATGTGTATCCAGGAGACCATGGTTGGTGATGATGTTCCTTCTGGTCCATCTGGCTACGATGCCTTATATTCTCATCCTCTGCCAGGGGAAAGTCATAATGGAGATGTTGCTATCTTCTTTCGTCAGGATATTCCAATCACTTGCCTGAACATTTTCATTCCCTTGCAAGCTGTTGCTGTCCAGATGTTTTTACATTGTAATTATACAAGTACTAGTCTTTACCTTACTCCTATAGTCAAGGTGCCCGACTCTGAGGTTGTCATTATTGTACACTTGCAACCTACCATTCAAAAGTGCGTCTGATTTCATATCATATTATACACGAATCATATTATTATGCACAAATATATTATAAAAGAATATTATTATACACGAATCATACACATCTCATACACGAAATCGGACGCACTGTTGAGGGGTAAGATGCCGGGGCATGTTAATGAGAACCTCAGAGTCGCGCGCTGCAACTGTAGTACTACTGTCGAATGGGCGGATCTGGAACACCTTATTCATGGCCTTCTTTCTCCTTTTCTGTTACTAGGAGATATGAACATTATCATCCATTATGGGGTGGCGGTGAAGCCAATCCCTGAGGTGTTACGCTGGCTTCTTTAGTGGTCTATGAGGAGTTTGAACATTTTAAGTTTTAAGGAAATTACTAAGTTCCATAGCAGTAATGTAACTTTTACTGCTATTGATTTGTCCTTGCGCTCAGCTGATTTTAATTTGGATGTGTTGCCTGACCTGTAAGAGAGCGACCACATCCCATTACTTTCAACTGCAGCTGTTGATGGACTTTACCCTCGGCTTCATCACTAGCGACTGGGAACTTTTCGTGGAATTAAGTTCCAACACCTTTTCTGTTAAGGAGTTTGGTTGTCTTGCTGAGGTTGTGTGTTACTACACTGAAGGTTTGCATTCAGCGGCCCTGTTATCCAATCCAGGAACAAAGGGTCAGTGTCCGATACGTCTGGTTCCATAGTGGAACCCTAAGTGTAGTTCCACAATGAGAGCCAAACAAGTTGCCTTCTTTCAACTTCGTCGCCACCGTCAGGATCATCAGTATTTTGTGGTATATCGGAGGACGCAAACTCATATAAGGCGGATTTTAAAGGAGGCCCAGCGTTCATTCTAAGAAGGTTATGTTTCCTCAATCAGTTCCAGGACTTCCTTCACTCAGGTGGGGAAGTGAGGAAGAAAAATTTCGGGAAAATTTATTATTCCCGCCCTTCCTATTTAATCTGCAGCATGTGGAGCTGTGGCTGATCCTTTTGCTGTTGCAGAGTTGCTTGTTGATCATTTTGCCAGTGTGTCACAGAAGGATACAGATTAGACTTTGGCTTGCCACTGTCGGTGCCTAGAGGCTCGTGGCCTCAGTTTTGCCTTTTCTGGGGGAGAGTCTTATAATGTCCCCTTTTCTGTTTCCGAACTTCAGGTGGCTGTGTCGAAGTACAGTGATTCCTCCTGGTGGTGATGATATTCCTTATACCTATTAACATCACCTTTCTGATAATTCCCTTGCACTTTTGCTGTCATTGTTTAATAAGCTCTGGTATCCTGGTGAGTTTCCGGCTTGTTGGGATCCTGCTGTAGTTATCCCCATTCCCAAGCCAGGTAAGGGTCTTCTACAGGTAAGGAATTACCGGCCCATTTCTCTGACTTCTTCTATGTGCAGGGTCTTAGAGAAGATGGTCAATGTTAGGCTTATGTGGTTTGTGGAGAGAGGTGACTTCTTATCCCCTGTCCAGTATGTCTGTCTATCTATTGCCAGATGCCTCAATCCCGTTTGGGGTGGCCACAAACAAATAGCCTCCAAGTCGCCCTGTCCCCCGCCATTTCACTGCCCTGCTCCCAACTCACACCCCCATCTCTCATATACCTATCCACCCCATCCCTCCATCTCATCCTCGGCCTCCCCCTCCCTCTTCCCCCCTCCACCTCACTCACATACACTCTCGTCGTCAGTCTTTCACCCTCCATTCTCTCCACATGGCCAAACCACCTCAGTGTGTTCCTCATAACGCTTCCTATCACATCCACATCCACAACACAATGCTCCTTTATATCCTCATTCGTCACCTGTCTCTCCATGTGACTCCACAGGCTCCTCTTAAATAACTCATTTCCACTGCTCTCACTCTTGTGTCCTTCCAACAACGTCCAAGCTTCACTTCCATGCTCACCTCTCTGTTTCTTATCACTGCTTTCAAAGAACCAGCAACCTTTCTTCCCTACTGTACCCTTTCAAGCACTTCACCCTCCAAACCTCCATCCTTACTCATCACGATACCCAAGTACTTAAACGTACTCACATTTCCAATTCCTCACCATCCAACCTTGCTGTGCATTCACTGACTTCACCTCTCTCAAAGACCATCACTTTACTCTTCCCTACATTCACCTTTAGATTCCGTTTCTTACACACTCTTTCAAACTCATCCACCAAGCCTTGCAGCTCCCCTTCGTCTTCACTCAACAACACATTATCATCTGCAAACAACAGTACAGGGAGTTTCCAAACACTATCCTCTCTCATCAGGGCCACTCCAACATCCACTACCCTACCTTGTACCTCTTTTATTACCCGATCCATGTACAGATTGAACAACCATGGAGACATGACACATCCCTGTTTCAACCCAACTTTCAAAGAGAAAAATTCACTTAGTTCACCATCCACACGCACTGCAGCCTTCGCACCATCGTACATACTCTTCACAGCATTCAACAACTTCCCATCTACTCCATATATTCTTAACACTTTCCACAATCCTTGTCTATCCACCCTGTCATATGCTTTCTCCAAATCCATGAAAGCCGCATACAACTTCTTTCCCTTCTCTAGAAACTTTTCCACTAAAGCTCTATGAATGAATATCTGATCTACACAACCTCTTCCCTTCCTAAAGCCTCCCTGTTCTTCTCCAACTAATTTCTCTGTTCTTTCTCTAACTCTGCCAATAAGTATCCTACCAAACACTTTTCCTATTATACTAAGAAGACAAATGCCCCTATGATTACCACACACTTCTTTTTCCCCTTTTCCTTTGTACAAGGGAATAATTATACCTGACTTCCAATCCTCCAGGACTACCTTCCTCCCAGGCCAATCTGCACATCTTCCACATCCATTCTACTACTATCTCTCCCCCATGCTTCAGCATTTCACCACACACTCCATCAATTCCTGGGGCTTTCCCCGATTTAACTTTCTTCATTGCTTCCACAACTTCTATCCTACTGATTTCTTCCTGTCTTCTTACCTCCTTCCTTCTCCCAGCCATTCCCCAGCCACTTATACTCGCATTACTTCCATCCTCTATGTTCAACAATTCTTTAAAGTGTTCTCTCCATCTGCTCACTTTTTCTCCCTTCTCCACTAGTAATCTACCATTTTTATCTTTCACTCCCCTGCTACCTTCACTTCCACCCTGTCTTACTCTTTTCACCTCTTTCCAGAACATTTTCTTACAGGCCCTCCACTTTACACTCAAATTCCTTCCAAATTCCTCATCCACTCTCTTCTTTCTCTCACTAATCTTTTCACCTCTCTCTTTCTTTCTACATAAAACTCTCTCTTCTGCCTCTCAACTTCTTCCACGCCCCTATTTCTCATCCATTCATTGTATGCTTTCTTCTTTTGTGCCACAGCCTGTCTCACCTCTTCAGTCCACCACGCTGTTACTTGCACCGCCCTCCGTCTTCTCTTCCTTCCACACACCACATCACATGCTGCACATATTTCTTCTGTAAATATCCTACACACACCTTCCACGTCTCCCATCTGCTCCAATTCATATTTGCCCAATCGTTCCTCCACTTCTCTCTTATACTCTGCCTTTTTCTCATCCACTTGTAACCTTTCCA
Organism: Coenobita brevimanus; assembly: GCF_032717465.1. Classification (NCBI taxonomy): domain Eukaryota; kingdom Metazoa; phylum Arthropoda; class Malacostraca; order Decapoda; family Coenobitidae; genus Coenobita; species Coenobita brevimanus. The sequence continues at coordinate 61,943,119 of NC_136993.1, read as the reverse complement.
CTCTCCTTGCAACTACTCCTTCCTCTCTTCTTTCCCTTCTTCTATTCCTCCATCTTACTTGAATCCTAATTCTGGCCACCACCAAGTAGTGGTCAGTCTACCTCTGGTGCCCTACTGTCTTTGGATTCTGTCTGTGAGGCTTTCTTCACTAACCAACAGCAGGTCATTCTTCGACCTTGAGAAGCCATACAACACTGCCTGGCATCATGGTAATTTATTTTCTCTTCATGAGTTTGCTGTTTGTGGGTGCCTGCCTATTTTTATTCATCAGCTCTTATCTAACCGTTTTTTTTAAGGGTCTGAGTGGGAAGAGTGCTTTGTAATGCCCTTGCACTTGTACATGGGGTACCACAGGGGAGTATCATTAGTGTTCTGTGGCCATCAACAGTGTAATCAGTGGACTTCCTGATGGTGTACTATACCCACTATGTGTAGATAACCTCTCACATTCAGTCACTGCATCTAGAATGTATCTGATAAAGAGGAACTTGCAAACTGGCTCTTGACAGAATTTCTGAGTGGACTGAGCCTCGTGGCTTCCGCTTTTCTTTAAGAAAGACTGTGGCTTTGCATTTTTGTCGTTTACAGGGGTTCACTCAGACCCTGTCTCGTATCTCTATAGTCGGTGAATATTCTCTATAGTCGGTGAATATTCTGTGTGGAAGAGTCTCAGCTTCTGGGTCTTATATTTGAAAGACGACTGACTTGGATTCCTCATATTCATTCTGCTAAGGCAGCATGTATTTAAGCTTTGAGTTTTCTGAGGGTTTTTGCTCATATCTCTTGGGGTGCTGACTTCCAGACCCTGCACCCCTTGCATAGGTCCGTTATCCTTCCTAAACATGAATATGGGTTTGAGATCTGCTCCTCTGCAACAGATGCTCGTCTCTGGATATTAGATTCTGTGCATCATGCTGGTGTACGTCTGGCAACTGGGGTATTCAGGTCATCCTCGATTTCGAGTATGCTGGCGGATGCTGATTCCCTCCCTTTGAATATACGCCGCCAAACCTTGATGATGTGTTGGTCTCGTCTTCACTTCCCTCTGGACTCAGTTCTTTGTGCTATGGGCTCCCAGGATTCCCGATCTTCTTTTTATGACACGTTCCAGTTTCCCGAAGCCCTTTGGCTGCAGGGTCTGGTCTGTTTTGTTAGCCCCCTGTTCCAAGACTGGCATCTAGTCCACATCAGATCCCGAGGATGGGTTTTTGGCAACTCCCTCATGTGACATTTTGTAGGTCCTTTGTTGGCAAAAAGAGGTCACTTCCCTTTCAGGTGTCCCTCTCTCCCTCTTTTCAAAACATGCCTCAACTCATGATCTCTCTGTCCCAGTCAGTACTGACTGATCTAAGACAGATGCTGGAGTAAGCTTTGGCATCGTCCTCCCTTCCTTTAGTCAGGGCCGAAGCCTTCCCTGTAATACATGAGTATATTCAGTGGAACTGACTGATATTTTATCTATCTATCTATCTATTGCCAGACGCCTTATTCCTGTAAGAGGTGGCCGCAAACAAATCGCCTCCATTTCACCCTGTCCCTCGCCATTTCACTGCCGTGCTCCCAGCTCACACCATCCTCTCTCATACCTCTCCACTCCATCCCTCCATCTCATCCTCGGTCTTCCTCTCCCTCTTCCCCCTCCACCTCTCTCTCACACACTCTTCTCGTCAGGCTCTCACTCTCCGTCCTTTCCACATGGCCAGACCACCTCAAAATATTTCTCCTAACGTTTCCTATCACATCCACATCCACACTACAACTTTCCTACACTTCCTCATTCGTCAGTCGGTCTCTCCATGTGACTTCACATGCTCCTCTCAAATAACAAATTTCCACTGGTCTCACTTTTGACTTGTGTCTCTCCAACAAGGTCCAAGCTTCACTTCCATACTTTAGAGTTGGTATCAGAATACTCTCATGCAGTAACTTTTTTCACTTGCATGCTCACATTCCTGTTTCTTATCACTGCTTTCAAGGAACCAGCAATCTTTCTTCCTTTGTGTACCCTTTCAAGCACTTCACATACTAAACTTCCATTCTTACTCTTCACACTACCCAAGTACTTAAATGCACTCATATATTCCATTTCCTCCTCATTCATCCTCACTATACATTCAGTGGCTTCTTTTCTCTCGAAGACCATAACTTTACTCTTCCCTACATTCACCTTTAGACTCCGTTTCTTACACACTCTCCGACACTCATTCACCAAGCCTTGCAGCTCCCCATCGTCTCCACTTAACAACACAGTATCATATGCAAACAACAGTACAGGGAGTTTCCACACAGTATCCTCTCTCATTAGGGTTGTTCCAACTTTCACTGCCCTGCCTTGTATCTCTTTTATAATTCCATCCATATACAGATCGAACAACCATGGAGACATGAAACATCCCTGTTTCAATCCAACATTCAAATAGAAAAATTCACTCAGTTCACTATCCACACGCACTGCAGCCTTAGCACCCTCGTACATAGTCTTCACAGAGTACAACAACTTCCCATTTATCCCATATATTCTTAATACTTTCCACAATCCTTGTCTATCCACCCTGTCATATGCTTTCCCCAAATCCAGGAAGGCGGCATACAACTTCTTTCCCTTCTTTAGACATTTTTTCACTAAAGACATGAGAAAAATTATCTTTAATCACTCAACCTCTTCTGTTCCTAAAGCCTCCCTGTTCTTCTCCAACTAATTTCTCTGTTGTTTCCCTAACTTTGCCAATAAGTATCCTCCCATATACTTTTTTCCTATTACACCAAGAAGACACATGCCTCTATGATTGTCACACACTTCATTTTCCCCCTTTCCTTTGAACAGGGGGATAATTATACCTGACTTTCAATCCTCCGTGACTTTACCTTCCTCCCAAGCCATTCTGTACATCTTCCACATCCATTCTACTACTATCTCTTCCTCATGTTTCAGCATTTCATCAAACACCCCTTCAGTTCCTGGGGCTCTCCCCATTTTGACTTTCTTCATTGCTTCTACAATCCCACCCAACTGATTTCTTCCTCTCATCTCACCTCCCACCTTCTCCCAGCCATTCCCCAGCCACTTATAATCCCATTGCTTTCACTATCTGTGTTCAAAAATTCCATAAAGTGTTCTCTCAGTCTGCTCACTTTTTCTCCGTGCTCCACTAGTAATCTACCATTTTTATCTTTCACTCCCCGAGGGGCTTCTTTAATACCCTGTCTAACACTCTTTATCTCATTCCTGAACATTTTCTGAGATTCTCTCCATTTCTCTAATTCCTTCCAAATTTCTTATCCACTCTCTTCTTACACTCTCTCTTACTAATCTTTTCACATCCCTCTTGCTCTCTACATATAACACTCTCGTCTGTCCCTCAACTTCCTTCACACCCCTGATCCTCATCCACACACTATATGTATTCTTTGTGTCACAGTCTGTCTCACCTCTTCATTCCACCATGCCTTTCCGTTCACCCTTTTTCGTTTTCTCTTCACTCCAAACATCGCCTCACATACTGCACAGATTTCTTCTGTGAATATCTTGCACACACCTTCCACGTCTCCCATCTGCTCCAAACCATTTACCCAATCGCTCCTCCACGTCTCTTATAATCTTCCCTTTTTTCATCCTCTTGCAACCTTTCCACCCTCCTTGTAAGAACTACTTCCTTCTGTCCTTCCCTTCTTCTATTATTCCACTTCATTTCAACCTTAATTAGTCCACTCCCCCATCTTCTACATGCTCTTGCATCCATTACACACCTTTTCGTTCTATCATCCACAAACCTTATCAGTCATTGCCTTCCGTTCATTTAGCTCACCATCCACCCTTTTCACCACTCGCCATAAATACCTGTAAATCATTTTGTGTCTGAAGAGGGCATTGGCTATCACCAACCCCCTCCCAGCACAAATGTCCACTAGAGTACTGCCATTCTCATTCACTACTGCAGGCACACCCCTCTCCCGCTACTCCTTCCACCTTCACTTTCCCTAATTTTCTATTCATATCTCTAATCAAAAACACTCTCATTCCCTTCAGACTTTTCCATGCATGCTTTCACATTTGTCCAAAAGTCTTCCTTCACTCTCTTTGCACAATCTTGCACTGGCGCACACATACGTATCTTGCATTGGCGCTCACACACGTACCCAATTGACCACATTTGTTGTCCAACTTTCAATCTTACCCACACAATTCTTGAGCCAACTGATCTACACTCTCTTCTATTCTCCTTCCATCTCCTGCACACAATACACACTTCTTCTTTTGCCCTCTCATTCTCACCCACTCCGATGCATTTACTCCATCCATACTCTTATTCTCACCCTCTCACCATTTAGTTTCAGCTAAACCACACACATCCACGTTTCACCATCAAGAACCTGGACAATCTCTCTCTCTCTCTCTTACCTCATCATTTGCACCCATTACATTCCATGTCGCAATCTGTACCATGACCTTTGTTGGTCAGTCCTGGTCCGAGGCTTCGTGTTCGTATTTTTAGTTAGTTGTTTTCCGGGGAGGGGCACTTACCCCCCACCAACCCACTTGCTGGGCTTTTAAGTGGTGGCTTGTATCATCTGTCAGTACTGCCAATGTCCAACACTACGTCAGCACTCCTAATCTCATCTGTACTCCCATCCATTGTTGACAATTTAGCCATTTCTCCCCGTTCTTGACTCCCCTCCCTACCTCCCCTCCGTTACCCTATCCTCTCGCCTGCCCGGCCGTGCCATGCTAAGTCAATCTTCCCTGGAATTTTTCACTGATTTCATCCATTGAAATAAGCCCTATGCCCTATTCTTATACCAAATAATATATACAAAAAAAAAATAAGATAAGTGATACCACCATACACCTGGAATTGGCTAATTATCACCTGACAACACCGCCCGTGCACTCGTTCGCTAATTTTCGCTGTTTATTTCCCCTTGAAATATGCCGTATAATCTATTTTCGTAATAAAAATATATATAAGAAAGGAAGGGAGAAGCCTAAGTGATATTTACATTCACCTGGAACTACCTAATTATTGCAGGCCACCACACTGTATTGTATGCTAAGTAAATCTTCCCTGGAATTTTCCACTGATTTCATCCATTGAAATAAGCCCTATGCCCTATTCTTATACCAAGTAATATATACAAAAAAGAAATAAGATAAGTGATAGTGCCATACACCTGGAATTGGCTAATTATCACCTGACAACACGTGTACTCATTCGCCAATTTTCGCTGTTTATTTCCCCTTGAAATATGCCATATAATTTATTTTCGTAATAAATATACATATAAAGAGGGAAGGGAGAAGCCTAAGTGATATTTACATTCACCTGGAACTACCCCAATTTATTATGTATTGTCTTGGATTCCTGCCAATCATTTCATTGCTATATATTAGCAGGTCTCACAAGGCTAAAGTTGGTAGTATTGCACTCACCCTAGCCAGGTGGCAGGAGGCCACCACCATCAGTTCACTGTCGTCTTTCAAGGTTAAGGTATGTCTGATTTGCTCCTGCTAACTTCCGCCACTTTTTAGCCCAATGCAAAGGGCCCTGTGACCTTTACCCCCTACTAAACCTCGTGTGGAAAGAGGTAAAGGGCTGACAATTGATAAAGTATGACTACGATCTTTCTACTGAGCAAAACAGTGCAAGTGGCATTGTAAATAATGTGTAAATAATGTGTAAACAGCAAGTGAAAGCAATGAATGTAAATATACGTGAACAGTGGAAAACAGTTTTATAAGTTACTTCAAGTGACAGTGCATATAGTGTAAATAAAATAGAAATGTAAATAATGTAAATAAAAGAGAACGTAAATAGAAACGTAAATGAGTTGTAGTATAAGAATACGAGTATATACACAAGGAGTAATGAAAGTGAAAGTTTCACTCTAGCATGTATGAATACTATGAGTTATGAGAGTGAAGGTGAAAGTGACATTCACTCTCAATGCTAGTATACAGGACGAGAAAGTGAATGCAACATATTTTACTGAAAGAAATTGAATGCCTACAGTGACAATAAACTACTATTACTGAAGGAAACTTATGGATAAAGACTGTAGATATATATATGTTATATAGTAATAGATATATAAACTGTGAGTGTTTTTATGAATAATAAATGACAGAACACCAGCGGCGAACTAGCGCAAGTGGGAAGATCATACGCCCTCGTAATTTTCATTGCTTTCACAGCTTTTTTTTTTTTTTTTTTTTTTTTGGAGTATGGATTCCAAACTATTTGAGAATCATAGAATAGTGTTTCTAGTGATAATATCAGGCTGTGGTAATTATATTACGGCTTGTCGGGAAGTGTAAAGTGGAGACTTTGTTACCCAACTTCAGAGGTCTCTACAAGTCCTACGGTACTCGACGAAGGCTCAGCAAACACCCCAATAGAAAGCTGAAGGCATGTGTCATAAGCATTTATGATTTTAATGTTCGAGGACTAATAACTGAGTTTGGGCAAATATTTTTAGAGAGTCTATCGGAGCGCGAATATGCCCGCGGGAGCCGCAAGAAAAAGCAAAACAAGCCCGCGGTTAAAGGGTTAATCTCTCCAAGTCTGTTTTCGTGATTTCTAGCGACTCCTGCTGTACTCCATTTTTTTTTTTCCAATTTTAGAATGACTATCTCCTCGACCATCGTGGCCATCTTGTGGACTTCAGTTGGGTTCCCACGCATGTTGGTGAGGTGGGCAATGGGAGGGCGGATACATTAGCTAAAGCTGCGTCTTCTCGATGGCCCGCTACCAACTATTTATTTCCCACTTCCGATATGACACCTTCCCTGAAGTACACGATTCGTACATGTTGGGAGAGACAGTGGGATGGTGTTGCTCGTAATAAGCTAAAAGAAATTTTTCAGAGAATGGTTGTGCCGAGAGTTCTCCCGTACATGCCTCGGCGATTGGAGGTGACTGTTGCCTGGCTTCACATTGGGCACTCACGGCTTAAGCAGTTCCTGATGTGCGGTGGTACTTAACCGTACTTTTATGATTGCCTTGTTCTCCTTACTGTCCATCACTTGCTGGTTCAGTCCCAAGTCTGGGGGACCTTCGTCAGAGATTCCTCCATAGGCAAACGCAGGTGGATGGTGCATAATGTCAGGTCGATGCTTAGAGGAGTCTACGGCCATTTTACCGATTTTTTTTTTTTTTTCTTTCTTTTTTAGTTTTCTTCAAAAGGGGGGGTTCCTACCACTTTTTATAGGTAATTGAAGAAAGAGTTATATGTAGAGAGGAAGAGAGAGGTGAAAAGATTAGTAAGAGAGAGTAAGAAGAGCGTGGATAAGTAATTTGGAATTTGAGTGTAAAGTGGAGGGGAGTCTTAAAAAAAAAAAAAAAATCTGTTAAAGGTAAAGTGAGTTAGGGTGTTAAAGAAGTTAGTCGGGGAGTGAAAGATAAAAATGCTAGATTACTAGTGGAGAAGGGAGAAGATGGATATAACACTCTAAGGAATTGTTGAAAATAGAGAATGAAAGTAATGCGAGTGTAAATGGCTGAGGAATGGCTGGGAGAAGGAGGGATGTGAGAAAAGAGGAGGAAATCAGTAGGACGGATGTTGTGGAAGCAATGATGAAAGTCACAATAGGAAAAGCCCCTGGAGTTGATGAAGTGTGTGGTGAAATGCTGAAGCACGGGGGAGAGATAGTAGAATGGGTGGAGAAGATCCGCAGATTGGTCTGGGAGGACAGTAAAGTGCCGGAGGATTGAAAGGCGGGTATAATTATTTCCATGTTCAAAGGAAGGGGAAAAACAAGTGTGTGGTAATCATTGAGGCATTTGTCTTCTTAGTGCGACTGGAAAAGTATATGGTAGGATACTTTTTGACAGAGGTAGGGAAATAACTGAGGAATTAGTTGGAGAAGAACAAGAAGGTTTTAGAAAGGGAAGAGGTTGTGTAGATCAGATATTCATTCTTAGATTTTTAGGGGAAAAGTTTCTAAAGAAGAGAAAGAAGTTGTATGAGGCCTTCATGGATTTGGAGAAGGCATTTGACAGGGTGGATAAAAAAGGATTGTGGAAAGCATTAAGAATGTATGGAGAAAACGGAAAGTTGTTGAATGCCGTGAAGAATATGAATAGGATGTTAAGGCTGTAGTGCGTGTGGATAGTGATCTGAGGGAATTTTTCTATTTGAAGGTTGGATTGCAAGAAGGATGAGTTATGTCTCCATGGTTGTTCAGTCTGTATATGGATGGGGTTGTAAACGAGATACAAGGTTGGGAAGTGGATGTTAGAGCGGCCCTAATGAGAGAGGGCAGTGTGTCGAAATTCTCTGTTCTGCTGTTTGCAGATGATACCGTGTTGTTAAGTGAGGAAGAAGGGAATATGCAAGGCTTGGTGAAAGATTTTCGGAGAACATGTCAGAAACGGAAACTAAAAGTGAAGAGTAAAGTTATGGTCTTCGAGAGAAATTAAGTCAGTGACTGTACAGTGAGGCTGGATGAGGAGGAAATGGAAAATGTGAGTGCATTTAAGTACCTGGGTAGTGTGATGAGTAGGGATGGAAGTTAAGAGGGTGAAGTGCTTGAAAAGGTACAACAAGAAAGAAAAGTTGCTGGTTCTTTTAAAGCAGTGATAAGAAACTAGGTAGTTAGCAAGGAAGTGAAAAAGTTACTGCATGACAGTATTGTGATTCCAAGTCTAATGTATGGAAGTGAAGTTTGGACCTTGTTGGAAGGACACACGTCAAAAGTGAGACCAGTGGAAATGAGTTATTTGAAAGAAGCATGTGGAGTCATATGGAGAGACAGACTGACAAGTGAAGAAGTGAAGCAGTGTTGTGGTATAGATGTGGATGTGATAGAAAGTTAGGAGAAACACATTCAGGTGGTTTGGCCATATGGAGAGAATGGAGAGCAAGAGACTGACGACGAGGGTGTGAGTGAGGTGGAGGAGGGGGCGAGGGAGGGGGAAGCCAATGATGAGATGGAGGGATGGAGTGGAGAGGTATATGAGAGGGGAGTGTGAGCTTGGAGCAGGGCAGTGAAATGGCTAGGGACAGGGCGACATGCAGGCTATTTATTTGTGGGTACCCTTACGGGATTAAGGCGTCTGGCAATAGATAGACAGATAGATTGAATTAATCAATTAAACAAGGAAGCAACTGCTCACGTGGATAAAACTTTACAAAAAAACTAAGACAAGGTACAAGCTGCTCACCCTGTAGTACTGTACATTAGAGGTGTTGGTTTGCCAGACCATAGTGACGTGAGGGTCGTCCAGCACGTGTCTGAGGCTCTGATACGGCTGCTGGATGTGCCGCACTGCCAACACCGACATCAGGTTCCCAGCGTAGCTCCTTACTACCACCACAGCTGCAAACATCCAGCCAGCCAGTCCTACTCGTCTCCACCACCGCCAGCCACTTAACCAGGTGTCTAATTGTGCACACATCATCACCTTCATTATCAGTGCAGTAATAACCATTACCATCATCATTATAGGAATAATAGTCACCATTACCATCACAGTAACCATCATCACCATCTTTAGCATGACAATAATAGTGATAAAATAATAATAATAATTATGTGGTAGGTGGGGGGGCTCACCATCCACTCAGTCGATGTAGTACTATTCTTGTTTGTCTGTCCTTTCCTTTCCTCCTTCCTTCTTTCTTTCCTTCTTCTTCTGTCGTTCTTTACTTCATTGCTTTTTCGTCCTTCTCCCTACGGTTGATTTCACACTCCCCCGTCTATCTATCTTCCCTTCATTCTTTCCTTTTCCTTCTGCCTGTGGGTGATTCTACACTGAGTGACAAGCCAAATGGTTTCCTGTACACCAGGAAACCATTTACTACGCTGGGTGGTAACCACATAACCAAATTTTGGCGCCTGGTGGTTTAGTGGGTAATTACAGCACCCCAATCGGATTGAGCCGGTGAAGGGGTATATCCAAGGGGTGCTTAGGGTTTATGCGTCACGTAATGCCACTCAGGGATGAGTGAGGCTGGTCACTCTCATCTTAAATGTCAGGACCAACTTGCCTAGCCCCGGGCTGCTACGCTTCGCATGGAGCAACCTAGGATTGGATTGATGGATGGATGGATGAATAATAATAATAATACTAATAATAAAATAATCAATAACAATAATAAAAACAATAATAATAATAATTATTATTATTATTATTATTATTATTATTTATTATTGATGTCACTGTTAAATCCCTGACCTCAGAGTGGCTATCCAAAAACAAATGCTACAAGTCATTACAATAATCATGTACTGAGGTTTTGACACATCTGTCTCCTGATTTGGACAGCATACCACTGGACTGCTTAAACGCCTCTAAGAGCGAGATCTCGATGTGGACTAAAGATTTAAAGCGACAACTGATATTTCCTTTTGGATTCTGACATACTGACATTCTGAACGTGCTGAAGAAGTGAATATTAACAAACGTGGCCAAATTTGTTGAGAAATATATGCAGAATCGGAATTTGCAATATATCAGTAGGTCAGTTAAACACATCTGAGGGCGAGACCAGGATGCCACCTTGCCACTGCCACCTCACTAGGTCAGGATGTGAGAATACAAATTGAAGCGTCAAAAAATATGATGTCATATATTTCAGACCTGCAGTTGAGAGGGAGCATACAGGCCTCTCTCCTGGGGATTTTGCCGACTCCATAGTAAATTGCAGTTTTTCATATGGATTTACAGTGCTTCTGGATTGTCTCTTATTTCTTATCGGGACAGAAGGAACCCTGTTATTTTTAATGCCTTCTTTCCCCATCTCTCATCTTGGCAATTATCTTGCACATGACACTCCCATACCTTCAACTACATACTTATCTTCATCTTCTCTTACTGTTCTTCGTCTCATCTGTTCTTCTGACCTATCTTAGAAGGATCATATATCTTAATAATGACAGCAGCTTCGCAAAAAGGCGTACTTTCCCTCCCCTTCATATATGCAGTGCAAAGTATCCATTCACCGTGAAATGAAGCACCTTTGAATTTGGCTTTCTAACTAAGCTAGCTTTGCAGGCTATAAGCCTTGGATTCTTTTTTTTTTATCCAACTCATTTCTCTGACAGAAAAAGGGAAGTGGTAGCCTGCAACCGCTAGTTCAGAAAGTACTGGCGTGTATACTGGCAGCACTGTTGCTTTTCAAATGCATTATTCTCAAACACAGCTTCTCATACTCAAGATTAACTGACAAAAAGTATTACTGTGATCTTAAATAAAAATCTGAGATATAGCATACAGGGAACATAAAGATCCTCCCGTAGTTCAAGTTCCCAGGATTAGTGGCAGTGTCATGGCCAGTTTGGCATTCCCTTACCAGGTTTCTCCTCCCCTTTGCTTGGTACACTGAGAACGTAGCTAAAGTGCATGACCAAGGGAATAAGTAGAAAAGAAATATGGTAGTCACTCGACAACTTGTAAAACTATTTTGTTGTGAAAGAACTCGAACCCCAATAAGGGATTATTTTGCAAGCTTTCCCTACCCCGTCCTCGGTGTGTTAGCAGTGGGAGAGGAGATAAAGGATATAGGAATAGCCAGGAAACAGATAACAGTAGCTATTCTATCAACAACTACGTTTTTACTGCTGTTTTGTTCAATTACGATGTTGAAGTTGTACTCAGGCCATAGTAAAGGTATCTTCTGGCCAGCTTTCTCCACACTTGTTCTCGGTGTTTAGGTAGCAGGAAAGAAGTTAAAAGACCGTAGAAATAGCCAGACAGGAGTTTACAACAATACAAAAAACAAGTTATAGAGTAGCCACTGTTTAATTACTTACCCTGTTGAAGCAGCACTCGGACCATAGTAAAAGTATCCTCTGGCCAGCTTTCGCCACCCCGGTTCTCGGTGTGTTGGCAGTAGGAGAGGAGGTACATAAGAGTAGGAAGAGCCAAGAGGGAGATGGCGATAGCGAGCCACACAATAGGCTGAAGAGGGAGGAGAAATCCCCAGGGATTGATTTCAGGACTGCCCCTTGCCCCAAGGATCATGGCGTATTGCACCAGCACAGGGTAAGTGAAGTCTATTACCTCGGAACGACTACCTGACAGGCTGAATTGCCCCATCGAGAAGTCGGCCTCCTAGACGTCACCAATGAAGAAATAAGAATGATAATTACATATATAAATATATAAATACATACACACATACACACATTATATATATATATATATATATATATATATATATATATATATATACACACACAAACATAGATAGATAGACAGATAGATATAGATATGATATTGGGGGCGCCCATGATCCACCCACTTCGTGCGGCGATCCTTTGAGAGTAGCGCTAAATTTTGTACATTAAGTGACAAGCCAAATTATTTCCTATAAACCGGTAAATCATTTACAATGCTGGATGGTAACCTTATAACCAACCAACACGTCTTCCCTAAGTGACAACAAGTTGGTTTGCGGAGGGTTAGTGCTCCTCCCCGGAAAACAACTATTTAAAATTTTCAAACAGGAAACCTCGGACTAGGCCTGACCAACAGGTGACGACTAAGAACCGAACAAAGGACATTGTACGGATTGTGACACGGAATGTAAGGGATGCAAATAATGAGGTGAAAGAAGGAGAGATTGTTCAGGTGCCTGAGGATGCAAAAGTCAAAAACACCTGAATCACTCTCCCAATTTAAAATTGCTAGAAATCATGCAAAAGCTGTATTAAATCTATCTAAATCAAACTTTCTTCAAAAGCAAGCATCAAAACTACTTAACAACCCTAATGACAACAGAATATTCTGGTCAACTCTTAATTTTTTCAATAATAACTTTAACAAGTCATCTTCCATTCCCCCACTAAAATCTTCAGATGGCAATATTACAAATGACCCACGTGGGAAAGCAGATATCTTTGCTAGTACCTTTGCAAGAAACTCTACCATAGATGATACCAGCCAGAATGTCTCAGTACTGGAACTTGATTCTCCCGAAATTGCCCCACTTAAAATACAGACAAGATTTGTAAAATCCATCCTAGACAATTTACCTTCCAACAAAGCTCCAGGTCCAGATGGAATTCCGCCAATTGTTTTGAAAAAGTGTTCCCCTGAACTTGCCTCTGTCCTAGCTAAATTATTCAGACTATGCATACGTACTTCTTTATTCCCAAATTCATGGAAAGAAGCCAATATCCACCCAGTTCCGAAGAAAGGAAGTTCGTCTGACCCCTCCAATTACAGACCAATAGCTATCACATCTTCTCTTGGTAAGGTATTTGAAACTTTAATTAATAAGCATATTGTTAAACATCTTGAATCCAACAACTTAATTAATGATAGACAATACGGTTTTCGCCACGAAAGATCCACCATTGACATACTCAATCTCTTAACTCATACCATCCATCAATCAATTGATCTTTTTGGAGAAACTCATGCAGTAGCTCTTGATATCTCTAAAGCTTTCGACAGAGTATGGCACTGTTCCCTGCTGTCCAAACTCCCTTGCTATGGACTAACGTCTTTTGTTCCTTTGATTTCTTCTTATCTTAGTGACAGGAAAATAAGAGTAAAAGTAGATGATGTATATTCGAATTTCCACTCAATTAACGCCGGCGTGCCACAGGGATCAGTTCTGGCGCCAACCCTATTTCTGGTTCATATTAATGATCTCTTATCTGTCACTCACAATCCCATTCACTCATATGCAGATGACTCAACACTACATAGTTCATTCACACTCAGACATCCATTTACAAAGTCTAATATCTCTACCTCTCAACTCAATACAGCCATCTCCATAAATCACGATCTATCTACAATCAGTGAATGGGGACAAAACAACCTTGTCTCTTTTAATGCTAGTAAAACTAAATATATACAGTTTACTAATAGACAGATATTGCCAGATTCGTACATTACCTTCAGTGCTACTAATATTCCCATCTCCAAAAGTATTGAAATTCTTGGTGTCTCACTTAACAGTGCCCTCAGCTGGACCTCTCATGTCAGATCACTTGCTAAAACCGCCTCAAGAAAACTTGGATTATTGTACAGAGTCCGTAACTTCTTCGCCGATGAGCAGTTAGCTATAATTTATAAGAGTCATGTGCGCTCTCAGCTTGAATATTGCTCACCCTTGTGGAATGGTTGTGGAGAGGTTGCATTAAGACAACTAGACAAAATTCAGAATAAAGCTGTTAGAATCATTAACAACCCTGCCATTACATATAAACTACCTCCCCTGCAAGTAAGAAGGAATGTTGCCTCCCTTGCATTATTTTACAGATATTTTTTTGGCAAATGCTCAGACGAAGTTGCGTCCATGGTGCCACCTCTCCATGCCTTCCCTCGTGCTACACGGGCATCTGGTAACGCTCATGACTGGAATGTCACTCAACCACATTGCAGAACTTCTGCCTATCAGAATTCTTTCATTCCCCGAACTGCATCTCTCTGGAACTCGCTTCCCCAGAGTTGTTTTCCTCCAAATTTCAACCTACAACTGTTCAAGTCTAATTCTTACAGATATTTTATGAACAGAGGACACCAGTAATCTGGTGTATGGATTATTTTTTTTTCTCCATTTGTTTTTCCTTCCTCCGTTCTGTTATTTAAAAAAAAAAAAAAAAAAAAAAAAACTTAAACTAAATGGTAAGGTGAGAGTGTGAGAGTGAGAGAATGGATGGGGTATATGTGCAGTAGGTGAGAATGACAGGGAAAGGGAAGGAGTATGTACAGTAAGCTCTCCTCAATCATGTTCTCGCCGAACGCAATCGCAATTATATGCGGTTAGTGCTGGGATGCATATAAGACAACGTAAGATTAACCCGCCCCATCCCGACGTTTTCTGGGCAGTGGTACGCCCCAGTCCCGACATTTTTGGATCTTTTTTTTTTTTTTTTTTGCTCAAACATCCGCTTTTGGTGAGAAACATCGAAAATTCATAGAGAAATCGCTCACCTGAGGTTTAAAATACTCGATTTAGGTACGAGTACTTCCTTACCTGACTGGGTTTTCTAACAGGCTGGCACCAAAGAAAACGAGTTCCATGGGAGGGTTACTATTTTATCCACTCATAAACAGTATTTATTTATTTACTTGGTACGAATTTATATGTAGTACAAGAGTATATTGGTTTTCAAACAGTAATATAGGCATTATAAGCATTGTTTCACTCACTAACTCATCACCATTCATGACCTTTTTTTTTCCCACATTACCTGATCATCATTTCTGACTGTTTCTTCCTCTAATGCTATGTAAACTTTGTCCTCCACATTGTCATCGATTGGGGAATCATTCTGGCCCTGAATGTCTTTATTGGCCAGGTCACTGGTAACAGGTGAATTGCCGAGACAATGGCGTGCAGGGGGGGGGGAGAGGTTATGCAGTGTAAGGCATTGTCCCTGCTTGGCATCTTGTAGAGGAATAGAGGAAGGTGCCTCGTGTATACATGCCAAAAATCACTCGCGAAATCACTCGCGAAAATTGAAAATTGTGCAAATTAGGGACCTTGCAATGTTGCCGCGTTAATTCACGTCGCCAGGACATGACTGCACATCATGTGCGGACGTTAATTCACATCGCCGGGACGGCGCAGGTTAAAGAACCATTACAAAAACTAAAAATTTACGCAAGAGAGGCCATTGAAAGGCCAAATCCTCGAACATCAGTGCAGCGCGCATAGTTTGTTTTGATCATGTGATCATATGATTTGCTGTACTGCTTTTCCACAGTACTGTATTTGTAAGTTAAATATTTACGTTACTGTTCTGGTAAGTTTATGTGCAAGTTAAATTACTATTAAATAACGTTAAAGCAAGAAATGAAGGCTTATAACCAGTTTACCTGATAGGCGTCGGAATATTGCCTTTTTTATTTGTTCGTTAAATATTTGCTGCACTGCTTTTCCACACAACTGTATTTATAAGTTAAATATTTACTGTTCTCGTATGTAAGTTAAAGCACTTAAAAAAAGTTAAAACCTTAAATAAAGCCTTGTAACCAGTTATCCTGATTCATATGATTACCTATGATTGGCGGGTTCCGACACAATTCTCCGTCAAGTCAATTCGCCGTCCAATTCCCCGTCAAAACATGGACAATTCCCCGTCAGGACATTTCGCACACTGAACGATTCCCCGTCATGCTATAAATATACTTATTTCGCCTTTGAATTATATTCTAGTGTCACCCATCATTGTCTTCATTATTGTCGGCGAATTACCTTGTTATTGTTGTGATGGCGAATTAACTTGTTGACGAATTGTTCCGAAATGAATCGGCTTTGGAATGTTGCCTTGTGTTTATGTATTTGTATCTTGAAGTTTTGCTGTGCAATACTGTATTTGTAAGTTATAACTTTAAATAAACCTTCTAACCACTTAAAGTGTTTCATATTGATTACCAATGGCAGATAACAGCAAAATACCACATTTAGGGGGTCTAGGGAGCAAAATAAGGAGTAGTTAAAACTTACGCGGTTTCGCGCCGAATGCACCATGGTTGGAACGAAACCCTCGCGTTAGCGGCAAGCTTGCTGCACTCTTGTGTGCAGGGGTGGAAGATCAATATAAGAGAGTATGGATCCATTGGCTCAAGGATTGTCTGGGTAAGATTGAAAGTACGACTACAAATGTGGGTGACTGTGTGTGTGTGTATATATCAATGTAAAATCGTGCAAATAGTGTGAAAGAAGAATTCTGGGCAAATGTGGAACTGGGCAGGGAAAGTTTGAAATGAATAAAAGAGTGTTTTTGATTGGAGATATGAAAGGAAAAGTAGGGAATGTGAAAGTTAATGGAGTAGTTGCTGAGTGGGGTGTGCCTGAGGAAACGGATTCGAATGGCAGTAGTATACATTTGTGCTGGGAGGGGGTTGTTGATAGTTAATACAATTTTCGGACACAAAATGATCCACAGCTATACGTGGCGAGGTGAATGGAAGGCAGTGATTATGTTTGTGTGGTTCACTGAATGAGATAAGAGAAGACGAAAGCGGATGCAAAGAACAGCATGGTGGAATGAAGAGGTGAGACAAGCTGTATTGCAAAAGAAAAAAGCATATAGTGAGTGGATGGGAAGCAGGGGCGTGGAGGAAGCTGAGAGATGGAAGAGATTTATATGTAGAGAGAAAGAGAGAGGTGAAGAGACTGATAAGAGAGTGAGGAGAGAGTGGATGTAGAATTAGGAAGGAATCTGTTTGCAGAGTGAGGGGAATGTAAGAAAATGTTCGCGAAAGAGGTAAAGAGTGTTAGACAATGTGATAAAGAAGTTAGTAGGGAAGTAATACATAAAAATGATACGTTGCTTGTGGAGAAGGAAGAAAAAGTGAGCAGATGGAGAGAACACTTTCACGAACTGTTGAAAATAGACAAGGAAAGTAATGTGGGTATAATTGGTTTAGGAATGGTTGGGAGAAGGAGGGAGAAGGGAAAAGAGGAAAAAATCAGTAGGATGAAAGTAGTGGAGGCAATGAAGAAAGTCAAAATGGGGAAAGCCCCAGAACTGATTAAGTGTTTGGTGAAATGCTGAAGCATGGGGGAGAGATAGTAGTAGAATGTATATGGAGGATGTGCAGATTGGCCTGGGAGGAAGGTAGAGTCCCGGAGAGATTGAAAGTCAGGTATAATTATTCCACTATACAAAGAAAAGGGGGAAAATGAAGTGTGTGATCATCATAAGGGTATTTGTCTTCTTAATGTAAGAGGAAAAGTATATTGTACTCTCGGAGGATTGGAAGTCAGGTATAATTATTTCCCTGTACAAAGAAAATCGGAAAAAGAAGTATCTGGTCATCATAATGGGCATTTGTCTTCTTAGTGTAATAGGAAAAGTATATGGTAAGATACTTATTGACAGAGGGAAATAACAGAGGAATTTGTTGGGGAAGAATAAGGAGGTTTTAGGAAAGGAAGAGGTTGCGTACATCAGATATTCATTCCTAGGGCTTTAGTGGAAAAGTTTTTAGCGATGGGAAAGAAGTTGTATGCGCCCTTCACGGATTTGGAGAAAGCATATGACAGGGTGGATCGACAAGGAATGTGGATAATATTAAGAATATATTGAGTAAATGAGAAGTTATTGAATGCTGTGAAGAGTATGTATGATGGGGCTAAGGCTGCAGTGCGTGTGGATGGTGAACTGAATGAATTTTTCTATTTGAATGTTGGATTGAAACAGGGACTTATTTTTCCATGGTTGTTCAATCTGTATATGGATGAGGTTATAAAAGAGAAATAAGGTTGGGCAGTGGATATTGGAGCGGCCTTAATGAGGGAGGGCATGCATAATTATGGAAACGCCCTGTACTGATGTTTGCAGATGATATTGTAGTGTTAAGAGAAGACGAAAGGGAACTGCAAGACTTGGTGAATGAGTTTGGAAGAGTGTGTAGGAAACGGAATTTAAAGATGAATGTAGGGAAGATTAAATTTATAATCTTCGAGGGTAATGAAGTCACTGGATGTACAGTGAGGTTGGATGTACAGTGAGTTGGAATTGGAAAATGTGAGCACATTTACGTACTAGGGTAGTGTGACGAGTAAGGATGGAAGTTTGGAGGATGAATTGCTTGAAAGGGTACAACAAGGAAGAAAGTTTGCTGGTTCTCTGAAGGCATTGTTAAGAAGCAGGGAAGTGGACATGCATTGGATGACAGTATTGTGATACCAACTCTAAAGTATGCAAGTGAAGTTTGGGCGTTGTTGGAAAGACACAAGTCAAGAGTGAGAAAAGTGGAAATAAGTTGTCTGAGAGGAGCATGTGGAGTTACATTGAGAGACAGACTGACAAATGAGGAAGTGAAGGAGCATTGTGATGTGGATGTGATAGAAAGTATTAGGAGAAATACACTGAGGTGGTTTGGACATGTGGAGAGGATGGAGAGCGAGAGACTAACTAGGAGAGTGTATGTGAATGAGGTGGAGGGTGGGGTAGAGGAAGGGGGAGGCCAAGGATGAGATGCAGGGATGGAGTGGAGTGGCAAATGGGAGAGGGAGGTGTGGGCTGGGAGCAGGGCAGTGAAGTGGCTGGGAACAAGGCGACATGGAGACGATTTGTTTGTGGCGACCCCATACGAGATTAAGGCGTCTGGCAATACATAGATAGATATTTATATGTAAGTATAAATACACACACACACACACACACACACACACATATATATATATATATATATATATATATATATATATATATATATATAAGACAAATAAGGATGGAGATGACACCCGCCAGCATTTTCCTTCAATATATTTCTCCGAATTATCAGACACTTCACGTGGCCATCATCAGGGTACATATGTGGGATCCTACCAAAGAGCAACACTCGTTGTACTACAACAGATATGGATCTAAAGTTCACCGTTTTCTCTCTCTCTCTCTCTCTCTCTCTCTCTCTCTCTATATATATATATATATATATATATATATATATATATATATATGTATTATTAAAATGAAGAACATGAACAAAAATTATCTATCTATCTATCTATATACCTAGGCTGCTTCCCCCAAGGAAAGGGAGGTAGCCGAGACAGGACGACTCACTCTCCATTTACTCATCCATTCAAACACATTCATTCGCATCTTAGCCCCAAAGGGGAGAACGGACAGATCCTCACCGCATCACACCGCACAAGGGTCAACTGCGCAATGCAATCGGTGACATCCACAGCAGGGCCCGACAGCAGAACTGGTTTACCCCTGCCACATCATAACAGACCCATCCCCTTACCCGCACCTGACCTGACTAGCTGATCATACCAAATGCGGGAGAATATCCCCTCAGGGCTGCGTCATCACTTATTCATTCACAATTTCTTTCCATTTATTTCTGTCACAAAAATTATAAAGTAACATAAACCAAACTTATCAAATCTATAGTCTTCGTATAGTATAAATAAAGACAAGGAAAGGAAACTACAGCAAAAATGCACATATAATATTAATACACAAAAGCAATGCACAAAAAAAATATACAGCTCACCAATCGGAAGTAAAGCCCCCAAGACACTAAGCTGAATAGAGCTCGTAAGGAACTGGTACAACTATGTCAAATGACAGGTCAGACATCAGCAACGTAACAAAGAGTAGTGAACACAACAGAAACCCCATCAGACCACTAAGTATTGTTTACAAGATTTAATTCCGGAACAAGCTTTTTAATTAACAGTTTTTCTCCCAATAATGCATCCCCGTGAGTCCCAAACCTACCAATAATTTGAAAAACATTCAGCGTGAAAGGGTGATCATCGTTCAGTGAATGATCCCTAACAGCAGAGAAGGACATCTTACGCAAAAACTTTCCAGACCTGTAACTTTTCCCAATGTGCTCGAATACTCGTATTCGGAATGCCCTACTAGAGCACCCCACATACCTAGCCTGACAACCAGGACAAGTGAACTTGTAAACAATATTCGAGCACAGAGGGTCCGGCACACGATCCTTGAAGTTGAAAAAAAGATTCTATTCTGAAATCGTTGGTAAAGATAATCCTAAAATTTGCGGCAGGGAAACTATTTCTTAAAATATTCAGAACTAACTTACGATACTCATAACTAATTTTACCATAAAATGGCATCTTAACATATTTCACCAACTTAGGTACATCACATTTCTTTCTGTAGTCCTGTGTTAGCCTGTTGCTAAGAAATTTCTTAAGAATACAGTCAAACAATTCTTCCTTATAGTTGTTACTTACAAAATAGCTTCTCAATTTACATGTCATATAGCTGGAGCAGATATCATAGGCCCTATTTAGCAAGGTTGTGACTGAATTAATCTTCTAGATCTGAGGGCAAAAACTAAACCAACTTAATCCAAGACCTGTGTTTGTAGGTTTTCTATAGACCCCAGTAACTAACCCATAACCAGACACTGTAATAAGATGGCCACATGAAGTGTCCGAAAATTCGGAGAAAAATATTGAAGGAAATTGCTGGCGGGTGTCATCTCCATCCTTATTTGTCTTTTATGGAAGTTACGGTGCCATGGGTCCATTGCTGATGTGCTATATATATATATATATATATATATATATACATATTGTTACATAGCCTATGATTTCATCATCCTTTGTGTAATTTTAACGCACAGTATGCTGCATGTTTGATCACGAGCGTGTTCTGCCTCAGTTCCCCCCTTCTACCGTTATAGTAGAGTAAGTCGTTCTCTCTGTTGTCCAGAGCGGGATTGTCAACTCTATGTCCCCATGGCTTCATTTGCGCGTCCTTATTACAAGTTGTATCAAGCTCTCCTGGCTCCTATATAATGAGCTCAGTCTCTGCATCATTGCCACTTAGATCTGCTCCTCATTTTGTTCACATCTCTGTCCTCCCCTGTACAGATATTATTATTGTGAGTGCTCAAGAAGTCTCCAACCATCTAGCAGCTGTGTGTAATTTGAGTATAACTGTTGTTGCATTTTTTCTTGTACTGTATAGCATAAGTTTAATTTGTAGGCCTAGTGAAGTTTTTGTAATTCGTGTGGGGTTCTTTATGTCAGTTATTTTTGATAATAGTTTGTATCTGTAATTATTTATCTGGCATTCACTGAGTATTATCTGGTATCTCATTTTATCAGGGCTGACTTAGATAAATTTACTCTTGCTAATTTCGTGTTAATAGAGGCTATTGCAGTTAACCATATATTTAACCTGTTTTTGCCATTACATTATCCTTATGAGTCCTGAATGTTTTGTTGTTAGTTTGTGCATTAAACTTTAACTTGTAATTTTACCTAACTCTTTTGTTTTGAACCTGGAACTTTACGGGACAGTAGTGACTCTTCGTATTCTCACTTAAAGTGTACATTATCTTTCTCTGTTCCGTAACATAAATTTGGCGACCTCATATCAGGATATTCAGGATATTATCATAAGGATATTGTTTGATATTTTGTGACTGTGATATATTCATGATGGCTACTATTTCTACACTTGATGAAGCCAAAGATTTTTTGTCAAATGTGCAAACAGTGTGTGATATAGAAAACAGAACAAAGAATGAACTTAAGCTTGTTGCTCAACAATTGGGAATTGCAGTTCACTCTCATCATTCTAAAGATCAAATTGTTGGCATGATTAATAAAAGCTTGTTTAATGTAACTCCTCCAAATGAGCAAACGCAGATTGAATTAGCTAAGTTACAGCTAGCTCTGCAGGAGGCTAAGGCTAAGGAGGCGGAGTCTCGTGTTAAGGAAGCAAATGCTCGTATTGAAGAGGCACAGGTACAGGCTCAGGCACAAATTGAACTTGCCAGGATTCAGGCAGACCATGAGTATCGCATGAAACAAGGTGGAACTGGATCATCTAGCTCTGATGATTTTGATGTGGCTAAAAATGTTAAACTTGTCCCTCCTTTTAATGAATCTGATTTAACAAAGTATTTTCAGTTGTTTGAGAGGGTAGCTACAGGTTTTAATTGGCCTAAGGAGTATTGGCCAGTACTCCTTCAAACTGTTCTCACCGGTAAAGCTCAAGTAACTTATGCATCTTTGCCTCAGGATCAGTCTGATAATTATGATGTAGTTAAGAGCTTGATTCTTAAGGCCTATGAGCTTGTTCCTGAAGCCTATAGAGTAAAATTTAGGACAACTTACAAGCAAGATAAGCAATCCCATGTTGAGTATGCAAAAATCAAAGAAGATTTGTTGGAGCAGTGGTTAAATTCTAAGAATGTGGATTCTGATTTTGACAAATTTAAGCAGATGATTTTGCTGGAGGACTTCAAAAGGTGTATTTATAAAGATGTAAGCCTGTATCTTGATGAGAAAAGAATAGATAATTTGTCTGATGCTGCAGTTTTAGCTGATGAGTATGTTCTCACTCACAAGAGATATTCTAGAGAAAAGGGAAAGCTGAGAGTAAGTACGTTGCCTCTACTCAGAGTACAGGTAACAGGAAAGAGAATAAGGATGATGTTTCTCAGGAAGTAAATACCAGCTTCACCTCTAGATTTCAGAAAAGTAAATGTACTTATTGTAGTAAGCTTGGTCATACTACGGAGAGATGTTTCAGGAGACAGCGTGATGTGAACAAAAAGGAGTCTTTAAATATTCAGTCAATTGGTCTAGTGTCCACTCTTGAGAGTTCCCAGAATTCTTTAACTGAGTTGACTGAACCTGCTTTGAGGGGTAACTTAAATTCTCATGATGGAGCTCCTCTTTTGAGCAGTAACGTGGGTGACACTCTCAAGAGTTCATGTGCTAATTTCCTGTCTGATAGTTTTGTCAGTCCTCTGGACAGTAATGACAGGAAATCAGTTCAAATATATCGTGATACAGGTGCTTGCCAATCCCTTATGCTGACCAGTGTTCTAGGCTCTAATGTTAATTCCTCTGATGAAACTGTAATCTTACAAGGTGTAGGGAAAAATTACTTCTCTGTCCCTCTGTGCAGAGTGAATTTAGAGTCTGGTTTTGTTAATGGTTCCGTTATGGTTGGGTTGGTTGAGACACTCCCAATGTCAGGTGTAACTTTCTTACTTGGAAATGATATTGGTGGAAGTCAAGTGTGTCCAGCTCCTCAGTTGTCTAGTGAGCCAGTGGCTGCGGCCCAGGATTGTGATGTCCCTGATGTGTTCCCTGCATGTGCTGTCACTAGGGCTAAGTCTAAAGTTACTGGTGATTTAGAGGATAATGATGATGATGATGTTATCCTAGCTGACACTTTTCTTGCTAATTTGGACCACTCACCAGATGAGGCAGTACCCCGTAGTGTTGATAATTTGTCTCGTCAAGAGTTGGTTGAATTGCAGGTTGCTGACCCTGAGTTGAAAGGTCTAGCTAACTCTGCTTACAGTGAAGAAGAGTCAGCCGGTGCTTCTACTTATTATTATGTAAAGTCAGGAGTACTTATGAGGAAGTGGAGACCCCCAACAGCATCAGCCGACTGTGAATGGAAGGTTGTACATCAAGTTGTCATCCCTCGTGTTTGTAGGCAGGATATCATTCGAGTGGCTCATGATTCCAGTTTGGCAGGACACCTTGGAGTGAGGAAGACTGTGGCATGCATTTTGAAACACTTCTACTGGCCAGGTATCTTCAGGGATGTTTCCTGGTATTGTAAGTCTTGTCACACCTGTCAAGTTGTGGGGAAGTGTAATCAGACCGAAAAGGTTGCACCTCTAGTTCCCATTCCTCCTTTTGAGGCGCCTTTCACCCGTGTGTTGGTGGATATTGTGGGCCCTCTTCCTAAGACTTCTTCAGGATTTTCTTATGTGTTGACCATGATTGATATGGCTACTCGTTATCCTGAAGCCATTCCACTTAGAAACATCTCAGCAAAGAACGTGGTTAAGGAAATGCTAGGGTTCTTCACCAAGTTTGGTCTGCCCAAGGAGGTACAGTCAGACCGGGGAAGTAATTTCATGTCAAACGTTTTCAAGCAGTCTCTGAAAGAGTTGGGCATCACCCAGATCACGTCTTCAGCTTACCATCCCCAGACCCAAGGAGCGTTGGAGAGATATCATCAAACACTCAAATCGATGCTCAAGAAATACTGTTTGGAACATCAGAAAGACTGGGATAAAGGTCTTCCATTCGTTGTGTTTGCTGCAAGAGAATCTCCAAATGAATCACTGGGCTTCTCACCTTTTGAACTACTGTTTGGCCATGAAGTAAGAGGACCCCTTAAGCTACTCAAGGAATGCTGGCTGTCGGAGGAAGATGACGTCAACCTGCTGGAGTATGTGATGAATTTCAAAGAACGGCTGTCCACTGCTTTACAGCTGGCGAGAGAGAATTTAGGAGCTGCTCAGGAGAAGATGAAGACTTGGTATGACAAGAAGTCCAGGTTACGCCACTTTCAGCCAGGAGATCAGGTTTTGATTCTGCTACCAGTTCATGGGCAACCTCTTCAAGCCAAGTTTAGTGGCCCTTATTTCGTGGAGAAGAAACTCAGTGATGTCAGCTATGTCATCGCCACACCAGATCGTAGAAAGAGCAAGCAACTATGTCACATCAACATGCTAAAGTTATATCACAGGCGGGACGAAAATAATCCAGTCTGCACTGTAGCTGTTCCACCCGAGTCTGCAAGTGAAGCTCTCCCATGCAGTATGAGCCTGAGTGATAGTTTGGGGAAGAATCCTGATATCATGAATGATCTCCAGACTAAGCTTTCTCAACTACCACCCAAGGAAAGGCAGGAGTTTTCGGCATTACTGCAGGAGTACCCGCAAGTGTTCCGTGCCACTCCAGGAAGAACCACTGTGTTGATGCATGATGTCGATGTTGGAGACGCAAAGCCAATTAAATTGCCTCCTTACCGTGTGAACCCAGTGAAAGTTCCTCTCATCCAGAAGGAGCTTGGCTACCTGTTGGACCACAAGATGATTGAGCCCTGTCAGAGCGAGTGGAGTTCTCCTGTCACTCTAGTCCCTAAGCCAGGTGGGTCACAGAGGCTTTGCATTGACTACAGACGTGTTAATCAGATAACTAAAACAGACACTTACCCTCTCCCTCGTGTGGAATATTGCATAGACAAGATCGGAAAGGCTAGGTACATAAGTAAGTTTGATTTGTTAAAGGGATACTGGCAAGTACCTATGACTGAACGTGCTAGGGAGATCTCATGTTTTGTAACACTAGGAAAGGCTTTTGCATGTTCTGTAATGCCGTATGGTATGAAGAATGCACCAGCCACATTTCAGAAGCTCATGAATGTTGTAACAGAGGGTTTGGCAGGGTGTGTTGTTTATATTGATGATGTATTAATCTTCAGTGACAACTGGAAAGATCACCTATGCCATGTCAGTAAATTTCTTGACCGTTTAGTTCATGCTAATCTTGTAGCTAATTTATCAAAGTGTGAGTTTGGTCAAGCTAAAGTTCAGTACCTTGGGTATGTAATTGGTGATGGACATGTTGCACCACCAGGAGCTAAGGTTCAGGTTATAAGTGATCTTCCCAGACCTAAAAGTAGGAAAGAGCTACAAAGATTTTTGGGAATGGTAGGTTATTACAGGAGATTTGTTCTTAACTTTTCTATTCTTGTATCACCACTTACAGACCTACTGAAAAAGGGAGTTGAATTTGTCTGGACCGATAACTGTGAATCCTCTTTCAACAAACTTAAAGCTATTCTATTAAGTCAGCCAGTGCTCGCTACTCCAAATTTTGCTAAGCCTTTTAAGATGGCTGTTGATGCAAGTGATACAGGAGCTGGGGCTGTTTTGCTGCAAGAGGATGATCAGGGTATTGAACATCCTGTATCTTATTACAGTAAGAAGTTCACTCCACCTCAAAAGAACTACTCAACTATTGAGAAAGAGCTTTTGGCCTTGATTTTGGGTTTACAGCATTTTTCATTTTATTTGTGTTCTGGTTTTGACCCCATAGTCATTTATACCGATCATAACCCACTGAAATTCCTTAGTAAGTTTAAAGATAAAAATCAGAGATTGACAAGATGGAGTCTACTTCTTCAGGAGTATTCATTAGACATACAACATGTCAAGGGGAAAGAAAATGTTATTGCAGATTGCTTATCCAGACTTTAGACAGATTGTTTTAGAGTAATAAGAAATTTCCTTTGTAAATTTCTTTTTTCTTTGTGGGGAGGTGTTACATAGCCTATGATTTCATCATCCTTTGTGTAATTTTAACGCACAGTATGCTGCATGTTTGATCACGAGCGTGTTCTGCCTCAGTTCCCCCTTCTACCGTTATAGTAGAGTAAGTCGTTCTCTCTGTTGTCCAGAGCGGGATTGTCAACTCTATGTCCCCATGGCTTCATTTGCGCGTCCTTATTACAAGTTGTATCAAGCTCTCCTGGCTCCTATATAATGAGCTCAGTCTCTGCATCATTGCCACTTAGATCTGCTCCTCATTTTGTTCACATCTCTGTCCTCCCCTGTACAGATATTATTATTGTGAGTGCTCAAGAAGTCTCCAACCATCTAGCAGCTGTGTGTAATTTGAGTATAACTGTTGTTGCATTTTTTCTTGTACTGTATAGCATAAGTTTAATTTGTAGGCCTAGTGAAGTTTTTGTAATTCGTGTGGTGTTCTTTATGTCAGTCATTTTTGATAATAGTTTGTATCTGTAATTATTTATCTGGCATTCACTGAGTATTATCTGGTATCTCATTTTATCAGGGCTGACTTAGATAAATTTACTCTTGCTAATTTCGTGTTAATAGAGGCTATTGCAGTTAACCATATATTTAACCTGTTTTTGCCATTACATTATCCTTATGAGTCCTGAATGTTTTGTTGTTAGTTTGTGCATTAAACTTTAACTTGTAATTTTACCTAACTCTTTTGTTTTGAACCTGGAACTTTACGGGACAGTAGTGACTCTTCGTATTCTCACTTAAAGTGTACATTATCTTTCTCTGTTCCGTAACAATATATATATATATATATATATATATATATATATATATACACATACATATATATATATATATATATATATATATAAAATAGAGAGAGAGAGAGAGACAGACAGATGGCAAGAGACAAATATTGGTGGAGAGTTCATTGAGGCCCTATGCATCCCGTGGGGTGTCACAGGAAATGATTGACTGATTGATTGATTGATATATATATATATATATATATATATATATATATATATATATATATATATATATCATGTACACCAGGAAACCATTTACTACGCTGGGTGGTAACATATACCCAAATTATGACACCTGGTGGTTAAAGTGAGTATTGAAGGTGCTGCAATCGGATTGAGCTGTGCAGGTTTATATCCAAGGGGTGGATAGGGTTTATTGCCCATGCAATACCACTCAGGGATGAATGAGGCTGGTCACTCTCATCTTAATCCAACTTGCCTAGCCCCGGGCTCCTACGCTCCTCATGGGGCAACACAAGATTGGATGATGGATGGATGGATGGATGTATATATATAATTATCACTATCATCATTAGGCTTGTGCAGTGCTTCTCAAATGTTTCCACGTCATTCCCCAGTTGTGGGTATCTTGACATCCTCGTGGCCCCCATAAGTTTTTCCTCAAGTCCCCCACAAATAGTGATCAAGAAAACTGTTTCGGTGTTTTACATTTATTGTAATGCTTACAACTATCACTCAGAATGCATATTTTCTTACATATCAAAGTGATGGATGACTGTTTGGTTTCAGTCAGTCGCCTGATTCGACTGAGTCACTGATAACGCACGTCTGATATCTGGGTCCATATCGAACTGGTTTCGGTTTTTACATTTTATGTGTGGGTGGGTGGAGACACCAGATTCACATTAATATGTTATGGAAAAGGGAAGAGGACTCTAAGTGCGATTTCACTAACTTTTGGGTATGACTGATACAAAGAGCACCAGAACACACTCAGAGGTTTTTCCGCATTAAAGTCTCTGGCAGCAGATTCATTCTTGAGGTGAAGGAATTCGTCCTGAACATCATCGGGAATGGCAGCAACATCAGGAGTGTCAGAAATGATTCCTCACCAATTTCCCTTCTTCCTCCTTGAATTCTGGGAAGTATTTTATGAGCTCACTTTCCAAGGATTTCAGATGCTGAGTTATTTCACTTTTGAGTGATGGGTGAAGCAGGAGATCCTTTTCAATCTCATCAAGAAGACGAAAGATTTCCAAACATGGCAAAATTTTCTGCATTCACTTTCCTTTGCCAGTGCTGGAGTTTAGTAAGAAATGCAAGCATGCAGTCCATAAGGTGAAATACTTTTCTTTCCTTGCCTTGCAGTTTGGGTTTCAGAAAATTTAGCTGCTCAAAAATGTCGTCCAGTTACGCAAAACCTGACTCCCTCAACACCTGGTTGAAGAGACAATATATTAAAATCATCCTTCCCTTTCATTTCCAGGAACACTTTAAATTCTCTCCGAAGCTCAAATACTCTGATCACAACACTGTCCTTGGAAAGCTTTCGCACTTTTGTGTAATAGAGGAGCAATTAATGCTCTGAATCCATGTCTTCACGGAGTTGCTGGAGAAGGCGAGAGTTCAGATTTCCTGTTTTCACAAAGTTGGCACATTTAACCATTGCCTCCAGGATCTTGCAAACGCATTTTGACGCCAGTGCAAAACGATGAATCATACAGTGAAACATTTGCACATTCGGAGACACTTCCTTGACATTGGCATCACCAGGGCCACATCAGTACAGACTCCACAATTATTTTCCCAGGATGTTCGGTAGCTAAGAACAAATCGTCATCTTTTCCATCACATCTAAATCCTTTGTGGTAACATTAAACTGCGTACAGAACGTATATTCATGTTTGTTGTCATGTATGCATACATACTGTACCTAACAAACACGAATAGCTGTGCACAAAACTCATCCCTTGCCTCATACAACTGTACTGTGAACATACCAACTGGAGATAGTTTAATCTCCCTTTTCACTTGTTCCATGATATCAGCAAACATTTCACTGATATTCCAATTTACTCTGTAGTTTGACGAAGACTGAATTTAATGTGCACTTGGCTTTCCAAGAACCCACTTGACCATCTTTATACCACAGGGCTTAATGAAAGTTTCACCAATCAGCTGGGCTTTTTCTTCCTTGTTGTTTCACAGGAAACCTCATATGATGTTGTAATGCCGGTAATTTATATTATAAAGATGCCGCTACTCACCAGTGTATTGCTGGAAATAATTTATATACCACCGCTGACCACCAGTGTAATGGTCCGAACTTTAGGGGGTATCGTCACTTAATACAACCAGTGTGATGTTCAGAAAATTTTTAAATCACCTTCAATGTATTACAGAAACTACTTGGATATCACCACTGGCCACCAGGGTACTGTACCGAATTTAAAGATGAGACTATTAATAGGGTCAGTATGGTAATGGGAATTGAGTATGTTACATAGCCTATGATTTCATCATCCTTTGTGTAATTTTAACGCACAGTATGCTGCATGTTTGATCACGAGCGTGTTCTGCCTCAGTTCCCCCCTTCTACCGTTATAATGGACTGAGTCGTCCTTTCTGTTGTTCAGAGCAGGATTTTCAGCTCTTTGTCCCCATGGCTTCATTTGCGCGTCCTTCTTACAAGTTGTATCAAGCTCTGCTGGCCCCTATATAATGAGCTCAGTCTCTGCTTCATTGCCACTTAGATCTACTCCTCATTTTGTTCACATCTCTGTCCTCCCCTGTACCGTTATTATTGTTGTGAGTGCTCCGGAAGTCTCCAACCATCTAGCAGCTGTGTAATTTGAGTATAACTGTTATTGCATTTTTTCCTTGTACTGTATAGCATAAGTTTAATTTGTAGGCCTAGTGAAGTTTTTGTAAATCATGTAGTGTTCTTTATGTCAGTCATCATTAATAATATTTTGTATCTGTAATAATTTATCTTGCATTTACTGAGCATTACCCAGTGTATTTTCATTTTAACAGGGCTGACTTAGATAAATTTACTCATGCTAATTTCGTGTTAATAGAGGCTATTGCAGTTAACCATATATTTAACCTGTTTTTTGCCATTACATTATCCTTATGAGTCCTGAATGTTTTGCTGTTAGTTTGAGCATTAAACTTTAACTTGTAATTTTACCTAACTCTTTTGTTTTGAACCTGGAACTTTACGGGACTGTAGTGATTTTTAGTATTCTCACTTAAAGTGTACATTATCTTTCTCTGTTCCGTAACATAAATTTGGCGACCTCATATCAGGATATTCAGGATATTATCATAAGGATATTGCTTGATATTTTGTGACTGTGATTTATTCATGATGTCTACTATTACTACACTTGATGAAGCCAAAGATTTTTTGTCAAATGTGCAAACAGTGTGTGATGTAGAAAACAGAACAAACAATGAACTTAAGCTTGTTGCTCAATTGGGAATTGCAGTTCACTCTCATCATTCTAAAGATCAAATTGTTGGCATGATTAATAAAAGCTTGTTTAATGTAACTCCTCCAAATGAGCAAATGCAGATTGAATTAGCTAAGTTACAGCTAGCCCTGCAGGAGGCTCGTGTGCAGGAAGCTGAATTTCAAGCACGTGCTAAGGAGGCTGAGTCTCAGGCTAAGGAGGCTTGTGTTAAGGAGGCTGAATTTCAAGCAAATGCTAAGGAGGCGGAGTCTCAGGCTCGTATTCAGGAGGCTGAATTTCAGGCAAATGCTCGTATTCAAGAGGCACAGGTACAGGCTCAGGCACAAATTGAACTTGCTAGGATTCAGGCAGACCATGAGTATCGCATGAAACAAGGTGGAACTGGATCATCTAGCTCTGATGATTTTGATGTGGCTAAAAATGTTAAACTTCTCCCTCCTTTTAATGAATCTGATTTAACCAAGTATTTTCAGTTGTTTGAGAGGGTAGCTACAGGTTTTAATTGGCCCAAAAAGTATTGGCCAGTACTCCTTCAAACTGTTCTCACCGGTAAAGCTCAAGTAACTTATGCATCTTTGCCTCAGGATCAATCTGATAATTATGATGTAGTTAAGAGCTTGATTCTTAAGGCCTATGAGCTTGTTCCTGAAGCCTATAGAGTAAAATTTAGGACAACCTACAAGCAAGATAAGCAATCCCATGTTGAGTATGCAAAAATCAAAGAAGATCTGTTAGAGCAGTGGTTAAATTCTAAGAATGTGGATTCTGATTTTGGTAAATTTAAGCAGATGATTTTGCTGGAGGACTTCAAGAGGTGTATTTATAAAGATGTAAGCCTATATCTTGATGAGAGAAGAATAGATAATTTGTCTGATGCTGCAGTTTTAGCTGATGAATATGTTCTCACTCACAAGAGATATTCTAAAGAAAAAGGGAAAGCTGAGAGTAAGTACGTTGCCTCTACTCAGAGTACAGGTACCAGGAAAGAGAATAAAGATGATGTTTCTCAGGAAGTAAATACCAGCTCCACCTCTAGATTTCAGAAAAGTAAATGTACTTATTGTAGTAAGCTTGGTCATACTACGAAGAAATGTTTCAGGAGACAGCGTGATGTGAACAAAAAGGAGTCTTTAAATATTCAGTCAATTGGTCTAGTGTCCACTCTTGAGAGTTCCCAGAATTATTTAACTGAGTTAACTGAACCTGCTTTGAGGGGTAACTTAAATTTTTATGATGGAGCTCCTCTTTTGAGCAGTAACGTGGGTGACACTCTCAAGAGTTCATGTGCTAATTTCCTGTCTGATGGTTTTGTCAGTCCTCTGGACAGTAATGACAGGAAATCAGTTAAAATATATCGTGATACAGGTGCTTGCCAATCCCTTATGCTGACCAGTGTTCTAGGCTCTAATGTTAATTCCTCTGATGAAACTGTAATCTTACAAGGTGTAGGGAATAATTACTTCTCTGTCCCTCTCTGCAGAGTGAATTTAGAGTCTGGTTTTGTTAATGGTTCCGTTATGGTTGGGTTGGTTGAGACACTCCCAATGTCAGGTGTAACTTTCTTACTTGGAAATGATATTGGTGGAAGTTAAGTGTGTCCAGCTCCTCAGTTGTCTAGTGAGCCAGTGGCTGCATCCCAGGATTGTGGTGTCCCTGATGTGTTCCCTGCATGTGCTGTCACTAGGGCTAAGTCTAAAGTTACTGGTGATTTAGAGGATAATGATGATGATGATGTTATCCTAGCTGACACTTTTCTTGCTATTTTGGACCACTCACCCAGATGAGGCAGTACCCCGTAGTGTTGATAATTTGTCTTGTCAAGAGTTGGTTGAGTTGCAGGTTGCTGACCCTGAGTTGAAAGGTCTAGCTAACTCTGCTTGCAGTGAGGAAGAGTCAGCTGGTGCTTCTACTTGTTATTATATAAAGTCAGGAGTACTTATGAGGAAGTGGAGAGCCCCAACAGTATCAGCCGACTGTGAATGGGAGGTTGTACATCAAGTTGTCATCCCTCGTGTTTGTAGGCAGGATATCATTAGAGTGGCTCATGATTCCAGTTTGGCAGGACACCTTGGAGTGAGGAAGACTGTGGCACGCATTTTGAAACACTTCTACTGGCCAGGTATCTTCAGGGATGTTTCCTGGTATTGTAAGTCTTGTCACACCTGTCAAGTTGTGGGGAAGTGTAATCAGACCGAAAAGGTTGCACCTCTAGTTCCCATTCCTCCTTTTGAGGCGCCTTTCACCCGTGTGTTGGTGGATATTGTGGGCCCTCTTCCTAAGACTTCTTCAGGATTTTCCTATGTGTTGACCCTGATTGATATGGCTACTCGTTATCCTGAAGCCATTCCACTTAGAAATATCTCAACAAAGAACGTGGTTAAGGAAATGCTAGGGTTCTTCACAAAGTTTGGTCTGCCCAAGGAGGTACAGTCAGATCGGGGAAGTAGTTTCATGTCAAATGTTTTCAAGCAGTCTCTGAAAGAGTTGGGCATCACCCAGATCACGTCTTCAGCTTACCATCCCCAGACTCAAGGAGCGTTGGAGAGATATCATCAAACACTCAAATCGATGCTCAAGAAATACTGTTTGGAACATCAGAAAGACTGGGATAAAGGTCTTCCATTTGTTGTATTTGCCGCAAGAGAATCTCCAAATGAATCACTGGGTTTCTCACCTTTTGAACTACTGTTTGGCCATGAAGTAAGAGGACCCCTTAAGCTACTCAAGGAATGCTGGCTGTCGGAGGAAGATGATATCAACCTGCTGGAGTATGTGATGAAGTTCAAAGAACGGCTGTCCACTGCTTTACAGTTGACGAGAGAGAATTTAGGAGCTGCTCAGGAGAAGATGAAGACTTGGTATGATAAGAAGTCCAGGTTATGCCACTTTCAGCCAGGAGATCAGGTTTTGATTCTGCTACCGGTTCATGGGCAACCTCTTCAAGCTAAGTTTAGTGGTCCTTATTTCGTGGAGAAGAAACTCAGTGATGTCAACTATATCATCGCCACACCAGATCGTAGAAAGAACAAGCAGCTTTGTCACATCAACATGCTAAAATTATATCACAGGCGGGACGAAAATAATCCAGTCTGCACTGTAGCTGTTCCACCCGAGTCTGCAAGTGAAGCTCTCCCATGCAGCATGAGCCTGAGTGATAGTTTGGGAAAGAATCCTGATATCATGAATGATCTCCAGACTAAGCTTTCTCATCTACCTCCCAAGGAAAGGCAGGAGTTTTCGGCATTACTGCAGGAGTACCCGCAAGTGTTCCGTGCCACTCCAGGAAGAACTACTGTGTTGATGCATGATGTCGATATTGGAGACGCAAAGCCAATTAAACTGCCTCCTTACTGTGTGAACCCAGTGAAAGTTCCTCTCATCCAGAAGGAGCTTGGCTACCTGTTGGACCACAAGATGATTGAGCCCTGTCAGAGCGAGTGGAGTTCTCCTGTCACTCTAGTCCCTAAGCCAGGTGGGTCACAGCGGCTTTGCATTGACTACAGACGTGTTAATCAGATAACTAAAACAGACACTTACCCTCTCCCTTGTGTGGAAGATTGCATAGACAAGATCGGAAAGGCTAGGTACATAAGTAAGTTTGATTTGTTAAAGGGATACTGGCAAGTACCTATGACTGAACGTGCTAGGGAGATCTCATGTTTTGTAACACTAGGAAAGACTTTTGCATGTTCTGTAATGCCATATACAGATTGTTTTAGAGTAATAAGAAATTTCCTTTGTAAATTTCTTTTTTCTTTGTGGGGAGGTGTTACATAGCCTATGATTTCATCATCCTTTGTTTAATTTTAACGCACAGTATGCTGCATGTTTGATCACGAGCGTGTTCTGCCTCAGTTCCCCCCTTCTACCGTTATAGTGGAGTGAGTCGTCCTTTCTGTTGTTCAGAGCAGGATTTTCAGCTCTTTGTCCCCATGGCTTCATTTGCGCATCCTTCTTACAAGTTGTGTCAAGCTCTGCTGGCCCCTATATAATGAGCTCAATCTCTGCTTCATTGCCACTTAGATCTACTCCTCATTTTGTTCACATCTCTGTCCTCCCCTGTACCGTTATTATTGTTGTGAGTGCTTCGGAAGTCTCCAACCATCTAGCAGCTGTGTAATTTGAGTATAACTGTTATTGCATTTTTTCCTTGTACTGTATAGCATAAGTTTAATTTGTAGGCCTAGTGAAGTTTTTGTAATTCATGTAGGGTTCTTTATGTCAGTCATCATTAATAATATTTTGTATCTGTAATAATTTATCTTGCATTTACTGAGCATTACCCAGTGTATTTTCATTTTAACAGGGCTGACTTAGATAAATTTACTCATGCTAATTTCGTGTTAATAGAGGCTATTGCAGTTAACCATATATTTAACCTGTTTTTTGCCATTACATTATCCTTATGAGTCCTGAATGTTTTGTTGTTAGTTTGAGCATTAAACTTTAACTTGTAATTTTACCTAACTCTTTTGTTTTGAACCTGGAACTTTACGGGACTGTAGTGATTTTTAGTATTCTCACTTAAAGTGTACATTATCTTTCTCTGTTCCGTAACAAGTAACACAAAGTTCTGAAACAATTCTAGTTATCAGTGAACAGCTAAGGGATTTATTAAAAATTATAGGGGGGATGGGAGGTGTGGTATCGTGATCCTCCTTATGGCTAAGCCACCCATGTATTGACCTTGTATTATTCCTTTAAACTTCCCAAAGCAGCTGCCATTAAGGAACCGAGCTTGTTTTAGGGTAAAGTCCGAACTATTTGGTGTGATTTTATCCCCTTTACTTCGAATTAGATACTAATGAATTACCTGGTATGTGTCCAAACAGTTAGGATCAATTTTTTGGCTGAATAGGGTAGCGTGATATTTAAGCTGGCTCGGGTTCACGTGTCTGTTTTTCTCCCTAGTACACCTTGCGGGCCGCCCATTACATGCTTATCAGAGAAGGATACTTGGAAACCCAAACTGGGATGTTGCATTAATTTTGATGATATTATCATTGTTCAAACTCTGTTTACTCACTACTCCCGTCACTATTTCCTCTGACATCACTTTAACCAGAATGACCCGCGGGCTACATCAGGCGTCGTCCTCCTTGGTCACTGGAGGACTTGGGGAGGGACGATACTAAACAATATGAAATGTCACTTTCTTAATAATACACTCTATACGCTTTGCAACAATAAAATTGCAATTCAATGGTGAGAACTGTTCATAACCACTCAGTACAGTTAACAGTAAAACTCGAAGGACCTGACAATATTTACAAATCCTCCTAGCATTTATCCCAGTAAATCCACTCTAATTACATTATTCCCCTTATGAATTATAATAAAGTAAACTCCCCAACCTTTTTTAATGTACACTTATCTAGATTTTTGCCTAACACAACGAATGGAGGGGGAGGGGGGTATGAAAAGTCTGTAAGTGTGGTGACGTGACTGGCAGCTTATGACTTGCTTGGTGTTAAGATCTGCGGATGGAACGGGAACTGATGGTAGAGTCACGGAAGAATTTTTGCTGTTGAACACGACTATTAATTATTCTATCCTCCGTAACTCTCAATGTGAAAACAACGGACGGGGAGAATATAAGGGCTTTATCACTAACCTGCGGATGGAACGGGAACTGATGGTAGAGTCACGCGCTTATAGCATGCTCTCGTCTTATATAAGCTAGGATACCGGTCCGATTGCATCCAAGGATGTCAACTTCCGGTTAACAAACATGTCTTGTATCACTCATTTTGGGACTGACCTTTTTAGAGCTTAGGGTGTCTCACAATGATTACACGACGATGGTGAAAATTTGAGTATTATCGATAATGATCTCATCACTTGATATTAAGGGACGGATGGCTGTATTTGTTATGGATAATGAAATAATGGGCTAATTTTAATGCAATTTTACTAAGTGGTGTGATACCTACTTACGTGTGTAGAGTGCTGAGGCGATACATGAAATAGAGAGAAAAAAAATAAAATTTGAAAAAAAATGCTTGAAACTAGGCCTATTTTGGATGACTTCTCGGTAATAAATATATTGACATTTGCAAATTATCAGTGCATCGGTAATAAATAAATATATTGACATTTGCAAATTATCAGTGCATCGGTAATAAATAAATATATTGACATTTGCAAATTATCAGTGCATAACTTATTCAATGATTAATTATTCCAAGAAAAAAATCTTTCGAAATAAGGGATTTTTTTGTTAAGAAAACAATATAAAACTTAAAAGATTTACACTATGGTGAAAAATCTGCATCTATGCATTTAAATAATATTTAAGATATGTTATTTATAAAAATTTCTCTTGCGATTGAAGAAAATTTCATGACAAACACACACAAAAAAAATGAAGTAAATATCATGAAAACTAAGGATACAGTTACACTTTAAAGATGAATAACTTACATTTGAGAAAAACAGGCTTTTCTTGCAGCGACTGGGGTCTCAGAACGAACCAGCAGTATACTCCAGATCTTTCCTGAGTCTACTGTTCCTACTTTTCCTTTTGTATGGAGTGTCCAATCTTGCTTCCCTATTCTTGAGGTACCTACTTGTACATGGATGTTGTGAGTTTGATGCCAAAATCTTCTACCAGACAACTCGCAATGTAGCCAGCATTATAATCACTCACAGCGGTTGCGGTCGCAAACCCCACAATCCTCCTCGATGTTGACTTGATTTGGGGGGATATTTTCCAGATCCGTGAGTGCAAATGTTCATTTCTGTTTTGTGTTAATCCTTTAATACACCGTGTCATTATTTCATCTGTTGTATGTTGATATATAGCTTCCACCTCTTGCTCTTTGTTCAGATGGAAAAATACCTTCATTTTGGAGTGGGACTCGGGTATTTCTCCCTTTGCAATACTCTTGTTATAAAAACACCAAGATGTTTCACCTGTAGGACACTTGTCATGCTTGGGATCTAATTCTGTAGATGTGCAGTGATAAAATGTAGAAAGAATTTCATCCCTCATTTCACTAGCACATGTCCCAATTTTTCTACCCAGGCTAAGTTGATAGTAATACTGGAGATTATCGATTACTACAGCTGTCAGTTTGTTTCTTCCTCCAAAAGAACCTTTTCTTTTCTTCCCTGAAGCCTTTTTCAAGTTCCGTAGGGCAGTACCAAGCCGTTTAGCAACATGATTTACACATTCTACCTTGATAATCTCACATGCATCACCATAGGGTCCTTTACCGTCATTCACTTTTTGTACAGAGAGGAAAGCTGTAGAATACTGTCGCCATCGGAGACAAATGATGTGTAGAACAAACTGTGTTCTTTTGACCTTCCCCATATCTTCACAGCTGCAGCAGCCTCCATTCCTCCAGGTGAACCTTCATAATTTTTCTCACAATGAGGGCGGTGCTCATCCATCCACATCTCATACTCGGCCTCTGTCATCTTTGCGTTTTTCACTTGCTTTTTCTTACCAACACACAGAGAACAAAGCTTGCTGCATATTTCATAGTCCACTATCAGTCCCGTGTTTACATCAACGACTGCACCAACTCCAAAATTAGACTTGTGTCCCCTCCTGTGCCAAGATCCATCAAATGAAACGTCACACTTCACATCTCCGTCCACACACTCATTCAGTTCTGCATTTCTTTCATACACAGCTCTCCTACACACATCTAAAACACTTTTTGCTTTAGCTACAGCAGTTTCTGTTATGTGCTTGGCATAGCGTATGAAGGTTTTCTGTGTGAATGTCTTCAAACCCAAGAATGACACGACTTTCATAACCCACACCTAAAAGCATCATACAGTAAACTAATAACTGGGTAAGAGGATGGTATTTTTTCTCTTTCACTGTTTTCGGTGTGTCAAGCACCACATGACCACACTCACACTGCACTAGCATGTAAGTATCAATTTGGTGATGGATAAATTTCACTCTAACTCGTGGAGTGGCACATGAGGGACACAACATATTCTTCAATATATGTTCTATATATTTCTCATCAACAATTATCTTCGTCACTTCAGTAGTTTCTGGTTTTTCTTCATGTTCTGTAATAAATTATCTTCTTTTCTGATAGCTCGACGGTGGTTTAGTGGTGGTGGTGGTGGTCGAGGTGTCGCCACGTGTTACATCACCGGTGATAGCGGCGGCGGCGGCCTGTTCACGTTTTACCCTCCTTGCCTCTGCCAACGGATTTCTAGCAAATCTTTGCATACTTCAGCGATGCAGCTTTTCTCTTGTTAGCTTTTGGCATGATGTAGATGTTCCCAGGAAGAAAATACAAGACGTAGCATATCAGAAAACACGGGGAAAAACTCGCGTACAAGCAGCCTTTCCTCCCCCTCCAACCACTTGTTGCACACTGAATCGATCGGGCCAGCCAAGCTCACAGCAGGGCTTCCTTGAGCTCCGCTCATCCTACCCCTGTATCAAGTCAGTTTTACCCTAAATTCCTATGTTTTACCCTAAATAGTCGGCAACACTGACTTCGATAATATATCATACATAGACACAGTATGTATATAAGATAAAGGCAAATTGGATGAAATATGTAAAGAACCATATATTTATTTTAAGAAAACAAAAATACAGTATTTATGTAAAAAGGCAACCTAGATGAAATATGTAAAGAACTCCATATCCTGCATTTAAAGAAAACAGAAATACAGTATTTATATTAGAAAAGGGCAAATTGGATGAAATATGGAAAGAATTCCATATTTTGCATTAAAAGAAAACAAAAAACAAGTAGAGTAAAAGCAACCTAGTTTCTCTATGATTTATCTTATTTCCATTAGAATTGTTTTTGTTTAATCAGAGAACACAAGTATATTAAGAATAATAAGTTTTGAAAATAATTGTAACTTGAAATTATATACAGAGTTTCTCTATGTTTTATCTTATTTCCATTAGAATTTTTTTTGTTTAATCAGAGAACACAAGTATATTTAGAATAATAAAAAGTTTTGAAAATAACTGTACCTTGAAATCATATACAGACCAACAAATTTTTCAAACCCCTTTAAAGTTATTAGATATTTGCAGCCTCTGAACATGTTGCATCACTTTTAACATTATTCATTGCTTTTAGCATGTTGTCCCCAAAGTTCAGGTTATGAGAAGATATTTTCAAGCGTTTCATGTGATATATTGCATGCATTAGGCCACGTAATGTTTCATTTTTAAGAGAGGGTCTGAGAAAAGTTTTGGTTAGATTTAGCTGGCTAAAAAAACGTTCAACCGCTGCATTTGAAAAGGGTAGCGAGAGGAGGGTGGATATGACTATGGCTAAATTGGGATAACATGGCAGTCCTGCATCATTTTTCCTATTCAGCACAATATTCCAGTACTTTGTGAAATGGAGTTGATTTGAAAGTTCTTCATCTAAATAGTGCATTCTCCATTCCTCATCAACAAGATTTTTATTAGCATACTTTGCTAACTGTGGCAGTTCATCAAATAAACATGCTAAGGATGGAGGATTCAGAGTGGATGCAGAACGAGGGTTTATGCAGGCCACTACTTCGTGAATTTTGTCATTTAGTGAAAATCTGTTCTGAATTTGGAATACAGCTTCTATCAAGAAAGACTGACATGATTTATAAAACTGTGAAAGTTCCTGTTTAGTTACTGTTCCTGATTCTTTTTAGGTCACTTAATGTTGCTGATGCACTCACTCCTAGATATATATTCTCAACTGGAATAAAAGCACTTGAAAAAATGGGCAGAGCAGGACTAATGAATGAAATGTCAGCATTCTTAACAAAACTCACATCCATAAAGTCAGAACACAAGCTTCTGATGAGTTTACATGTCTCAGTTTTCAATGTGAAGAAATTTGGAGCCTCAGACTGGAAGAGAGTATTATAACTGTTAAACTTACCCAAGTTGTAGTCAAGAAATTCGAGGTAGGCTCGAGTAAATTTGTTTTTTAATGCAGTAACAATCATGTCATTGACCTGTGTTGGGTCACTAAAAGCCAGTTCTGTAAAATACAACTCCAGTGCATCCCATTGTTCCAACAGTCTCTTCACACATGCCTACAGAGATAGCCATCTGGTTTGGCCTGGAGCCAGGATTTTATGAGGTTCAATGTCAACGAATTTTTGAAATTCTTGGAATGCTCTTTTCCTCTTGGAGTTAAGACTAAAGTGTGCAAAAATGCTACGGCATAAATCTTCAACATATTTAGCAAGTTTGAGGCATATATTTGATACACAGAGATGAATCATGTGGCATGAACATTTGACAGTTATGACATGAGGCAAAGATTCTCTTAATAATGAAGCTACTGAATGGTTGGCTCCCATCATAACATTGGTAGTGTCAGAACAAAACCCAACAATATTATCAAGAGGAATGTCTTTTGATGTGAAACATTCTTTTAGGGCACTGAACAGTCCTACAGCTGAACTATCATTAACCTCTATCAAATCTATAAAGGTGTTTTCAAGCTTCCCTTTCTCAAAATACTGTGCTAATACACACAATTATTTTGTGGTACTCCTGTCTGTCGTCTCATCTATAATGACAGAAAAAAGCCTTTCACGTAAGATTCAAAATAGTTCATTACCAAAATGCTTTCCAAACACTTGCCTAATTATGTTTGAGGCTCTCTGCTTCCCCAATTTTACTTTCTTTAGAGACATCATATCAGGAAACATTGCTTTTAACAGGTCTAGAAAGGGTTCACACAATGAAATGGGCAAGTGATGCTCTGACAGAAAAGCACACACCTGAAATTCAATTTTGCGTGCCGATTTTTCTATTGGGTCATTTGCTATCACATAACTGGCAATTGTCTCTGTCTTTGAAATTTGCATACTAAGGTGTTTGTGTCTTTGAGAACGTGAATGTCTAGTAATTTCAGATTCTCCACATGTTATGTCCATGTTACAAATTTTATAGAAAGCATAGTCTTTCCTACTAGTTGATCTGATTTTGATATCCACCCAGCAAACTGAGGTTCAGCCTTCCAACTTTCACGCCATTTTTGAGGGTACATATTCATTTTACAAGCTTTACTTTTCTTCTTAGGAGGGGTGTTTGGGCCACCTTGAACTTTTGAGGTTGTTGGTGTTCCTGGGTCATCACAACTAGAAGAGCCTGTTTCATCATCCATCTTGCAGGAAACAACAAACATTTTAAACTGATAAGATTTAAGGATTTTCATATGATTAGAGGTGGCATCATGTCATTGTGGTACAGTTACGTAGGACTCCCTGAAACCTGCCGAAATCCTTTCATTTACGATCCCCACATATCACACTGCTCAAAAACATGACTGTGCTCATCCCTCAACAAACGAAATAAAACAAACTGTCTAAGTGTCGGCTTCTTTGGTCTACACTCTGGCCACCTACAGACTCAAACACCACAACCACAAATCCACAACATATAATTTCGTACAGTGTGCCAACCATTCTCAAATTACCAACTTCACTGTAGTCATATTACCAGTACAAACAGTAGTTACTTGAGTAAACAAAAGAACAGAATTACACCCGACTTGCACACGCTATACCGTCTCCCAGCCTCCAGCCCAACGTCTCTCAGCCACGTGAGTCAGATGACGTTGCCACATCTGAGCCAATCCGGCACAACCGTTTCGGTATTCAGTGTGGCGCGCAGTTTGAAACCAGAGTTTTTTGTGTTCATTTCTATAAAAGGTTTGTATATTAATCTTATTTTTCGATTGACTGTGACGCATTTCTCTTTTTTTTTTTTTTTTTTTTTGCATTTTGGCTAAATTACCCTAAAATTACCCTATATTATGCATTACCCTAAACACTACTCCAGAAGGAGTCTGATTACCCTAGTTAGGGTAATTTACCCTAAAATGGAAGCCCTGGCTCACAGCTGCTAGCCAAGAAGCTGCCAGACACCTCTAGCATAAATATTTACAAAAACACAAATAAAATGCAAAAAAATGCCGAAAAATCATGGGACATAGTCAAACCATTTGGAGCACCACATGCAGCGAGGGGGTGTGGCTTGTTTACAGCGGGACCTTTAAACTACGCATAAACATTTAAATATTATGCGTGCCACCCCAGAAACGCCTGGAAACTATTCCCGAGACGTTTGTTCATTTTCAGAGCGCTTCAACTCTTTTTCACCATTTTGGTCGATTTTTCGCTTAAAATACAGCGTTTTCGTCATGACGTTCGGACGTTATTTTGTTGGTTAAGCTTGGCTTGGTATTGCGCACAGCGATCGATATTTTGAGATTAACAATACATAGGATATTATGAACTGTTTCTTCCCTTCTGGCATGTTCTCAATTAGTATTTCTATCACTAGAATGGATTAGGACTGAAAGATAACTTTGAATTTACTCAATTGGAAGATTATGAAGACTCGGCTAATTTAAATGTTCGCCAAACTCTGCTACCAGTGTGTTTTATGGTGGGGGGAGGGGGGAAGGAGAGGGAGGAAGTGTGGTCGGCTGATGTAATACCTAATGTGACCTACATAATACAGTTATCGAGCTCCTAACTTAGTTCTACAATATAAAAAATAAATCACACTTTTACTATACTTATATCTTAACTTACTGACACTATATTGCACTTGAGTTATGTTGTTGGAAAGTATCACTCCCATCCAATCTCTGTTTTGCCACACTCCGGTCATAGCACTTGAAGAAACTGGGGTCTTTCTCCGAATACTGAAGGTGGACTGTCGTCAGATGATGACTCAGCTTACTAGGCATCGTAGCATCATTCCCTAGCACTTTGAGACACAGCACACACTAAGCTTTCTCGGCATCGAGGATTGATGTAAATCCGTGGTTAATGTACACATCATTGTACTTCCACTTCTTTGCACCACAGGCAGCCATGGCATATATATATATATATATATATATATATATATATATATATATATATATATATATATATATATACAAATAGAAACAGACAAATATATATATATATATATATATATATACAAATAGAAACAGACAAATATATATATATATATATATATATATATATACAGACATACAAATAGAAACAGACAAATATATATATATATATATATATATATATATATATATATATATATACCTAGGCTGCTTCCCCCAAGGAAAGGGAGGTAGCCGAGACAGGACGACACACTCCCCATTTACTCATCCATTCATACACATTCATTTGCATCTTAGCCCCAAGGGGAGAACGGACAGATCCTCACCGCACCACACCGCACAAGGGTCAACTGCACAATGCAATCAGTGACATCTGCAGCAGGGCCCGACAGCAGAGCTGGTTTACCCTGCCACATCATAACAGACCCATCCCCTTACCCGCACCTGACCTGAGTAGCTGATCAGACCAAATGCGGGAGAATATCCCCTCAGGGCTGCGTCATCACTTATTCATTCACAATTTCTCTCCACACCTGACCTGAGTAGCTGATCAGACCAAATGCGGGAGAATATCCCCTCAGGGCTGCGTCATCACTTATTCATTCACAATTTCTCTCCATTTATTTGTCACTCACAGCCATTCTTCCTTGCTCAACAGACATCCCTCTCACATCCAGTGCTCTCTTCACACAGTCCATCCATCCTATTCGTAGTCTTCCTCTCAGCCTTACACCTCTCACGTCAGATCTAGCTATCTTTTTCACCAATCGCTCATTATCCATTATCTCCATATGCCCAAACCATCACAACACCCTCTGCTCAACTCTACCAGCCATCTCCCGAACAACTCCAGTCCTCCTTCGCACTTCATCATTTCACACTCGATTCATACGCGTCACTACACACATACTCCTCAGACACCTCATCTCCATTACATTCAAACTTTTCCTCTCTGCTAC
Organism: Coenobita brevimanus; assembly: GCF_032717465.1. NCBI lineage: Eukaryota > Metazoa > Arthropoda > Malacostraca > Decapoda > Coenobitidae > Coenobita > Coenobita brevimanus. The sequence continues at coordinate 61,898,559 of NC_136993.1, read as the reverse complement.
ACCCATATTCCATGTTTCAGCCCCATATAACGCAGTCGGTACCACAACACCCTCATACAACCTTCTCTTTACATCCATTCTAAGCGAACAACATCTAAACACTTTTTTCATTCCTCCCAGCACCTTTCCTACTTCATTTATTCTAAACTTCACTTCTGCATCTATTCTTCCATCCACAGCAACATGTGACCCTAGATATTTAAAACACTCTACCTCCTCAAGCAACTCGCCATTCAAATCTATATTCATCCCCCTACCATCTACCAACCTCGTACACTTCATCACTTTACTCTTATTCTCATTCACTTTCAATTTCCTCCTTTCACACACCCTTCCAAACTCCTCTACCAACTGTCTCAATCTCTCCTCTGAATCAGCCACCAGTGCAGTATCATCTGCAAACAGCAGCTGCTTCAGATTCCACTCTCCACCATCAACATTCACCAGACTCAGACCTCCACCTAAAACTCTTGCATTCACCTCCCTTACAACACCATCCATGTAAATATTAAACAACCAAGGCGACATCACACATCCCTGTCGCAGCCCCACTCTCACAGGAAACCAGTCACTCACAGCATTTCCCACTCTTACACACGCTCTACTATTTACATAAAAACTTTTCACCCCTTTTAGTAACCTACCATCAAGTCCATACAATCTTAAAACAGTCCACAAAGCCTTCCTATCAATTCTGTCATACGCTCTCTCTCTCTCTCTCTCTCTCTCTCTCTATATATATATTTATATATTTATATATATATATATATATATATATATATATATATATATATATATATATATATATATATACACACACACAAATAGAAACAGACGAAATGTAAAGTTTAAAATGATGTGGCCACTTGTGCCAAACTGAATTAAATTCACAACACTGATTTTAAATCAATGCCGAAAATAAATCACCAGCATCATATGACTTTCACCAAAGTAGCATGACGAATTAATGAATTAAATTGAATACAGTATGAAGTCATTGATTTTTTTTTTTTTTTTTTTTTTGCAAACAATACTGCATTCATTTTTCCATAATATCTTTGTTTCTAAAATTTTAGAATGTTTCATTAAAGAAACGTTTGAGTTAATAAGGCATATGTTACGATTAGCCCAGTTTAAGGAAAATTCGCCCGGCAATCTACCATCTATTAAATTCTCCAAAATCTCCACTTGTGATAGCCGGGTTCTGTCATCGTCTCTTCTTATGCAAACACTATGTAAAATCATGGTTACACTATAAGAAAACAATGTGAAATATCGTGTGAAAATGCTAAATGCGGCATTGCACTTTGAATTATCATATCTATCACTACCGTGTGAGTTTCACACTGTCACACATTTTGACAGTAAACAGCAGATGTTGATACAAAAAAAGGGCAGAGATGTCATATGCAACAAAAGAAACATAAGACAATACATATGAATGTGTAATCATCCAAAAACATCGATAATTATAAGAAAGTGGCAAAAATAAATAGTTTTAAATGTGTATCCGACTCTACCCTGCATTAAAATTTCACATTGTTTGTCATAAATTTCAGGTTAGAGCTGCTAACCTGCATTGAAACTGGGTTTGGTGAAAGCCATTTGATTTAAATTCAACGTAACATGGCGATTCTTTTACGGCATTGATTTTAATTAAGATCATTTAGTGGCAGTTAATTAGTTCAATTTCGTCACATAAGTTAAATCAATGTTGTATTTTTGGGGGGTGCAAATGGCCAGTGATAATTTTAAAAAATGTAATAAATGAGAAAAAGAACAAAAATGAGATTACAAAGAGAATATGTGAGAACAATATCAAAGGTAGAGGTGTGATAGGGAGACCACCAGTCAGCTGGGAAGGCAGAGTGGAGGAATACATAAACTATAAAACTGTGGTATATATCTAAGGACATCAACAGGTGGATGGATAGACAAACAGATAGAAAAAGAAAACTAATATAAGGCAGTTTCACAATGCTAATATCAAATTAAATATTCCACAGACAACACCAGAATACTGTACAGAAAGCAGTAGATATTTCTCACAAGCTTACATCTGCAGGTGCCAACTCTGGTCATAGTCAAGAGGGAGGGTATAACAGGGAGAGAGAGAGACTTGCATCCTCTACACAGTCCTAAGCCTGTTGGAAGAATCCCTCCTAATGTGGGCAAATAGGAATTTATATATGGTTTGCTCAAAAACAAGTTTATTCCTGCATATTGCATAAAAAGTGTTGCCACTTATCCACATTTTTTTCTTGCCTGTTCATTGGTCCATTGGTGTTGAAACATTGCAAGCATATGCTGCAGTGGGAGGGTGTAAGGAAACAAGCTTAAACTCTCAAATGCCGGGCTACTTTTACCAGTCATCACCTCATTATGGGCAATTTCCCGGAAACCGTTGAAAATTTCTTGTTTTCAAACCTTTATACCTCGAAAATCATAGCACTTATGGAAACAAATTAATGACTATTCTACTCAACAACACTTCCTCTTTAGAATGAAAGTGTTCTCAGGTCTCTAGGTCGTTGCACTGATGAGTAATGACGTGAGGAAGACAACTAATTTTTGCCGCGAGAGCAGGATGTCTTCATGCTTCTGCCCACAGTGCCGACAATGGTTTTGCTCTCAACATGATAACTTCTCCACTGCTAGATAAAACTAAACACTGTTGCATCCAAAACACGCCTTATGGCACTATCACTGAGCCCATTTCTAGTATCCTTAGATAGAGGCTTGGCAGGGGTTGATGATGCAATTGCCTACAGGGGTGCGGATGGAATCTGACAAATAGGAACCTGAAGATATCGTTGTACACCTGGCAGAAGCATGCAACAGACTGACTCTCGCCTGCGTGCTACCCTTTGGTGGCAAGATGAAATGGCGGCCAGTCCAATAGGTGGTGGGAAGACATTTGCGTGTATAGACGTCACCCAGCGGCCCCGTAGCAGCCAGATTGTGACGTGTATAGACTTTACCTGGCGGATGGGGGTTAAAAATGTGATCTCACCAGACTGTCAGGCAGACACACTCTGACATACAACTTACACTAGCCCACCATGGCCCCCCTTGAATTCTGCCGTGGGGGCCATGGCTCCCACTTTGAGAACCAGTGGCTTATCAAATTATACTGTAAATCATGTAGCAAATAGTTGTAATTAAGACTTAGAGCACACAAGGAAATGGTAGACAAAAGTTCACACACAAACACAGAACAGAGAAAGTTATCACACACACACACACACACACACACACACACACACACACACACACAAAGATAACTGATATAAATAGACTTCCATACAAACACAGATACACTATAACTGGTTTAGGTAGAATGACTTACCCTCCTGGCCACCAATCCAGTCATACCGGACCATGAACCATCTTGTTGCTTGGAGCCGTAGGTACCATCTTGGGTGTGCACGTACCGGTACCTGACACACACGAGAACATCAACCAAAAAATTATACCAACAAAACACACAATAGATAGGTACAGATGTATAGATATACCGGGAGAATGAATTTATATATTTATTAATTTAATATATAAATACATAAATGTATGTGTGTGTGTGTGTGTGTGTGTGTGTGTGTGTGAAGGGAAGATCCCTATGGCCGATGACCATATGGGGTCAGCGCACTCATTAAATGCCTCGAAACCATTTGCCAAGGCCTTTTTTTTTTTTAAATCTGGGAACACGAATGTTCCCACACTTTTCGAGTTTTACTAGTGTCACGTCATAGGCATGGTGGGACCCCCCAGTGCCGCCCCACAGAGGGGGAGTGGCTCCAGGGGTCCTGGCCAAAGACTCTATGCACGGTTATGGTTTTGAACCTAAGAACACACACTTTTGCATAATGGTAGACGCTTATCCCTGCCACGGTTTAGGCAGGGCGCGACCCCAGATGCCCCCTCCCCCCCGAGGAGGGTACTATCACTAGGGGTTACTACGCCATAGTTTTTCCGTAGGTACACGAAATTTGGCACAATATAGACCTTCACCCAGATCAGTGTTTGTAGAGGGTGGGAGTCTGGGGTTCACCCCTCCACCTCTCCTATAAAGAATAATTAGTTTTCCCTTACAAGATTCCAGGGCAGGTGCTGCTGTCAGAGATGTCATTTGACTTCTTGCAGCTTTTCCCCAAAAGCAATACCTGCTGAATGTTGTTAAGAGCTGAATGATGGTATGAAAGTAGTGAAGTGAGTGTCAGTGTTGGGATGCTATAAGGAAGTGTGATATTGCATCGGCTGTGCAATACTGTGGTCATATGGATGGGATTATTTGTGATTAAAAACTCGAGCGACAGAGACGGGAACAAGAATAGTACTGAATGTAGAAGGGTGACGTATAACCGATGAATGCAGATGATGCTGTGCTGCTGGCTATTAGTTAATAGGAAGTAAATTGACAGTCTTTAAAAAAATGTAGGAAGTGTAAAATAATGGTTGTAGAGAGAGAAGGTGACTTATCATATAACGTCCTGGTGAATAAAAGACACTCGTATTGGTGAAAGAGATTGGTACGGCCAAAGACACGAGTATCTTCCCAAAGTCTTATGATTACATAGCGGAAAATTGATCTATCTGAAACATGCACTAGTAGAGCTATGGTTTTCATTCTATTCGGCACTTGTAAATTTTCTGCAGCCAGAATAGGGAAGATAGTTGTTTCTTTGACTGTTCTAAGGTACCAAAGTCAGTGAACAAAGAGAACAAACCGCACCTACGAGAAATTCATGCCTTGAGCCAAGTACTCTGCTGTGTGGTCTATTCTGCGGCCACTTGGATCGGCCTCTTGAACCTCGCTGGAATGGAAGGCCTCAATTGCCACGGCCAGGGTGGGCCGCTGCTGGAACCTGAAAGAATAACCCCAAAGGATTAAGTCTAGCAGAGTTAACCCTCGTTACAAGCCATTTTCTTACAAATTTTTGCTCCTAACAATTTTCATCCGATGACATAATTTGAATTTTTCATAACCCTAGAAGACTGTCATCAGCTTTATGCACACTTTTCAAAACAGAGTAATATTTTCAATGGCCCACAATGCATTCCTCCCTCAGCATTCTCAGACAATTCCAAATCTTCACACATCCTCATCATTACTAGCATCATAAGCTCGTCTCAAGCTACACTCCTTAAGGGTCAACCCACTCAAAGAGAACTGACCCCCATGGAGAGCCATCCCTTCCAGAGGAGCCACTACCCCATCATGGAGGGTGTTCATCTTCTTTGATACATGAACTATGACAGCTCCACATTTGAAGATTGAAATTTAATGTTTTTTCCTCCAGGAACCCACTACCACCAACTCGCTAACCCACTCAAACAGTGCAGTGTGTTTCCTACACAGTCGTCTCTCATAAAACTCCTAACCACAGGAGGAGCTGAACTCCCTTCGCTGAGCTTTGCCCATTATCCTACCCAGTCAGTGGGAAATGAGAATGTCCATGATATAAAATCCTCTGGTTCCTCCCTTACTATGGTCAACCATAGGCACATACCCCATCGCTCCCTTAAGCTCAACCACTAGGATGGCTCAGCAAGTTTCTAAACACACACACACACACACACACACACACACACACACACACACAGATCCTATGGGTGTAGTAGTTACATTTAAAGATGCAAAAAGATTGAATCACGTGGTAACTGGTGCTAGAGAGGGGTGCCTTCACCTGGTGGCACTGATACAACTGGGTGTTGGATAAACGTCCTTCACTAACTTCCCTGTCTCCCGAAATAAAGATGATGTCTTGAAGGATAAGGGCAACTTCAGTCTGCAGTCCACTGCGTTCATGATTTGGATGAACCTGGGGCTACATCTACAACAACAATAACTACTACTACTACTGCTACTATTACTACTACTACTACTACTACTACTACTAGTACTACTACTACTACCACCTGGTGTACTTATCAGGAAAGAGCGGCAGGAGTGTAGTATAAACGAGGGATCTTCCAGGTGTCCATGTTGCCAGGAGAAGTGGCTTTTGCTGAGGCGAAGTGTATGGCAGGTAGATGAAGATCCTGCAGCTGTTTTAATAATGATTTTAATAACACTGTGAGATTTTTTTCTTTTAATCATTTGAAATATTGTCTTTATTTATTTATATATTTTTCTATTGCCAAACGCCTTAATCTCATAAGGTGTGGCCACGAATAAATCTCCTCCACTTCGCCCTGCAGTGCCCGAAAGTGATAATGAGTTGTATCTGGTTCATTTTAGGACCAAAAGTCCGGTTTAGTGAGAGAGTGTGGCCAGGGTATGGCTGTTTCCATATGAACGTGATAAGAATGTAGATTAAGTTACCTAGTGCTTTCATTTTTTTTTCTACTGAAATTTATTAGAATTAAGTCTCTTTATAATAATAATATCGAGCGGGTTGGAAAATGTGCCTGTGGTAACGTAATCCAGCATAATGTACGCATGCGCAAAGTGGTGTGAAGCACAATGACTTTAAGTTTTTTTTTTTTTTTTTTTTTGGTGTATTGAGAGAGGTTATGGAGAGTGATTTTTGTAACTAGGGAATATCATTTTTTTTCGGGTAATCAATTGTAAGGGGAAAGGCATCACACTGAGTCTATCACGAGTCTGTAGTAATGAAAATTTTAAATTGTGTAAGCCACCATCCTCCCCCCCCCCCTTCCACCATGCAAGATTGGCGTGTTACTCGCTCACCGACCATGAACTGTGACGGATGGTCGGTACTGTCGTCATCCTTCCCCCCCCCCCTCCAAGGAATTCTGTAATTTGATAATATTGATGTTTGATATGTTGAAGTGCGAGTAAGTGATACCCCACGAGTGATAATAGTGGTATAAATAGAGAAATAGACTCGCGTTAGTATCAAGTGTTGTCGTTCCCCAGGTAGTGTTGTGTCTGATCACGCGAGTAATGCCTTTGGCCTCTTGGAAGATAGAGTCCTGAGTTCCCGCTCACCTCCCTAGTATTCCTTGAGCTCGATAGTGAGGTATTTCCCATATATTTGTGTACTGTACATTATATATATTATTTAGTGTGTAACTGGAATACGAGAATGTTAGCTACAGAGTTCTGTCTGAGCCTCAGATAAATGTGTAATTTTTGTGGCCCAAATATCAGGTGCCTTGGAACTGTGAATTGTTTATTAATGTGTTGGGATGACTTTGCAATTCAGTACTTATTAGGGCTGTGTTAGTTGTGAGTTAATGTTCACGTAGATGCTTTGTGAAGCACAATGATATCGACTCAATGATGTTTTTCATGTTTAGGTTAGTTATTCATGCTTATTTGTTATAGTACTTTTCTATGTTATCCCTACAATAAGTATTATTTTGAGCAGACCTATGTGTCTGTAGTGCCATGTGTTATTCTGTTTCTAACTGAAATGCCGAATGTTGTAACTCATGTTTCTTTATTATGAGACTTTCCCGATCATGTGAAGGGATTACTTGCATTAGGGAGAATAGTTATTCAATGTACATATTAATTTCTAGTGGGTCCCAGTGAAGGAGTCAAGGTCCCAGTGAGTGAGTCAAGGTCCCAGTTGAGGGAGTCAAGGTCCCAGTGCGTGAGTCGGAGTCCAAGTGTGGAAGTCAAGGTCAAGAATATTAGAAGACTGGACCAGTGAACTATGAGCTCAGAAGGACGATTATGGAGAGCTACAGTGGACTGAACCTGGAACAAAGGAGCCAAGTTTTATGGAATTTGATATTAGGGCCATATGTTTGTTGAATAACGTGCCAACTGATTCAGGATTATTTTGTAAGGCTAGTGGACGGGAAGATTTCTACCTTCTTTTCTTTTGGTCTTGTTAATACACATTTCGTCCCATTCGAACTTTATTGTTTGTATAACCCTTGAGAACTGGTGGTATACAGTCGATCTAGTAGCTTGTTAATGTGTAACTCAGGAACGTCTTGGGGAAATTGCTAAGGTTTCGGGCTTGGGTTGGCCGAGTTGGAGACTGACCTCGTCATTTTGGCATGCTACCATTCTTAACTTGGTCACTTGAAAAGTAACAAACGCAACCGAAGAGGTCGCTATTGGGAGAGAGTCTCCGTCAATCTGAGTTCCCGACCGTTCCAGCACCCGGTGGTCATCACCAGTAACTTGATTTTTTCCCCCTTTTTGACCACGCAAAGGTCTGGATCACAGGGCGTACTAGTACACCCTGTCCTCTGCTATTTGTCTGCCCTCCCTCCAACTCACATACCCCTCTTTCATATATCTCTCCACTTCCTTCTTCCACCTTAATATTGGTCTCTTCCCCTTCCTCCTCCTCTTCCTCTCTTGGTAACTTACATACACCCTCTTCTGACCGGACTCATATTCTCCATTTTTTCCACATGGACAAACCATCTCATATAATTCTCTTACCACTTTCAGCCACATCCATATCAACGCCACATAACTCGTTAACCTCCACATTTGCCTGTCTGTCTTTTTATGATATTCCATACTTGCCTCTCAGATTCCTCATTTCCACAGCTGTCACTCCTCACTTACAGGTCGTATTTAACTACCTTAATTTTCGTCAGTGCAGTAGTATATTTTAATAATAATGATAAATACTTCATTTAATTATCTGTTAGAAATGGTGTCTTTAACTGTCATTATTTTTGTCAATACAATAGTTATATTCAAATAATACTGAGAAATATTCACCTTAGCTTGTAGAAATTTTTTCTTATGTCGCCACATAATTTGTCAGCACTCTAGTTATGTTTTGATAATACTGAGCAATATTCCCTTTAATTAACTGTTAAATATGTCGCTGTATATTTCGCCACTGAGGCAGTAAAAAGTGTTCTTTAATCCCTTCTGTTCGGGGAAGTATCTTCTGTTATATTCCTACTAACATTAGGCGATTTTATTAACCTCAAGCGGGACTTTTTTTCTTTTTTTTTTCACTGAAAGGATTTACTAAGGCTGTCTCTAACCCCTCCAGTTGCAAATTTCTCTTAAACTTAAAATAATATTGTTTGGAGGAAGCAAAAACAAAATAAACACAAGAAGGAGCACACACAGAGTGCATCACCCGCATCCACAAAATGGTTTAAGAGCCAAACATCTTTGTCCGACGACACTGACCTTCGACCAATTACTTTCAAATTCAAAGTAGTTCATTCTTGCCTCTCTCTTAACCCTTCGTTAATCACCTGGGGTGTTTGGCCATTCACCCCAAATTATAAAAGCTTATATATTACAGTTGGAAGCTTGGCCGTTCCTATCCTTTCTAGTACTTTCCTGAGTTGGTGAGGGTAGGGAGCACCAAGAGCCGTGCATACCTGACCCTGCTCTTGTGAAGACCTGACGTGCTTTTGTCCTCTTGGGGTGTGCCGTAATGGTGAGGATGTTTGGGAAAAACACATTTTCATGATTTTCTCAATTTATCTTACTTAAAATTTCCTTGTCATATAATTTTTACTGGAACGGTTTGCGATAATTTTCATGTGCCATACATATTCTAATATTGTTTTGATGTGTTTCAACAAGAATAAACAACATTTTTTTTTTGTAACAGAAACATTTTTGTCACAACATTGACATATCTCTTTAGTTATAATTGAAAATAATGTTTTGTATCTTGTTTTTGTCGCTTGTTTATAATGACGCATATTAAAAAAATCATATCATGTATAATCCCATGTGACTTTACCTGATAAATGAGTATTAGAATCAAAATTTTATTTTTTTTCAGTTTTTAATACAAAAAAAGTATAAATATCAGCTATAATGACATCAGTCTGTTCACTAGTGAGTTGAGGAATATGCTGAAAGAGTTATATGAACATATTTTGAAAATTAGTAACAATACATGAATCTTTCCTACCGCGGTGTCCAAACACCCCAGGGTATGAACGGTGTGACAGCACCCCAGGCAGTAAAGGTAAGGTTAACCTTGCCAATAGCCTTGGGCCATACTGAATAAAAAAGAGAATAAATGACATTGGTTTATGGCCTAGGCCTTTAGCCTCTTGTTCTTCACATGAAACTTCTTCATTATGAGGTTGCCCCTTAAACAGTCCACCAAGCTTGATCCAAGTCATATCTTTGTGGTATGGAACATTTGACCTCCCTCAGTTACCTATAATTTTTTAAAGTCATTTATGACGCCATTATACTCGCCACCAGACAACTTGTCTCGTAAGCTACCTCGCCCCCCCCCCCCGCTCCTGCTACCACTGCCCTAAGAATGGGTGAGGAGGGGTGGGGCTACGACTTCAGGAAGGGGCGGGGCTTAAGTGACAAGTTGCCTGACAGCAGGTGTAAAGCTGATAATTATAAAACCAAGAGGTGGTCGTACCTGTAATACTTTGAAGAGTCATTAATAGTCATGATCATGGCATTCATTGATGAAAATGTCTTGTGCAGGATTCGATGACGAGTAACAGGTATACGGGTGACAGCGAGGAGCCTTGTTGACCACACCAGGAGGCGGCCCTTGAGGGACCACTCGGCAAAAGCAGAGAGGAAGGCTGGGTCGTCACTCACCACCACCACCATCACAGACCACGACACATGCTTCAGCTGGTAGATTGTTTGATATCGCTAAAAAGAACAGGGCGGCTTAACTAGAGAGGCCATTACCGCCAAACAAGACTAGTAAAGGCAGAACAAGGATAAAATATATACAGATCTATACATTTATACATAATAATGTAATACACAAAACGAGTACATATGGTCATCTAACATTAGTATTCATATTAAAGCATCAAGGACACACCATAAAAAGTATGCAAACAGCAGCTACAGTTAAAACTTCACATAAAAATTAAAGCTTTCTCAACAAAGAAGGTAATTCCTCTCATCATACACGCATCCTCTTCCAGTGCTGAGAAAAGAATATTATGATGAAAATTCTTTAAGAAATCAGTACAGTTGCCTCCATTTATAACACCTACAGGGACTGGTGGGTTAAGGGTCGTATGTGGCACCAGTGTATATGTTTATGTGTCATGTCTCATGGTGTGTTGAGGGTCGCATGTGACACCAGTGAATTTGTCTACTGGTGTGTTGGGGATTTTGTATGGCCGTAGCGTATTTGTTTATATCTCGAATCTCCCGTGGTATGATCATTATATGGTATATTCCAATACAGTAGACATGACACATAATTAGTACTTTGTTTTATGTCACCAAAGATCTCCAACGCATGACATCCTGTACTACTTATATTTGGTGGAGATTGTACACATCATTGAGCAAAAGTTTACAGATAGTTTCCTGACAGCATTTTGTCCTGCCTCCCATATTTCTTATTCCTCCCGTAGTGTCAATAGTCATCCTTAATCCCCCCCTTAATATTGAAAACCATTCTCACTTCTCCCTTAATGAAAAACAAATCCTCATTCCACCCATTACAGTATATTAATAATTATCCTCATTCTTCCCTTAACGTTATAAAGCATCCTTATTCCCTTAACGTTCAACAGCATCTTTCCCTCTCACGCCTTTTCTTTGTGTGCTTCATATTTTAGTCACAAACAACCTTTTCATATAACACCTTCCATTACTGCAGTCGTCAGGGAAGTGTCGCTGAACCTGTGCCCACAGGTGATTAATTTGCCAGTACAATAATAAATATTTATTAAATCGAACTGAAACACAAACGCGAGGATTACAACCACCGAACTGTATAATAATTAACTGTTATATTTGTGCTGTTTTTCTTCCTACATGTATGCCTGTTACAACTTTTACCCAGTGAATCATTTGTTTGATGTATAGTATATAACAAGTGCTCGTGGGCCCTTCAGGCCCTCTCGCACTTGCTCCTGTGGAGGGCTCTGGCACTGCACGCTCGCTTTCTCGTGCTTCGCATTCGTTTCCTATTGCTTCTCATTTCCTTGTGCTTTGCGCTCGTGTTGCGATCATTTCAGGTAAGCTGAGTCACGTTTATGTGCTGTTCTAGTCTAACGTTGTCACTATCAGCCGTCAAGGCTACATTGAAGGGCCCATGATGGTCCGTTTATGTGCTGTTCTAGTCTAACGTTGTCACTTGGATTTTTTGCAGCTAACCAACTGTTCGTGTTATTTGCAGCTTCGGGAATGGAACCCAAGTTGTCCCCATGCAAGGCCGAGATATTAACCACTCGGCCACGGCAACCGACCGAGATATTAACGGGGAGCGGCATTTTTTGGTCAAAATTTGATCGCTCATTAAATATAGTAAATGTGTTTCAATCGTGATGGGACTAAGTTTTTTCACATGAGCGAATTTTTTGCAATTTATGTGCCAATTTTGGTGCGATTTGAATGTGTAGTTTCAGCTGCCCAAAATACACACACTGACACACACAAACAAGGTTACTGCTATAGTATATTAGATAAAGGTGAGCAGATGTGGACGCGATAGAAAACATTACGAGAAATACTCATAATTTGGTCATGTTGAGAGGATGCAGAGCATTTTGTAACATGCAGGGCAATGGGGGCGATGGGTCATGCCTGTCTGAGTCTTACCTGTGCGTGACCCTAATTATCAGAAACTTACCTGGCGAGCTTGGGAGACAAGCCGAGAGAGTTGTACCTGTGTCGTGTTAGCGTCCTGGCCATCTGACAACTCAAACACACTTATCCCTATGTGAGGACGACGGCTCAGAAATGCCTGCAGCGAGAAAATAGTATCCTTTAACATTTTAATCCAGCGGTGTGATTATAATCTTATTTAGGCCGCTTCTTCGCAATTTTACTCAAACTAGTGAAGCCATTTTTAAGACTTGCTTTACTGAAAGAGTTCATGAAACTTATTTAACCCCGCCACTTCGAAAAGCGTCTCGTAAGATGAACGAAATCGTCTTAAGTTGCCAACAATAAAGAAGAGAGAGAGAGAGAGAGTCCACCTGATAGATGTTAACAAAAATGGTATCGCAGTATCTGGTTATGTATGTATCTATGTAATATTATTTATTTATCTTTTGCGCACAAAATTACGTAGTGCGAGTAGATCTAAATGCTGTTATTGATGCTGCCGTGGTCCAAGGCTCATATCAACCTGACCCAATGGATGGTCGACAGACAATGGCATTTTCCTGCCGCCTACCTTGTCTGTTTGGAAGGATAGATAGATAGACAAATAGAGAGATAGACAGACAGATATCCAAGAAATATTTTTGATATTTTTACTAATATTAATCACAAACTACCGAAGTGGTAGTAAACACAGTAGGCTCCTTTCATTTCTTACATATTTGCATTTGTCCAGGTTTTCTAGATACACTGAGAATCTCCAACAAAATTTCCACATGAACTTCTTTCCCTACACACCAGAAACCTTCCACACATATATCCATGTATGAAGCTTTGGATGAGCTGAGCTACTTCTCCTCTGACAATAAAGTGTTCTATTTTGGCCGTATGGATTCGTTCTCTTGCACCTTTTTCATGCAGATCAGTGAAGGACGAAGACAACACTACACCGCTACATCCTTTCCATTGCATTTCTTCATGTTTGCATTGTATTTTACTGTTAATCTATCGTTATAGCTGAGCACTGAAGATGGAGAGATGACAATTTTAGACCAGATTAAAGTAAAAGCAGTAGAGCGGTTCTACAGGAGCCACAGAATACTGCTTAAACGAATATAATAGAGACGCTTATGTGGGTGGATTACTATCTGTCTACTATCTACTACCAGACGCCTTAATCCCATATAGGGGTGGCCACAAACAAATCGCCTCCAAGTCACCCTGTCCCCCACCATTTCACTGCCCTGGTCCCAATTCACACCCCTCTCTCTCATTTACCTCTCCACTCCATCCCTCCATCTCATCCTTCTCCCCCCCTCCACTTCACTCACATACACTCTTCTCCTCAGTCTATCACTCTCCATCCTCTCCAAATGGCCAAACCACCTCAATGTGTTTCTCCTAACTTCCTGTCACATCCACATCCACACCACAATGCTCTTTCACATCCTCATTTGTCAGTCTCTCTCTCCTTGTGACTTCACACGCTCCTCTCAAATAACTCATTTCCACTGCTCTCACTCTTGACTTGTGTCCCTCCAACAACATCCAAGCTTCACTTCCATACGTCAGAGTTGGTATCACAATACTGTCATGTAATTTTTTCACTTCCATGCTCACATCCCTGTTTCTTATCACTGCCTTCAAGGAACAAGCAACCTTTCTTCCTTGTTGTACCCTTTGAAGCACTTCATCCTCCAAACTTCCATCCTTATTCATGACACTACCCAAGTACTTAAATATACTCACATTTTCCATTTCCTCATCATCTAATCTCACTTTCATTCACTGACTTCATCTCTCTTGAAGACCATAACTTTACTCTTCCCTACATTCATCTTTAGATTCCGTTTCTTGCACACTCTCCCAAACTCATCCACCAAGCCTTGCAGCTCCCCTTTGTCTTCACTTAACAACACAGTATCATCTGCAAACAACAGTACAGGGAGTTTCCAAACACTGCCCTCTCTCATTAGGGCCACTCCAACATCCACTGCCCTACCTTGTATCTCATTCATAACTCCCTCCATATACAGATTGAACAACCATGGGGACATGACACATCCCTGTTTCAACCCAGCCTTCAGATAGAAAAACTCACTCAGTTCACTATCCACACGCTCTGCAGCCTTAGCACCGTCGTACATACTCTTCGCAGCATTCAACAACCTCCCATCCACTCCATATATTCTTAACCCGGCGTGTGCCAGCTATTTTTAGCCCTATGGGTCACCCCAGTGCTAGCCATTTTTCGACCTTTTTTCTTGGTTAAAATGATAGATTTTGATGTGGAAACAACGAGTTTCGCCATGAAAATGCTCACCTAGTCTCGGAAATGAGTTTTATTGAGTCCAGCATACTCGTGTACAGGTATAGCCGCTCTCTCACGCTCACACGTACGTGAGAGAAAGCTGTTTTCTGTATAAGGTATACTCACGTATTTATGCTAGGAAGGTATAGCAATGTTCAGTACATTTTCTGATTACTTATTACTTCAGCATGTATCAAAATTTTCGCGTCTTTCTCATTGTGAATGCATTATCTTACACGTACTTGAAGATAGGTATAACCTGACTTCATTACGTACAGTCCTGGCACTTACAAGAAGGTATTTACAACCTGACTTCACTATATAGTCCTTACACTTACAAGAAAATATTTACAACTTACACTTACATGAAAATATTTACAAAATACCTTCACTATGTACGGCACTGGGTGAGGCACACAGGCAGTGTGAGCGTGAAGGGGGGGAGTGAGTGTATGGCCTTGACTGCCTGGGGGATGGTAGAGGAACAGTTAACTTACATGCCTGCCAATTTTTACACGCGAATCTTGAAAAGTGCAGTGACAGTGAATGTTTTTATTTTAGACTGTTTTAAAACAGCACTGGCACTGGCCACGGCATTATGTCAGACCGTTTTAAAATGACACTGGCACGCAGCGTGTTAATACTTTCCACAATCCTTGTCTATTCACCTTGTCATATGCTTTCTCCAAATCCATGAAGGCCGCATACAAGTTCTTTCCCTTCTCTAGAAACTTTTCCTCTAAAGATCTAAGAATGAATATCTGATCTACACAACCGTTTCCCTTCCTAAAGCCTCCCTGTTCTTCTCCAACTAATTCCTCTGATATTTCCCTAACTCTGTCAGTAAGTATCCTACTGTATACTTTTCCTAATACACTAAGAAGACAAATGTCCCTATAATTACCATACACTTCTTTTTCCCCTTTCCCTTTGTACAAGGAAATAATTATACCTGACTTCCAATCCTCCGGGACTCTACCTTCCTCCTGGGCCAATCTGCACATCTTCCACATCCATTCTACTGCTATCTCTCCCCAACGCTTCAGCATTTCACCACACACACCATCAATTCCTAGGGCTTTCCCCATTTTGACTTTCTTCATTGCTTCCACAACTTCCATCTTACTGATTTCTTCCTGTCTTCCCACCTCCCTCCTTCTCCCAGCCATTCCCCAGCCACTTATACTCGCATTACTTTCATTCTCTGTGTTCAACAATTCATTAAAGTGTTCTCTCCATCTGCTCACTTTTTCTTCCTTCTCAACTAGTACTCTACCATTTTTATCTTTCACTCCCCTACTGACTTCATTGCCACCTTGTCTGAATCTCTTTACCTCTTTCCAGAACATTTTCTTACAATCCCTCCACTTGACATTCAAATTCCTTCCAAATTCCTCATCCACTCTCTTCTTACTCTCTCTTACTAATCTTTTCACCTCTGTCTTCCTTTCTCTATATAACTCTTTCTTCCGTCTCTCAGCTTCTTCCACCTTCCTATTTCTCATCCATTCATTATATGTTCTTTTCTTTTGTGCCACAGCCTGTCTCACCTCTTCATTCCACCATGCTGTTCCTTGCACCCCCTTCCGTCTTCTCTTCACCCCACACACCACCTCACATGCTGCACTTATTTCTTCTGTGAATATCTTGCACACACCTTCCACGTCCCCCATCTGCTCCAATTCATATTTACCCAATCGTTCCTCCACTTCCCTCTTATATTCTGCCTTTTTCTCACCCTCTTTTAACCTTTCCACTCTCCTTACATATACTCCTTCCTCCCATCTTTCCCTTCTTCTGTTTCTCCATTTTACTTGGACTTTGATACAATCTCTATATGCTCTTCCATCCATTACACATCTTCGCATCCTTTCATCCACACACACGTAATCAATTATTGCCTTCCTTTCATTCAGTTCACCATCCACCCTTCTCATCACTCTCCATGTATACCTGTGGATCATCTTGTGCCTGAAGAGGGTATATGCTATCACCAAATCCATCCTGACACAAATGTCCACTAAAGCACTGCCATTCTCATCTATCTCAGCAGGCACACCCCACTCACCAACTGCTCCATCCACCTTCACATTCCCTGCTTTACCATTCATTATTATCACCCATCAAAAACACTCTCTCATCCCTTTCAAACTTTTCCATGCATACTTTCACATTTGTCCAGAACTCTTCTCTCACTCTGCTTGCAAGATCTTGTGTTGGCACATACACGCAGACAATCTCCCACATTTGTAGTCCAACTTTCAGTTTTACCCACACAATCCTAGAGCCAACTGATCCATACGCACTTATATTATCCTTCCATCTGTTACTCATAACAATACACACACCTTCTTTTGCCCTCTCATTCTCACCCACTCCTGCACTTATCCCCCATCCATACTTCCATTCTCTGACACTCTCACCCCCCCCCCACCATTTATTTTTAGTTAATCCACATACATCCACTTTTGTACCCTCAAGCACCTGGACAATCTCTCTCTCTTTCACCTCATCATATCCACCCCTTACATTCCACGTCGCCATCCGTATCATGTCCTTTGTTCGGTCCTTAGTCATCATCTTTTGGTCAGTCCTGGTCCGAAGCTTCTTGTTCGTATTTTTAATTAGTTGTTTTCCGGGGAGGGGCACTAACTCTCCGCCAACCCATTTGCTGTCACGTAGGGAACACGTGTCGGTTGGTTATAAGATTACCACCCAGCTTTGTAAATGATTTCCTGGTTTGCAGGAAATCATTTGGCTTGTCATTCGATGTAGAGCTACCGTAAAAGCAGGGTACCACGACACCAAGTGGGTGGATGATGGGCGCACCCATCTACTATGATACACTGAAATATTATAACCAAGGACTCACATTAAGAAAGGAGGTGGCAGTATTAGTACCATCAGTGAAAAACACCAGTGAGCTGCGCGTGTCACTTAGTATTGTCAGAACAGACTCCAAGGCGTTCATGTTCAGGGTATTGTTCACTGGTAATCCTGAAATGACACAATAAAAACATTAGAAATGATGACGAAAGGTATCAAATTTTTCTGAGGTAAGCTCAGATGATGCTTACCCACATTATTGTTCACTGGGAATCCTGAAATGACACAAATAGTTATGAGGAATAAATATGAGATTAAATCAAACTACAGAAAGAAATATGATCGATTCAAGTGATGCCTTCCCAAACATTTATGTATGCCTGTCGCATAAACCCATTTGCTGGTCGTAGCCAGATTTATTTATTTATTTACTTACTGTGAATTTTTATGGTTTGTATTTTGTATTGCTCTAAGGCCATTTGTAACAAAACCTTAGCTGATATTTCTTGAAGTGTAGGTGAATTTCCCATCCACACCATCCCCTCCCGTATAATCACTCTTTGTGACAACTCAGTGATTATGTGGGTTATGTTGTGTGTCATCAGTGCCATGGTGATATCTGCCCTTGATAAGAAAGAAGTTAGAAAGCTCTAAGAAGAAGTGTGTTGTAAGTTCTGTATTTGTGAATATCAGCTTGTACACTAATTCAGAATACTAGTGGCTAGCTCTCTGCCTTAGTGTAAGATATTTGCATGGCTGCTTAACGAAACTGTACTAATTTTCATCCACTTTTAATGATGCTGCAGAGGGACGCATTCAGGTGGTGGCACGGATAAGACCGGAGGGCTCCACTGCCTGATCATACAAACGTCCTTCAGTTTCCTCCCTCTGCCCTATCCCTTCTTCTTTCCCAAAAGGGGGAGGATGGACTGCAGAAGATGGGCGATGTTAACATTCAGTCCACTGTGTTCATAGCCAATTGATCCTGGGGCTGCAGCCATTACACCAACTACTGTTACTACTACTGCTGCTGCTGCTACCACCCACTCTTCATACTTCTATTGAAGGGGCTCTGAAGGTTCTCTTAGTCATATGCAGTGAATCTGGTGACATCTTATTCTGCTGTGTCTTGTAATCACAGCGCTGGGACTTGATGAACTGGCAGAATTGTAATTACATAAGAAAGTTTTTATATTGGGAAGATGCAATCAGTGCTTGTAATTGGCTGTAGTCCGTTCTTCCAGCACTATATCCTGTTCACTTTTACTTGACCTGAAATTGTCATCGTTCCATCTGGAATGATGAGCAATAACAAGAGATTAATACAGGAATATGTGGCTAGCCATGAAAAAAAAAAAAAAAAAAAGTACTTTGGAGAGGATGTAGAGCCTTAGCATGCCTTATTCTGCCATTGAGTTACGGTAACTATGATGCAAAAGGATACAACTCTGGGTCACGTTTAAGTGAACGAACTACCAAAATTTATGATGGACTGCGAAACTTTCCACACTGCTAGTCCGATGCACAACCAAAACACGACAGAATATTATCTGTTGAAAAAAATAAATAAATAAATAAAAGTAAAATAAGAAAATAAAAATGACGCACCAGTTACAGTTCATGATTGATTTCGTCCTGTCTTTAAATCCGAACAAACGCTTTTTGTCGTTTAAATTTCAGTAAATTCTGGCAATATGTCAATGTCAGGACTACGTTACATCCCTGCGGACTGCCCATTTGTCAAGTCTGGTACTCCACGGTACCATTTGTGTAATTATACTCATTTTACAACCTGAATTCAAGAGAATCGTCCAGACAGTCTTCCTATATTGATGGGAAGGAAACAAATGTGCTCACATTTCCTTCTTAGTAATACATGACGACGGTTCGTCGCTCAGAAGCTGCCATATTTCCCCAGAAGAACAACTTTTTAAATGAGGAAATAATTCTTTTTGCCTTCTACTATAACTGTTTCTTATCTTATTCAACTTAAAATAGCCCTCTCAAATTCACAGGGTTCACTGTGGTTTCATCTACCAGGACCAGTCTGAAAACTCTTTCTCAGTCTGAATAAATTAGTCTGTAGCTGGCATGAATAAAATGTAAAAGGCGTCCTCGGGTTGAAAGGGTGAATGAATTGCTGTAGTACTGACCAGCTTGATGCAGGAGGGGCGTAGGCGACACCAGAGCGGCAGCCAGTGTCCCTATTAAGAGGGGAGCGACTTTCATGTTCACCCCACCAGGATCTGAAATGGATAAAATGAGAGAGAGAGAGAGAGAGAGAAAGAGAGAGTACATGACTAGGTTAATACAAGGACTGTTTAGACTTTGGGGTCCCGACTAGGTGCTTAGGACTTAATCCTAATACAGCTTGAGTCTGAATAACTAAAGTAGAAGAAGAAGAAGAAGAAGAAGAAGAGAGAGAGAGAGAGAGAGAGAGAGAGAGAGAGAGAGAGAGAGACAGACAGACAGACAGACAGACAGACAAACAGACAGACAGACAGAGACTATAGTCTAGATGAATTGCTCATGCTTTATCCCTTTCGGAAGTTGGTCCTCAGACAAAAAACTGTAGGAGATATAATATATTCATGTAAATAATTTTAACAAACGAATAATTTAATATATAATATATTCATATCATTTTCCATTTTCAACAACATATATCCACAGTTATCATCAGTACTAGCAACTTTTAAACGTTTTTGCGACAATTGTTTCACCATCAAATTAGTTGAATGCATTTATATTTGTTTACATACACCTACAGTATTAAGGAGTTACTCATATTGAAAGCTGTTCACGACACTGCAATGCATTTTCATGGAAGCGCTGCAAATATCTGCATGTTTGGAGCAAATGCCATGATAGTTCTGGCCCTAGGGGGGTGTCTGTGTACATGTCTCTTTTACAGCCAAATCTGGTATTTTCTTGATCCACATCATTGGAGCCCAAAAAAAAGTTTGTGTAACACTTCCACACCGTGCGTTTTTTCTGCACAGGTCACTTATGGTAATTCTTTGGCGTCATTTCACCAAAAAAGGATATCTTACATTTCATGGAGTATCAGACCAAGAATCACCGTTAGAATAAAAATTTGCATTTATTTTCCAGGTTGACACACAGACAACACATTTTCTGTATGACTTACCTACACAAAATGTGTTTTTCAGCGCAAATTGGTCTTACTTAGCTCTACTTTGGTTAAAAAAAAAAGAAAAAGTCGCTTTTAATTTGAACATCAAGCAAATTTTAATGCCACCTCAGTCACTTTAAGACAGAGCAGTCAAAATTGGTCAAAAGTTTCCCTACATAGTTCTCTTATAACTACAACTAGAGTTTTTGTTTTATTACTAGATATATGGTGACAGTGAGGCTTAACATAAAGGAAAATTACCCCTACCCCCTAAAATGCCATTTTTCCCGAAATCAGTAAAATGGCTCGAACATCCAAAGTAACTGAGATAGAAAGTTATTTTTGGCATCTACCTCTATGTTTTTGATACCATGGAATTGATTAGTATCATTAGTCTAAGTGGGTTATGCTCTGATTGCATATTTTCACAACAGTCTCGAAATATCATGATTAAGGCAGTAAATTGTACAGGTTTAAACTTGTGAATGTAACAATGGAATCTCTGCTCCTTATAAAATCCTCCTATAATGAGACATGAGTGTATTCCACTCAGTATTTCAATCAGTGGAGAAGATTATAGCCAATGCATACAATTTGTATATCCCTACTGATATCAAAGCCACAAGACTTCGGCTTTTCTTCTGGGAATTTGGTAACACTTAGGGTGAAGACCTCAAACCTCAGTGACTAACAAAGTACATTGCACAAAGCACACGAGTACTTATTGGTCAGATGATAATGACCTCGTTCGTTTTCATTAGATAGCATGTATAACTAAACAACCCCATCAATATTCTAACCTACTGGATTTTTGCAATCATCCCCCTTGCACTTACAGAAATTGACACACTTGACACCAGCAGCCCTGCAAGGACAAGTTGATCTGGCACACTTGGTACATGAACAGACAACTGTCCAGTGAGAGTCCAGGGTCTTCCAAGAGGTGGAAGGTATTAAACATTCATTCTTATGCCTGAAGCCGAAGTCTTCTGGCTTTAATGAGATCTTGTATTTTTGATGAATTTCTAGTGCATGCATAATTGTGTAAACATTACAGAATGCACGCTTTATGTATGGAAGAAGGCCTTGGCTGGTTGGAGGCAGATTCTGATGAGAACTTCCCTTTTCATGGTGAAAGATTTCAATCCTTAGCTCCAAGAAATTCTTTGCCTCACTTGTAGACTTGAAAACTTTCACTAAATAGCATTCAGCATCTTGCAGAGCAGATTGAGATAGGATAGCAGTTTGCCCGAAGTGCTTTAGCAACTTCTCCAGCTGAGCTTTCAATGCAGCCTTTTTAGTGCCGACTTTGCTTGTGATGTCACATCCTGTAAGGCTGTGTACAGCCAAGAGAATTGCACAGAGCTAACTTCCAAGGCACTCAAACATAGTATGGAGTGGCACATACCGGGTTGTATCTAAAACTCCAGCTCGAACCCACAGCTCCTGGACGTTGTGTAGCAAAAAAAAAAAAAAAAAAAAAAAAAAAAAAAAAAAACGTGGTACAGAAGAGCAACAATGACATCTGTGTGATATGAATGAACAATGCATACCGTGTGCCCGTCCTTCAGTGAGTCCAAAACGTGGAGGACTAGGCGAAGGTCTGCTTTCTTAAATGTTGATTGAAGATGCACAAGTGTATTCTCCTCTCCATGGTTAATGATGATACACTAGTGTTGCTCATCCTCCCTAGTCACTTGTCCAAGTACAATGGGATGCTGCACAGGGACAATGTTGGAACGAAAATGCTATTAGATCAGTTTTTCAAGAAGTTTGTTACTGTTTGATGGTCAAAAAGTTTCCACGTCCTTTTGTAGCGAGTACTTTATCAGTACGTCTTTTCCTGTCACTGTCCTGTATAGAGGGCTCTTCAGAGTACATATCAAAGACATAGTCACAGCATCCAAACTGACGACATATGGCTGAAAATTACATGAAATTGTCCAGGAGGTCACTGAATTTGGAGAGTTTGGTGAGATTTATCTTTCGAATGGTAGCCATGACATCTATGATGAAGGAAGCATTGACACGATGACTATAGTTGCAGTCTTCAGCTTTAAGGTGAGCCTCCAGTTCCTTCAGTAACAAACTCTTTTCAGGCTTTGTCATAATTTCTTCCTCATCGAACAATAATGGAGATGGAACAGCATCATATTTCAATAGCTCATCTGTGGTAGAGCCAAGCTTCCTTGCTATTTCAGTGTTCTGTTCTGCTATATTTATCTCCTTCACTGTTTTTTTTTTTTTTTTTTTTGGGGGGGGGTTGTTTTATATGGGTTTTACTGTATTCAAATTAGTACGATGAATTCTGTAACTTATCCTGGTCATTTTCTTGAGAACTCTCTCATTCCTAAATTTCAGGTACTTGTCTTTTCTTTTCTTGAATGCATACAGGACATCATTTCTGATCTTACTGGACATGACCACTTTTGTTACAAAATTTTGCAAGATTGGAGAAACATGAACAGACAGAGGGGATCCCTTCTCTTCAACAAATTTCATCATAGGTTGAATTTGTGACTCTCTACGGTCTGTGTTCTCTTCAGATGATTGGTGATGGTTGCATGTTATATGGGTTCTCTCCATCACATTTGTCAGGAGTAGACTGTAGCACCAGTCGAGCAGGGCAGTACTCCCGAGGTGGATGGAAAGCTGATGACAGGGAGTGCTGGAGCTCCCGTTTCAACAGCCCTCAGGACTAGTTCCTGACCATCCCCCTTTGCTGAACTTTTTCAGTGTCTCAGTTACACAGAGAGTAGGCCAGCATGCTCTCCAGTACAAATTTCTCTAACTATTTTCACCAAACTACATGCACAGTACACACTACACTTCCTATTCAAAATTCACCAAAAATGGCGTCGATTCACCAAGCCTCGGAGTCCCCAGGGGGGGGGGACCATAAATGCCCCCGCCATCTGCCCCTCTCCCGGTGACGAATCGAGGTGCCTGGAACCACTGTCTGACTCTCTTCTTCTTCATTTCTGCAACATTCGCGGCCTTTCATCTAACTTTCGCTCTGTTGAGCACCACCTCTCCTCCTCTAAACCTCACCTTCTTTTTCTAACGGAGACTCAGCTGTCTGAGGCAACTGACAGCAAACCCTTTTCTGTATCCTCCTACTTTCTCTATACTCATTTCAAAGCCAAAGGCGACTGTTGTGTATACATACGCAACGACTTATCTTGCTCTTGTGTTCCTGAACTTGATTCTTCTGAATTCTCCACACTCTGGCTTCGGCTTTCCTGTCATTCTCTGACTAAATATATCTGTGCTGTTTACTTATCCCCTAATTCTACTGACTATCAAAAATTCTTCGACTATCTTACTTCTACGATGGAACACATTCTGTCCATTTCTCCTTTCTCTGAAATCTCCATTCTTGGAGATTTCAATGTTTACCACCACCTTTGGCTCTCCTCTCCTTTCACGGATCCACCTGGTGAACAAGCCTACATCTTTTCTATCCTTAATGACCTAGAGCAGCTTGTACAGCACCCTACCCTTATCCCTGACCGCCTTGGAGAGAGCTCCAACATACTTGACCTCTTCCTCACAACTAATCCTTCTGCTTACTCTGTTAATCTTTTCTCTCCCTTGGGCTCCTCCGATCACAACCTTATTACCTTAACCTGTCCTATTACTCCGGTACGGCCTGTGGACCCTCCAGGGAAATGTCGTCTGTGGCATTTTGGAGCCGCGGACTGGGAGGCCCTCAGGCAGTACTTCTTTGATTTTCCCTGGAATGATTTTTGCTTCCATGGCCGTGAGCCATCTGAGTGTGCCTTGCGCATTACGGAGGTTATTCTCTCGGGCATGGAAGCATACATTCCTTTCTCATATCCTTTGACTAACGCAAGAAAGCCTTGGTTTAATCACGCTTGTTCTAATGCTGTCCGCAACAAGGAGAGGGCGTACAAAAGGTACCGGAGCCAACCCACCCCTGAATCACATCATCTGTACGTTTCTGCCCGGAATCGTGCTAAGTCTGTTCTTCGCTCTACTAAAAATAATTTCATCCATACTAAATGCTCTCAACTCTCCAACTCGAAATCTTCCCGCTCCTTCTGGCACCTTGCCAAAAATCTTTCTAACAACTTTACCTCGTCATCCTTCCCTCCTCTTTTCTACTCTGATGGTTCTGTAGCTATTTCTTCTACTGATAAAGCAGATCTCTTCGCACAGACTTTCTCCTCCAATTCCACCTTAGATGATTCCGGTGCTGTTCCTCCATCACTTCCCCCCTCTGACTTCCTCATGGCTGACATTAAAATTTCTTCAGTTGTTGTATTTTCTGCCATCACTGGCCTCAGTACTAACAAGGCATATGGGCCTGATGGGGTCCCTCCTGTTGTTCTCAAGAACTGTGCTTCTGTGCTTACACCCTGCCTAGGCAAACTCTTTCGCCTTTGTCTGTCAACTTGAACCTTTCCTTCTTGCTGGAAGTTTGCTCTCATTCAGCCAGTCCCAAAGAAGGGTGACCACTCCCAACCCTCCAACTACCGTCCAATTGCTTTAACGTCCTGTATTTCAAAAGTTTTCGAGTCAATTCTTAATAGAAAAATTTTAAGGCATCTTTCCTATCACAACCTTCTTTCCGATCGTCAGTATGGGTTCCGTCAGGGACGCTCCACTGGCGATCTTCTCACCTACCTTTCAGACTCCTGGTCATCCTCCTTTCGGGACTTTGGCGAAAGCTTTGCCATTGCACTTGACATCTCAAAGGCTTTCGATCGAGTCTGGCATAAATCTTTAATTTCCAAACTGCCCTCCTACGGTTTCTATCCTTCTATCTGTGCCTTCATTGCTAGCTTCCTTTCTGGTCGTTCTATAGCCGCTGTTGTAGACGGCCATCGTTCTTCTCCTAGATCTATCAACAGTGGTGTTCCTCAGGGCTCTGTCCTATCACCAGCTCTCTTCCTTTTATTCATCAATGATCTTCTAAGCTGTACATCTAACCCTATCCACTCATACGCTGATGACTCCACCCTTCACCTTTCCATTCGGTTCCCGCAGCGCCCATCTCAACAGTTACTTCAATAAACAAGGGGTGAGGCTATGGCACACCTAATGTCTGACTTGGCTCGTATCTCTGACTGGGATAAAAATAATATGGTTGTCTTTAATGCATCTAAGACTCAGTTCTTACACCTATCAACCCGACAAAATCTTCCACAGGTATACCTACTAATGTTTAATAATATTCAGCTTAATCCTGCATCATCCTTGAACATGCCTGGGGTTTCATTTACTCGGGACTTATCTTGGAAAGATCATATTACATCTCTTGTAAAATCTACTTCCAAGAGATTGGGTGTGCTAAGCCGACTCCGCTCTTTCTTTACCCCTGCACAATTGTTGACTCTATAAGGGGTTTTATCCGCCCCTGTGTGGAGTACAACTCTCATGTGTGGGGAGGCTCCCCACATACAGCTCTTCTCAATAGGGTGGAGTCAAAGGCTTTTCGTCTCATTAACTCTCCTCCTCTTACTGACTCCCTTCAACCTCTGTCTCTTCGCCGCACTGTTGCATCTTTATCTCTTTTCTATCGCTACTTTAATGGTCACTGCTCCTCTGAACTGTCTGCTTGCATTCCTCCGCCTCTACGACGGGCGCGTAGCACCCGTCTGGCAGCAAACTCTCATTCCTTTTCTGTCCAACTCTCTAATGCAAGAGTTAACCGTTACTCCCAGTCTTTCATTTATGCAACAGGTCAGCTCTGGAACTGTCTCCCTCTGTCTGTATTTCCTGCTGCCCATGATATCCAGTCTTTCAAACGCAGTGTGTCCAGGCATCTCAAAATGATCGGATCTTGAATTTGGCTCTCTATTGTATTTTGTTTTTCTCTTGGAGGGAACTGATACTGCGGGCTCATGGCCTTTGGTTCCTTCTTCCTCGCATAAAAAAAAAAAAAAAATATTGGCGATGTAAGTTTTTCACTGCCATCAACTCATGGTAAATCAAGTCCCACTGAGCCACATATTGTTTTTGCTTGGCATGCCCAGTGACCCAGTCACTGCACTTGGATGAAAGGTTGATACTTTGTTCCAGTTTCTGATCTCCCCCAACTGCCGTGAATCGACCAGGTTTCTCTTTGACTGAAAAATTGCCCCTAACAAAGTTCTCAACTTCTCATACACTGATGGTGCTGTTTCAGGAAGGCGCCTCATGTCTTCCGGGTAGAGAGATCACTATCGCAAATAATTGGTGGAAGCAAATGCAACAAACAGGTGCAAATCACGTTGGACTGCATCCAGTTGCAGTTTCTTAGTATCAAAAACGTATAGGTAGACACCAAAATTAACTTTCTATCTCAATTATTATGGATGTTAGAGCCATTTTTCTGATTTCGGGAAAAATGGCATTTTGGGGGTGGGGTAACTTTTCTTTATATTAGGCCTCACTGTCACCATATGATACTTGTAATAATACAAAAACTCTAGTTGTAGTTATAAGAGAACTATTTAAGGAAACTTTTGACCAAGTTTGGCTGCTCTGTCTTTAAGTGACTTAGGTGGCATTAAAGTCTGCTTGATGTTCAACTGAAAGCGATTTCTTTTACCAAAGTCGAGCTAAGTAAGACCATTTTGCGCTGAAAAACATATTTTGTGTAGGTAAGTCATACAGAAAATGTGTTGTCTGTGTGTCAACCTGGAAAATAAATGCAAATTTTAATTCTAAAGGTGATGCTTGGTCTGATATTCCATGAAATGTTAGATTTCCTTTTTTGGCGAAATGACGTCACAGATTTATCGTAATTGGCCTGTACAGAAAAAACGTACTTGATGTAGAAGTGTTACCCAAACTTTTTTGGAGGCTCTAATGATGTGGATCAAGAAAATACCAGATTTAGCTGTAAAAGAGACATGTACCCCCTAGAGCCTACACTACGATTTACGACAGGGATATCTGTAAAAAAACATTGTACAAAACTTGATAAATGCTTTTCATATATTTCATTATTAAAAGGAAACTGAATGCCATGTACCTTGAATACTAATGGCCTTTTTTTTATATAGGTAATGAATGGAGGAAGGAAAAACAGGGGAAAAAAAATAAGTCCATGTGCCTAAAGGCATCCTCTATTCATGAAATATTTATAAGAACTGGATATAAATTGAAGTGGATTAAATGTTTGTGGGAAACTACTCCCAGGAAGTGAATTCCAGAGAGTAGTAGTTCTGGGAATAAATGAATTTTTATAAGCAGAGGTTTTGCATTGCGGGGGAAAGAGTGTGAGCTCATGGGCGCTTCCCATGCCCGAGTATTTCGGGAAAAAATGTGTAGGGGAGGCACAATTGAAGCCAGTTCACAGAGCACTTACGGCAAAATACCGATAAAAAAAATGCTAAAGAAGAAACATCTCTACGTACTGATAATAGTGGAAGGTCCTGCGTCATGGCAGGATTATTGATTCATCTAATGGCTTTATTTTAAATTCTGTCCAACTCCTCAATGCAACCGCTCCACATCCACTCCACAGTGGTGAACAGTATTCGATCTGAGAACGCACATGACTTTTGTATATTGTGGCCATCTGCTCGTCAGTGAAGAACTCACGAACTCTGTACATAAGTCCCAATTTTTTGGAAGCATTTTTAAAAAGGGATTGAACATAAGCTGTCCAGCTTAGGTTGGGGTTTAGAGTAACACCTAGGATATCAATTGTAGTGGATATGGGAATACTGACATCATTGAAAATTATGTGAGAGTCTGAGGGATTCTTTCTGTTGGAGAAATTAATGTATTTACTTTTCTGGGCATTAAAAGAGACCAGATTTTTTTGCCCCATTGATTAATTTTAGAAAGGTCCTGGTTCAGGAAATTGTTGTGCTTATTTGGGAATTGATAATATCAAATTATGTATAGGAGGTACTAAGTGTGAAAGAACCATGAACGGCCGAGTCATCAGCATAAGAGTGTATTGGGTTATGAATGACAGATAGGATGTCATTTATATGAATGAGAAAAAGGGTTGGAGCCAAAACTGATCCCTGAGGTACACCAGCCTTTATGGAATGAAACTGAGAATAAATTCCATCTACCATGACCCGTATTATTCTATTGTGAAGGTAAGAAGAAATTAGAGGAACCAGTGATGCAAGGCCATAGTGTGACATCTTAGACAATAAGGCCCGGTGCCATACTCTGTCAAATGCTTTTGATATATCAAGTGCTACTGTGTGTGTTTCACCGTGTTGATCTATTTTTTTGTTAATCTGATGGGTAAGAAGGCAATGAATGTCTACAGTTGAACGTTCTTGTCTAAATCCATACTGCCAATAATTGATTAATTTATTGATTTCTAGATGCTTGATTATGTGTTTGTTAATTAGTGTCTCAAAAACTTTACCTAGAATGGAAGTTATTGCAACTGGTCTATAGTTTGATGGATCAGAAGTTGCCCCCTTTTTAGGAACAGGATGGATATTTGCTTCTTTCCAAGAGGCTGGAAAGCTTGAGGTATGGATGCATAAGCAGAAAATTTTTGCCAATACAGGAGCCAACACTGAGGAGCAATTGTTAAGTACTATTGAAGGATTTTCATCTGGACCAGTAGCTTTGTCTGCTGAAAGATTCTGTAATACAGCTTGAACGTATCTGGTGTGAATAATGAAAGGAGGTATTTGAGGGGAATCAAAATCAAGTACGGGAATAATGTGATTTTCTGTATTTAGGGTTGAGTTTGTTGCTAAAAGGTCAACAAGAAGTTTGGCTTTTCCACGTGGGTCACTTACTAGATTTCCATTTGGGGATTGTAAAGGTGGAAAGGAAGAAGTGGTTGTGAAATTAGTTTTGAATGAATTAAGGGTTGACCAGAATATTTTGTTTTCATTTGGGTTGTTTAGTAGTTTGTTAGCCTGTCTATGCAGAAAGTTTGATTTAGAAAGATTGATATTTCTATAATGGTTAAAGGCTTCTTTTAGTTTTGGTCCTTGTATGTGTTATAAGTTATTGTTTTATGTTCTGTTACTCTAGCACAATTGTGGTCAAACCATTCTGGAGAACTACATCTTTTTTCTGCAACTGTGATGGGGAATGAATGTTTCCATGCCGACATTAATGAAATCCTGTATGTGGCCCAATGTGGAGAAAAAGTAGGTCCAAGGAACACCCATGAAATAATTATGGAGTCCCTCCCAATCTGCCCCGTCGTAGTGCCATTTAGTCACCACGACAGGTTCAGAGCAGGAGGGTGTGGTAGGTGTTAAACAGGTGGCTTGAATCAGACAATGATCAGAGGATCTGAGGGGGGACTTCACTTCGGCATTATAATTATCTGAATTGGTTGTTAGAAACAAGTCCAATAGGTGGGGATTTTGATCAGGGTTGTCTAGTACACGGGTGGGTTGACTGACTAACTGGGTGATATTAAATGAGTCTGCAAATAGCTCACATTCAAGACCAGAGTCATCTGTTCTGGCTGAACAAGTGAGCCATTCATCATTATGGACATTAATCACCCAGAATAGTAGTTTCTGATGCAGTATTAATGTTGAGGACCCATAGCTGTGAAGACAGGGAGTCAGATAAACTCGGCTCTGGAGGGGAACACAACAGAAGTACTTAACTTTACCAAGAGAATTTAATTTGTGTTTGGAATAGTCGAAATAAGGACAATTAAATTTAGTAATCTCCTCCAGGGCAATTTTTTATTTAGCAAGGCAACATACGCCTCCTTTGGGTGTGAGATTTTGAATCAAGATATAACCAGGAAAATTAAATCTAGCTACATCAGAGGTGGAGCTTACTTGTGTCTCTGTCAAAAATAGCTGATCAGGGGTTTCAAACTGGAGGAAATTTTGAACAAAGTTGATGTTGGAGTGAAGTCCCCTAGTATTACAAAAGAAAATTTTACAGCTCTGACGAGTAGATTTAGGATGCCGCAACACTGGAGTTGGCACAGTCACTTGAGACGACCGGGAGGGCCCTGTGCAGACAACCCAGCCCTGCCGGTGGTGGTCACCCGAGAGCCCTCAGAGAGGCCACATTAAGACTAAAAACCAGCCAGCCAACTCAGGCTCTTTCGTTAGAAAAAAACTATTCTCCCTGTTAGAAGTGGTAGGAGAGAGAGAGAGAGAGAGAGAGAGAGAGAGAGAGAGAGAGAGAGAGAGAGAGAGAGAGAGAGAGAGAGAAATCATGTACTGAAGGTCATGAACTATTCGAAATAATATAAAACACTTGGTAGCCTAATTATTTATTAAACTGTTGAATTATAAATACCGGTACATAAGAGTAAAATTATCTTAACAGTAAATATACTTTGTTCTGCTGCGTCATCGTACAAGGAAACTTGTCGGTTGGACTCGATACTTTGAGCCTTAACACAACTATACTCGTCTCACCTTAACTTGGCCCAGATATTCGTCATCACGTAGTTCAGTGGTAGAAATAGACAGTAATACAGCTTTACATTCTTTCCATAGCACTTCTTCTTGACTAGCATAATTCTCTATGAATAATCTATTGTTACAACTCAGTATGGATGATAGATGGCAGATTTAGGCCAAGTTAGACTAAAAGAGTATAGTTACGTTGACAGGGATTTGTGTAACGAAAAGAACTGCAACCCTGGGCTGAAGGGATTAAAAATGGGAAAATGGCAAGAGATGACAATCTTTAGCATAGATAAATATATAGAAAGATAGACAGATAGACAGACAGATGGATAGATGTGGATAGATAGACAAACAGATATGGATAGACAAATAGATATGAACTTCACCCCTTGTGTATGATGAGTGTTAGATATTTATTTAGGGCATTTAGGGTATAATATTCAACACACATTAACACTTTTTGTCGTGAAGGGTTTGGAAGCAATCGGTCAACCCCTTCAGTACGATGACGTCATACTTATCTTATGGGAGATTTCTTGTATCCATGATCTTATAGACCATCTTATAGTAACCCCTTGTGTACAGTTTTTTACACTAAAGTTTTGCTAATGTAACGCATTTTAATTCAACTTAGGAAACAGCTCTCATACCAAACATTCAAGCTGCTAAAAATGACATATGTTTCCTAACCAGCTTCGGTTTTATAAGTACAGTAATTTTGTATACTAGTCCTTTCCAATCGTCATAATTTATAACAAACACCATATACAAGTGTGCTGCAACGTTTATCAGTCTTCATATACTGTATATACAAACATACACAGAGCGCCTCGGTTAATCTCTATAATTCCTCTGCTTAGTAACCCCTCATGACAGTGATATGTTATATATAATATTTTGGTTACTCCCAAGAATTAGAATCACTGAGGCAGTCTGATAAGGCAAATACTACATTAGCTACACCTATTACTCATTCTAAAAAATACAGTGACCTGATTGTAGATGTAGATTCCATGTGACTAACGCAAATACTAAGTAAAAAGAAATGTTTGGTTTTAATGTTTTGTATTGTGCATTCATTAAGGAATACATTCTTTAAACATTTTTTTGCATAATTATATTGATGTTTATTACACTGCATATATAAGTGATCCGGTGTTATAAGTTAGGTTCTGGGTAGTTGAACATGTAATCAAAGCTTGCCAGTAATGGATGTATTCATCCTATCCTTGCAAGCAGAAGTAATTAATTAGTATAGGACGCCATGTGGTTAGTGTAATCAGTATCAGCTGAATTACTAGCACATGCCAAATCCAGTTTTTGAACAAGGGGACAGAGAAGTTCATTTGGTATAGGGTAGTTTGAAGGCACAAGATCGGAATATAAATCATGTTTTGTCTGGGATGTTTCACCGGGTAAGGTGTCTAAGTTTGCTGTTATGGTGATGTCTTTGTGAGGAAGCTTTGTTTTTGTGGTACAGGGGAATCACTTGCTCTGTGTAGCAGGGTAAGTGAATGAACTTTCCCGTCTGCTCTTGAAATCATATACTTCCGTTTTTCAGGGTAGTGACGCATGCAAGTCAGAGCTCTCGTTAATTCGTTTCTCAGGGGGATCGTGTATTAAAGGCATTAAAGGAAGTGACATGTGTAAGTCTGAATTTTCAATAATTTATTTTCCAGGAGGATCATGTACTTCAGCCATTCAGGGTTGTGGTACATGGAGATCAGAGTTCTCATTTTGTTTCCTAGGGCAATCTTGCGTATTAGCAATTAACGGTGGTGATGCATTTGAGTCAGAATTCTCACTCATTTGGTTCTCAGGTGGAACTTGTGCTGGAGCCACTGAGGGAAGTGATAAGTGAAAGTCTGAAGTCGCATTAATTCGTTTCCCAGGTGGATTAAGCATTGGAGCCATAAGGGGAAGAGATAGTGGTGCTTTGAGGTCTCAGTGAGTTCTTTCTCAGATGGACTGTCTGTCTCGGTCGATAAGGAAAATGATACATGCAGGTGGGAGGCATTATGTTTCCAAGGTAAATCTTCCCCGAATGTATCTTCGAAGACTGTTATGTTATTGATGTAGATTAAGCCATGGGGATGTTAAGGAAAGTGATACAGTACATAGTTTTCTACGTTGATCTTCCCCCGCATAATTAGGAAGGTTGTTATGGTTTTGACGCAGATTATGCATTGGATTCAGTGAGGGAAGAGGTACGTAAGAGATTTCACTCAATTGCTTTCTACACTGCTTTTCTCCAGCGTGACTAAAAGGGTTATTAAAATGGTGATATCGCTGGCCTTGTGGCGAGCGTCCAGATAATCTGGTGTTGATGTGTCCCTCTCTCTGCCAGCGACGTATCCACCTGTACACCGTTGTGACGCTTGCCCCTGTGTGTTTAGCGATGAGGCGCAGTGACATCCCCCCAACCCACAGGCACACAAACATCGCCCTTTCCTTCACGCCAGTCGGTTTAGCTCGTCTGCGCCACTCCATTGTCTGTTGTGTAGGGAAATGACCTCACTTGTTGGATATGAAGGATATGAATCTAAATAAAGTATTTCATCTTCTTCAGTACCAAACATTTGATGGTTAACTTTACTTTGCATTACTGAGTTCCGGTTTATGCTGCTCTTTCACAAATTACACAGACCTGTCAGTACCATTACACTAATCCTAATCGAGATGCTTCAACATATCTCAACCAATACGATTCACTGCTGCTGTTCAATGAGACGTGTGATGGTGCATGTTTAGATTACTTAATCTCATGCAACAAGCTTCCTAGCAGTTATCCTGAGTCGGATATATGAGTTTAAAAAGGTTTAAAAAAAACTTCATGCTCTGATAACAATGTTTATGTGGATTAAAGGGATTAATCAAACCACTTTTTGCCCAAGAGGCTTCTACGCTGAATTATATCGTCTGACATTAATCAAAATAAAATTCAAAACACGACATCCCTATGAAAGGGTTAAAGTCCATAGGTTTTCCATAGTACGTTGGTTCATGAGAGTTCCAAGAACTATTTGACTTACATTAAATAATTTCATTCTAAGAGGCAAGATCGATATTAAGAATTTTTGTTAAGCATTCTTAAACTACTTCTTTACTGAGGATAGTTTTTAAGCACTACTATAACTATTAAGGATATTCACACTATTAGAATGTTTTCTGAGCTTCACGAAAGCAATGAAGTGGATTGAAATGGCTGTAATTATGTTTTATTAGTTAGGAACGTCAGACTTGGAAAAGGATCAGTGACCAGAACTCTGTGCATCTGTGGCTGTCGAATAGAGTTTGAACCACTTTTACCTCGACAAACACCAGAACTAAGTGCAGGATCATCCCAGAAGATATGTATATTAACTCCAGTAATGCAGTGACATATAATTATATGTATATATATATATATATATATATATATATATATATATATATATATATACACACACACACACACACACAAACACACATATATATATATATATATATATATATATATAAAGATATATATATATATATATACACACACACACACACACTAGCTGCTTAGTTGGGCCTAAATGGCCAGGCCTTCTTGGGGGGCTGGGCCTTTGGCCGAGACTGATTGTCGCTTAAGTTTGCCAAATCGAGTTATCAGTCGCATTGTAGAAAACTAATTTTTCACAGAAATACAGGCATGGGAGGAGGCCGTGAAGCCTATGCCCAAAGTCGAGCACATAAAAAAAAAATACAACACATAAAAAAGTTGTACACTGACAGTCAGGAAGGAGTCTTCCAGGGATCATTCTTAATGAAATCTCCTTGGCCAAGACATTACCTAACAATCCGAAAAATGTTTATGTGATGGCAAACTGTTGTTTGGTGCACGTTTGGAGCACTTTGGTGCTTAAAACACAGGCTTGTCGATGCGAGCTGTTCTGATTGTTTTTAATGCACCATAAACTAATAAGTTGTTGGCATGTACTGCTTTGGTGGTCAAAACACATCTCGCACAGATAGCCAGCTCGATTGGCTCAGATACAAATCATGGCTAATGTGGCCGCAGGCTCTCCCCACTCTTTTTTGTGCATGCGCGCTCCCTGATGACACACCAAATGCATTTTTCTCTATGCATTTTCTTAGAATTTCACTCACTGCTCTCTCCACGAATTCTTCGTACACTCCATTACGCTTGGATTTATTCTTGAAACACCTATCTATCTCGTTTACCTAATACTAGCAAAGTCATAGTTTCATTGTTTTAACATTTGGTCGATGCAATAAGGAAGTTGTCATAAAGTGGTTTTAAAAACTGCTAAATTAGAATAGGTATGAAGGTTTGAATTTAGATGTCCTGAGCCAGCAGGGGGCCAGTAGCTTTTTTCAGCTCAGAGGGCACCGTTTGACAGAGGCATATCGACCTTAGCAGCACGGCCTTTGGCTGCCACAGCGACATCATGCCTGTCGACGCTAGGCAGAGGACATGTTCTGAAGAAGGGGTGAAACATATCAACGTACAAAAAAATGTCAAAGTGAATTGTGTTTAACCTGCCGCGTGCCAGTGCCATTTTAAACCGGTCTGACAAAATTCCGCGGCCAGTGCCAGTGCTGTTTTAAAATGGTTTAAAATAAAAAAATTCACTGTGACTGCACTTTTCAAAATTCGCGGGTAAAAATTGGAAGGCGTGTATGGTAACTGTTCCTCTACCATCTCCCAGGCTGTCAAGGACATACACTCACTCGCTCCCCCCCTCATGCTCGCTCTACCTCACTCTGCCTGTGTGCCTCACCCAGTGCTGTACATAGTGAAAGCATTTTGTAAATATTTTCACGTAAATATAAGTATTAATATTTTCTTGTAAGTGTAAGGACTATATAGTGAAGTCAAGTTGTAAATACCTTCTTGTAAGTGCCAGGACTGTACATAATGAAGTCATGTTGCACCTATCTTCAAGTAAGTGTAAGATAATGCATTCACAGTGAGAAAGACACGCACATTGCGATAGATGCTGAAGTAATAAGTAATCAGAAAAGTGTACTGAACATTGC
Organism: Coenobita brevimanus; assembly: GCF_032717465.1. NCBI lineage: Eukaryota > Metazoa > Arthropoda > Malacostraca > Decapoda > Coenobitidae > Coenobita > Coenobita brevimanus. Next base: position 61,862,449 of record NC_136993.1, on the reverse strand, counting down.
TATACTTTTCCAGCAAAAATACCTGAGGATACCTTACATAGAAAACGGCTTTCACTTACGTACTTTTTTTTTATTTTTATTTTTTACGTGTCTGACTCTAGGCAAAGGCTTCATGGCCTATGACTCGGGGGCAATGACCTATCCCAAGGCCCAGTAGTCCTCCTACACCTCCACATGTCACCACTTCGGCACTAACACCCACCGTCCATACTGAATACATGCTAGGGCTGTCTCATACAGGACTGGTGTATTGGTACTAGCGGGGGTATTTTTACGACATGTCGGCGGGTCATCAGGTAGATCAGGAAAGTCTGCTTTTTAGGAAATTCAAATCCTTAAACTGTTCCCTGCCCCAGCCGGGATTCGATCCTGGGTCCATTAGGACTGCATGCCGCCTCTCTACCGAGTCAGCCACCGCCTGACTCGGTAGAGCGGCTATACCTGTACACGAGTATGCAGGACTCAATAAAACCCATTTCCGAGCCTCAGTGAGCATTTTAATGGCGAAATTCGTTGTTTCCACATCAAAAGCTATCATTTTAGGAAAAAAAAAAGGTCGAAAAGTGGCATTCACGGGGGCGACCCATAGGGCTAAAAATGGCAGGCACGTGGCAGATTAACGAATATTTGCATGGTACGTTTCTTGGCGCATCTGGATGCGTGTGCAAAATTTCACTCCCCCCTGTCTCTCACTCTCACTCTCTGATACCAAGCCACTCTCATCAGGAATGGTCAACAGCGAGTATCATTGCCACCACGTGAACATGGGACACACTAGCTCAAGTTATTACATCAGAAAAAAAAGGGAAAATAGAAAGATCTAAAGATAAATTTGAAAATGGCCTCAGTGGCTAACCACAAATTCGGCCTCCTAAAGGCAGTTCTGGGCAGCACTGCCTCGAGTGCATTACAGCAGCGGCCTCAAAATGGCCTCGAAGGCCAGCGCCACAATGCCTATGCCCTTCGACATGGTGAGATACCCCCGTACCCCAACTTTCAGCCTCCTGGCTGTTCGGTAAGGCTAACTATAAAACATATACAGCATACAACATACAATGAGAATTTTAGTATATGTAGATAGATAGATAGATAGATATGCATATATAAAGGTTGTATGAGGCCTTTGGGCTCACTGGATCCTTCAAAATCTTAGAAAATTACAAAAAAATACCCAAAATGGCAAAAACATTTTTATTTTTTGAGGAAGGGGTAACTTAGCCCAACTGCACCATGACAATTTCTGTTGTTCATGGGACGGTAGATCACTGCCATGAGGAGTGTTGAAATTTCCTGTCATCTGCCTGCAGGAAATTTAATACTGGGATGGTTTCCGACCTTTTTTTTTTTTTTTTTGCTTAATGCACACCCCAAATGATCCTAAACAGATTTTCTATTTTTTAAGTTTGTTGATATGACCTTTTTTTCGTCATGCCTTGCATTAACTTCGCATTAGATAAACAAATATATATAGCTTTGTATATTTATTTCGTCCTCCTGTTTGACTGAACCAAGAATCAATCTCTGGTTCTTCAACTTGTGAATAAAATATGGGGATGACCGAAATGATGACGAAAAGTTACTTGGAAGACAGTAACTGCATTCTAACAACCATGAAGCTGATTTAAGCACTAACACCTATATTACCCAACACGGCATGTAGTAAAGGACTGCTTAAAAAAAAAAAAAAAAAAACACTCCTGCTTCCACGATACACCCAGGCCTCAAATACTCTAAACTCTTCTCACCTTAACTTTGCCCAGACTTTTTCCGTTTGCAGCATTATTCATGAAGTTCAGTGGCAGAATACATGTAGGACAGTACTACGGCTCAACACTCTTCTCATATCACTTCTTGATTACTTGGATCGTAATCCTGTGTTAATCTACTGCTAATACTCAGCAATGTACATTGAGAAATGTCAATTTTAAGCCAAGTCAAAGTAAAATGACTATAGTAACGTGTCCTTCCACCTCTTCTTTTTTCACTTTTTCACTCATTACCTTACAAGTAAGTCATGCATCACTCGCCCTTTACCAGCTTAACCCTGGCACAACCAAAAATCCTTATCAACCTATAAAAGAAAAAAATTTGGCATGTATAACACAGACAGGTCGTCCCCGTAGTAAAAGCGTTAGGAGATTTCTATTTACTCTTGTGCTGTGAGATTTTCTTCCTGATCAGTGGAAAAACCTAATTGTATGGAATGTCGAGTGTATATATATATATATATATATATATATATATATATATATATATATATATATATATATATATATATATATATATATATATATGTTTTTCTCTCCTCCCCGGGAATCAAATTCGAGACTTCTAGATCAAACTCGGGCACTGATACCACTACACCACGGCGTGATAAAGGCTGAGCCCTCTGAAAATCGAAAAACTTAACGGGTTAGTTTTTATCACGCCGTGGTGTAGTGGTATCAGTGCCTGACTTTTATCTATAAGTCTCGGGTTCGATTTCCGGTCAGGAGCGTAAAAAACATTTGTACACACGCATAGTAATGTGTGTCTCCAACATAAAGACGCTTGTGTCGTGTCCGGGATAGATTAAAACTGCTCTGTCACTTGCCGAGTTGTGTGTGGCTGAGCAATAGTCCTAATGTGCTGTGACTAAAATATATCCATCCATAATGGATTTACCTGGTTCGTTAAAATATTAAGATAACTCAGTTTTTATCACGCCGCGGTGTAGTGGTATCAGTGCATGACTTTTATCTAAAAGTCTCGGGTTCGATTCCCGGCCAGGAGCGTAAAAAACAATTGTGCACATGTTTGTATTGTATGTCTCTCCACTATATATATATATATATATATATATATATACATTTATATATAATCTATCTATCTATAATATCTATCTATCTATATACCTAGGCTGCTTCCCCCAAGGAAAGGGAGGTAGCCGAGACAGGACGACTCACTCTCCATTTACTCATCCATTCAAACACATTCATTCGCATCTTAGCCCCAAAGGGGAGAACGGACAGATCCTCACCGCATCACATCACACAAGGGTCAACTGCGCAATGCAATCAGTGACATCCGCAGCAGGGCCCGACAGCAGAACTGGTTTACCCCTGCCACATCATAACAGACCCATCCCCTTACCCACACCTGACCTGATTAGCTGATCAGACCAAATGCGGGAGAATATCCCCTCAGGGCTGCGTCATCACTTATTCATTCACAGTTTCTCTCCATTTATTTCTGTCACGCACAGCCACTATTCCTTGCTCAACAGACATCCCTCTCGCATCCAGCGCTCTCTTCACACTGTCCATCCATCCTATTCGTGGTCTTCCTCTCAGCCTTACACCTCTCACATCAGATCTAGTTATCTTTTTCACCAATCGCTCATTATCCATTCTCTCCATATGCCCAAACCATTGCAACACCCTCTGCTCAGCTCTACCAGCCATCTCCCGAACAACTCCAGTTATCCTTCGCACTTCATCATTTCGCACTCAATCCATACGCGTCACTCCACACATACTCCTCAGACATCTCATCTCCATTACATTCAAACTTTTCCTCTCTGCTACACCCATATTCCATGTTTCAGCCCCATATAATGCAGTCGGTACCACAACACCCTCATACAGCCTTCTCTTTACATCCATTCTAAGCGTACGACATTTAAACACTATTTTCATTCCTCCCAGCACCTTTCCTATTTCATTTATTCTAAACTTCGCTTCTGCATCTGTTCTTCCATCCACAGTAACATGTGACCATAGATATTTAAAACAATCTACCTCCTCAAGCAACTCACCATTCAAAACTATATTCATCCCTCTACCATCTACCAACCTCGTACACTTCATCACTTTACTCTTATTCTCATTTACTTTCAATTTCCTCCTTTCACACACCCTTCCAAACTCCTCTACCAACTGTCTCAATCTCTCCTCTGAATCAGTCACCAGTGCAGTATCATCTGCAAACAGCAGCTGCTTCAGATTCCACTCTCCTCCATCAACATTTACCAGACTCAGACCACCTAAAACTCTTGCATTCACTTCCCTTACAACACCATCCATGTAAATATTAAACAACCAAGGCGACATCACACATCCATGTCGCAGCCCCACTCTCACGGGAAACCAATCACTCACTTCATTTCCCACTCTTACACATGCTCTACTATTTACATAAAAACTTTTCACCCCTTTTAGTAACCTACCATCAAGTCCATACAATCTTAAAACAGTCCACAAAGCCTCCCTATCAATTCTATCATACGCTTTCTCTATATCCATAAATGCCCAAAACACATCCTTGCCTTTCGCTAAATACTTTTCACACACTTGTCTCACAGCAAACACCTGATCAACGCATCCCCTCCCTCTCCTAAAGCCACAATGCTCATCACTAATCACTCCCTCTGTACCCTCTCTAACTCTCATAATTAACACTCTACCATACACTTTACCTACAACACTCAACAGACTTATACCCCTAAAGCTAGTACATTCATACTTATCACCCTTGCCTTTATACAACGGTACCACACAAGCACTTGCCCAGTCAATTGGCACCATACCTTTCTCAAAGCACACATTCAACAATCTTACTAACCAGTCAACAATAGTCACTTCACCACCCTTCAGGCATTCCACAGCACACCCATCCATACCTGCAGCTTTCCCTGTTTTCATCTCCTTTACTGCATTCTCCACTTCCTCCTTCGTGATCAAAGAATCATTCAACTCTCCCAACACATTTATTCCTTGCACCCTTCTATCTGCCACAATCTCAGCCACCCTTTCCTCCTCTACATTTAACAATCTTTCAAAATACTCTGCCCATCTCTTCCTTACTGCATCCATCTCAATTAACATCCTTCCATCCTCTGCTTTTACTCGTTCTTCCTTCCCAGACTCTCCCTTTCGCACCCTTTTCACCTCCAAAACATTTTCTTATTCTGTTGAAAATTCTCTGTCAGCCGCCTACCCCACCTCTCATCTGCTGCCACTTTAGCATCACGCACAGCCCTTCTCGCTCTATTCCTCTTTTCCTGATACCTTTCATATGACATCTCATCCTTCCTCTGCAGCCACACTTCATATGCACGTCTCTTCTCAGCCACAGCCATACTTACTTCCTCGCACCACCATTCACTTCCTTTTCTTACACCACCACCCACACGTCTCACACCACACACCTCTTCTGCATGCCCCACCACAGCACTCTTAAACAACTGCCATTCCTCCTCCACGCTGCCATTTTCCCGATCTTTCACTGCGTTCCACTTATCTTTCAATTTCTGCTGATACTCTATCTTTTTCTCTCTTTTATCCAACTCACTGACTTTCAAAACCTCCCTGCCACACCTAACCCTCCTAGCTCTCACCCATCTCTTACCTACTCTTAACTTTCCCTCCACCAGGTAGTGGTCAGACATACCTCCACCCTCCCCTCTCAGAACTCTCACATCCAACAATCTTCCTATTACATTCCTAGACACAACCACATAGTCCATCAAGGCTCTATCAACAACCCTTCCACTCTCCTGTCTCACCCATGTATACTTATAAATATCTTTCTTCTCAAACAGCGTATTCCCAATCACCATCTCTCGCTCAACACACATCGCTATCATTCGTTCCCCATTTTCATTTCTTCCAGGCACACCATGCATACCAACTACGCCTTCAACTGCTACATTTCCCACTCTAGCATTCAGATCTCCTATACCACATTCACATTCGCTCCAAAACTCTGCAGACACTCATCAACATCATTCCAGAAAGACTTCCTCTCTTGTTCATCCCTTTCACTACCAGGCCCATATGCACTCACAAACACCCACAACTCACGTCAAATTTCGCCTTCATCCACATCAGTCTCGATGACACCTCCTTCCATTCAATCACACACTGCTGTACTTCCGGACTCACTAACAAGGCCACACCTTCTCTTGCCCTTCCTCTATCAACACCTGACAATCTTCCATTCACACTTCCAAACATAAATTCCCCCTTCCCTTTCATCTTGGTTTCACTCAAAGCTAACACATCCAACTTTCTTCTCACAAACATTCTCCCAATCTCCTCCCTTTTAGCCTCAATTGTACTACATCCACGCACATTCATAGACCCAATCTTCAGGGTACGGGGATAACTCCATTCCCATCCCTTTCTCTGGCCTGTCTCTTTTTAGGAACTAAAAAACAGAGGAGGGGGTCCCTAGTCCCCTCACCCCGCCCCTTTTAGTCGCCTTTTACGACACGCAGGGAATACGGTGGCAGTATTCTTCCTAACACAACCTGGCCGCAGAGTAGTAGTACCACCCCATATTGCGGCCAGGTTGTGTCCCCCCCGCCACAGGGGGGATATATTAATTCATAATCTATCTGTCTATCTATGCATCTCTATCTATCTATCTATCTATCTATCTATATATATATATATATATATATATATATATATATATATATATATATATACAGTATATATCAGGTATATATGTTTTCGTCATATCGAAGATGTTAACAAAGACATGTTCAAATTTTCACTGCACGGGATCCTACCCAGGCTGTAAAAAATTCGAAAAATCATCTTGGGGTGACAACAGTAATTCAGAAATGTCTGCTTCGTAATAATATATAATCACCGCAAATCCTTAAATTGGACTGTTACTTATTTGTATTAAAAGTCTCGGTGAATGTAATAATACGTCTTGAATTTTCCTGTCCACCAAACACAATCGACATGGGAGAGACAAATTTATACAGGATATTAAGTAGAAGTGGGGCATGGAGTTTCTGTAGTTGGTTCACTATGGTTCTTTTAATTTATCTTTGATGTTTTACGTTTTGCATCTTATTTCACATAGTTCAGTGTACAAAACAGAGAAAGCCATTGTTCTACATTCTCTTCCTAGCACTTCTTGACTAGCACCACATTGTACTGTTAATCTGTTGTTACACTTCAGCATTTATGGTAGAAGCTTGACAATTTTAGGTCAAATTATAGTAAAAAGATTACAATTGTTACATATTTAGGCCAAGATAGAGCTAAAAGGTTATAACAAGTCACTTAGGTGTAACACAATCGTCATCCTATAGTAAATAGTTAATGCACGGTAGTAATATCATAGCAGGTTACAGTGATACCCCTAACAGACTATCCTTATTGTGAAGGACAAATAATTTTTTGCCCAAGTGGGGAAATGTGTAGGTGTGTGCACCGCCATCTGTTGTGCGTGGGAAAGCTGCTGTGACTCTCACTCCATCTTGTTCCCTATATAACTTTCACTTCATATCTGGGTTGCCAATCTTTTGTCCTGTATGCCCATCTTTTATCTCTTCGAAAGATTTAGCCGTGACCATTTCTTCCTTTTGTTTGCTAATACCATCTACATTCCTTTGTTGCCATGTCGAAGAATCTCGGTTGAGTCTTTCCATGTACTACCTAACATGGTCCTTCTCGTTCCTATCAGAACAATTATTACCATGCTACCAATCCAAGTTAGAATAGGAAGGATACACTGACTGCATAACTTTTGTACTGATATTATGTTTTCCTATCTTTCAAGATGTGCGCTTTGCCTAACAAAGCACCTCCATCTCGTTCTTATTCTTCGTTTGATTTCGTTGTCGTGTAAAGCGACTGTCCGAACAGTCATAGTGCACAAACTACCTACATATATTTAGCACATTTCTCATTTACACAGGAATGGACTAGCTGTTCGATATAATTGTTATTTTCTTCATATTTAACTTTCAGCTTACTTTCAGACTGCCCATGTTCAGATTACTTGCAATTTAGCGTAGTTCCTTCCCGGGTTCACTGAAAGGAAATGTCATCAGAGAATCGAAATGTGATTAGACACTCTCAGTGTAATATGATTCTCTTGTCATCTCATTCCCTATTTCCAAAGCGTCCTCAATGCATGCACTGAATTACCCGGGGGATAATGTGTCGCCTTGTGTAATACCTGTCTTTACTCTTATGTTATACTGTAGATATACTTATGAAGCTTTATACTAACAGTGGCATCTCCATATAATATGGAGTTTGTATACTCGTATATACTGTTATGTTATGTTTGTTTTTATTAGTTAGTTTGCATGTGCATGCATCTGTATCAGAGTGATGCTGGACTGATGTCCCTAAGGGAATCTATTTGCTGCTTTTGCCGTCCTGAAATGGCGAGACCTTCGCCGGCACAGCTGGAAGGGAAAGTGCCTTCACGAGTGCAGCAAGTGTGCTTGTATATTCTAATACCTATAAATATGGTGTATTTCTATACCTAGTCTTCGCATTGTTGTGACTGACCCTGTCAACTCCGTCAGCGCCTTTTCTTCATATTCATTGAATGTCTTGAACTACCACGTTCATATGAATTAATGGACATCCAAAACCACATAACATGTTAACAATTAACAACCATATGTCCCTATAACACAAGGTCCAACTTGCAGTGTGTATGTCACGTAACAATGTACAGTAAAACAGGATGAAACATTTGGCACGTACAGTATATAGAAGTATTGTAAGTTATTGATTTGTTGGTCCTTAATACAGACGTATATGATAATATATATGTGATCAATACCTGACAGATCGTTTCATCATTATCATAGTGTATGTTGGTTAACAAAGGGCGCGAGTGGGGAACGAGAGGGTAGGAGAAAGAGAAGCGTTTTGTGCAGACAGGAACCCAGAGAAAAAGATGGTGGAGGTGGAAGCGAGAATGGATGAGAAAAGATACATCTTTCAACAGGTATTGTTCACTGTACTATACTTATTTGTAACATTATAATATAGGAATTAAGTATGTAGACAATAACACATAAAACACTGGTGATTCATATTTGTGCCTTTCTCATGTTGTGGATAACAGCACAGTTTTACTCATTAAATGTGTTTATATACTTTCCCTGTTGGTTCTGATCGTCAATAAAACCGATACTGATACATTGTAATATCACCAGATGTGGCCATTCTACATTTATACCTATCCAACAATGTTAACACTGGGACTGGGGTCGGGGACGTGGGTGTGGGGTATTCGACCTCCTGATCGTCATTGGCTGGGACTCCGGTTACTAGGGGAGGGGGGGGGGGAGAAATTAGTTCTTTCGGGTGTACTCTGAAACCCAAAGATATCACATTAAAGGTGTACTATGCAAATTAAATAGCTAAGGAAAAGATATTACGAAACCTCCTAAATAATTCTATAAGATAGAAGTGTAAGAGGCCCCCAGAATAATTCGCTAAGGAAAAGGTCTTACGAAATTATTAAGTCAATGAGAAATTTAGATACCCATAAAAAATGGATTGATTAAACTATGAAAAAAGAGGGTGGGAGGGCAGGTGGAGACAGTTTTCAAGTAGACTGCTGCTGTCAGAGCAAAATGTGAGTTGACTCATATTTTATACATTTTTATTACTCCTGATTCTGTTTTCTCCCTGCCTGATGAGAGTTCAGGACTTTTAGTTTAAATTTGAAAATAGCAGGAAAAAGGGTCGGTTCCAGAAGTGTCACGGGTTATTCTATGTTTTGTGATATCTACATTCAGCATGTCTGGCTGGTCCAATATGGTGCTCCAGTTTGTGATCGTCTCTGAAGAAGGTTGAGAAAACAATGTCCTAAACCACTGAGAATATTGAATTTAGGGCTTACAGTACGTGGTGGTGGAGAGGGAGGCAGGGAAGAGGATGTAATCGGCTGGAGATGCGATGGCCGAATGAAATATCAGGCCTCAGGTGGGGCAGTTTAAATAATCTTGTCCTCCACACCTCCTGCCACTCCATTGGCTGACGTGGAGGGGGAAGCTGAACGGACCTGCTTCTCATTGGTCACGCACATATCATAATACGATTTGTTCAGCCCACACAGACTCCAGGATTTACAGTACTTTTTTGCTATAGATTCTGGAGATTTTGTGACACTTTCTCGGCACTTTATTTTGACTCAACAGGAACCTTACCTCCTTGTAGTAGGCGATTTATTTCTGTAATTAATTCTAGACGGCGCTACTGTATTTTCCAGTTAACAGAGGACCCTTGTCAAGGGGGTTAATGAAGACTATTTTTAACCCTTGCTGTTGGAAGGCCTCTTCTGGGCTGAGGTAGTCTATGGAAGGCAAGAATATAATCGAAAATGTCTCGTTAGTGAAGTGGATAATATATTATATGCAACACACTTGAAAAATACAATTTCTCCAAGCCACAGAAGCTAAGGATTGATCCCATTTGAGAGAGAGAGAGAGAGAGATACAGTAGATACAGTAGATAGGTAGACAGATGGACAGAGGAATAGACAGATCGATAAATATACAGATATTTAGATATACAGACAATCAGACAGAGAGACAGAGACAGACTGATAGATGGATAAACTGTGGTTCGTATTATCTGTTACACCTACTGTCATCTCGTCCTGAGCGGTTATTGTTACCTACAGTACACCTCTGTCCCTTTCATTAACATGTCGTGCTAAATATTTTCATACGTCTATCGTCAAGCATTTTTGTGAAGCTTAACACACCACCCGGCTGTCAAATTTATAACAAAGACAAAAATCTATCCCCTACAAGTCTAAAAATCTCTTCCAGGCTAAATATAATTCCGTCAGTCGTTTAACCTTAACTTGGCCCAGATTTTCGTCCTTTTGCAAAGTATTTCACTTAGGTCAGTAGCAGAAAAAGACAATACTACGGCTCAACATCCTTTCCATCGCAGCTTCTAAGTAACTAGTATCATATTCTAGCGTTAATTTAATATTATGACTCAGCGTTAAAGATGAAGAGATGGCAGTTATTAGGCCAGGTTAGAATAAAAGGGGTATAATAGAAAGTACAGTTATAAAGACGCCACCGGATTAAAAAAAGAAAAAAAAAGAAAGCTTAATATGCACAACTCGGAGCAATACAGTATCTCAAGTCACACGGAAAAGATAAGATTTACAATTGTGTTTTCGAGACTGTGACATATACTTTTAGACTGATAATCTTGTCGGTTAAGGAAGATCCCTTGCACCTCTTCAACGATTTATTTTGGATATAGCCGGTTAATATCTTTTTCTACATTATTTCTGAAGAGTATGACGATATTGGAAGGATTTATGTAGCACAGAATATGGCAGTAAGGTGCAATAAGGAAAATAATCGCTTAGGAAAAGGCGTTAGGGAACTTTCTTAATCAACGTGAACACAGGCCCTTGACTGAGCTCTCATTGGTCTGTATTTTCGTCCTTTTATGTAGTACTTTTTTATACGGCTGGTGAGTATAATTGTTTATACAGAGTATGGCGATAATATTTATTTGTATAAATCAGAAGATGATAGTAAGGTCTAATATGCAACATAAACCGCCTAGGAGGAGGTGCTAGGAAATACGGGCCACTGACACAAAGGGACATAGTCTCGGTGGTACAGGAGGCTTCGTAGCACCTCTTCCTTGGCGACTTACTCTGCATATTTCATAGTAACCTCTTTTGGTGCTGAAGAGGGACGCCTTCACATGGTGGCACGGATGCAGCCGGGCGGCTCCACTGCAGTTACAGAAGCCCCTCAGTTGCCTCTGTATCCACCAAGAGGAGGATGGTGGGCTGGGTGGACTTCGTACAGCCTTCATTAATTCCATTTTTAATAGGGTTCTCTCCTAAGCTGAGAATTAAGCAATGCAAAACGTCACTTGTTGGTTTTATGGACTCAAAACCATTATAATTATACAGTCATATAGAAACTATAATATTTACTAGACTGTTAGAGCCTGTGGATGTATTCTCGTTGACTTTGTTTTTCTAGCATCCTTTCTTTATTGACTTATTCTACAAAATTATCACTTCAGCTTTGAATTCTTCCTGTTGCCTGTTACAATAGGTTAATACCCTGACCCCGCTGCAGGAGGTCACCTTAACGTGGTGGCGGGGCTTGAAGCGTGGTTGGCAGTGCCACTTACTTTGGAGGCGTGCCTAACTTTGTAGGGTTCGGCATCTGTCGGCCTCGTGGACGAAGCACCCCCTACATCACTGGTGCAGGAGGCCTGCTGGTGATGTTAGTCTCTGCCTATTTGCCATCTAGGGCGGGACTGTTGCCTCCCCACGTGTTTGCCGTGCGTGGCATCCCTTAATGCTGGGAGATGGGAGTCCTGGGGGTTGAGTGATGCTGCACGATGCACCCTGCAGCTAACAATACACCTCTTTGGTCCCTTATTCTGGCTAGGTGGGCGGCCTGTTGGGCCTGACCAGGTCACTCGGCTTGTCATGCGTTGGCTAGGGTCAAGAGGGCACTGGTGGACCTGGTGGCTCGTATCATCCTGGAGTCACCCTTGCCCATGTCCCCCGGTGGTTACCCACGTATACTCCCTTGCTACCCCTGAGGTTGCCTGTGGCGTATGGCCTCCCATTGTTGGGCTCTGTATTCAGTGGGGGTGTGGGGGAATGAAGTTATTTAGTTTATTATTACGGATAATGGTAATGTGCCCCAACCTGCCTCTCTCCCAGACCTTAGCACGTCTTCTCGGCCTTCAGTTGTTGCCAATCTGGAGCCCTTCCAGACTCCATGTGGTTCCACAGAGGATTTGGCCTCCCCTGTCTGGTGGTTCCCGTATCAAGGGTAGCAGGTGGGGCGGGGGTCAAGGAGTGTACCCAGCCCTCAGGACCCCCATGTTAGAGATTCGGAAAAGTTTTTGATTGCTCCTCCTCCTGCACCTTTTGCCAAATTTCTAGTCGTTTGTGGCCCTGCTGGGGTAGACCTTGGAAAGTGCAATATTTTTTTAACACATCGAGAATTGGTCACTGCTTGTGGTGCGGTCCCTAAAGTGGTTCCACAGGCTGACGGCAGTTTGTTGGTAAAGCTGTCTGACCCTTCTCAAAGTGCAACTGTTCTATCTTTATCCATGCTTTCTGGTCAGTCAGTTACATGTTCCCCTCATGCTTCATTGAATCATATTCGTGGCACTGTTTATGCTAAGGAACTACTGATTTACGATGAAGCATGCCTTGTTGAAGAGTTGTCTTCCTAGACTGTAATAAAGGTTGAGTGGATTAAGAAGAAGATAAATGGTGACCTTGTGCCAACTCCATCCCTGATTGTGACTTTTGATTCACTGAGCCTCCCTGCTGTTCTTAATGCTGTATGGGATCGCTACAAAATAAGGCCCTATGTCCCTATGCCTCATAGTCATTTCCCCTGTCAGCGTTTGGGTCATATTGGCTGAACTTGTAGGCGTCTTGCCCTGGGCCTTCCAGCAGTCTGCATGTCATGTGATTTAGATCTTCATGAGGGTGTGGAATGCCCAGGTCCTGTATCTTGTGTCAACTGTGGTGGTAAGCACGCTGCTTCTTCTAAATCTTGTGATAGTTACAAAATGGAACATGAAATTTTGTCTCTCAGAGACACAGAGAGGCTGAGTTTTACTGAAACTAAGGACCGTGTCATGTCTATGTATGTCCGCCCTGGTGTGTCCTTTGCTTCTATTCTTTCAAAGTCAAAGCCTGCTGCCTTACCGTCATAAGACTCCTGCTCCTCTCACTGACCTTTCTCCTCGTCTCTTGTCTGATACTGGACGTCCTACTCCTCCTCATGGTCTCCCAGAGACTCCAGTACCTTAGCAGTCTGCATCTCATTCGGCTGCTGTTCTTGTACCGGCCGCTATTCCTGTACCTACTGCTGCTCCTGTACCATCTGCTCGCTCTCCCAGTGGTGTTCAGTCTTCCCTATAGTGTGCCTCTACAGTTTTTAGTATGTCTTCAAGTTCTGGCATAGAGATGGAGGTTGCATCTGCCAAACTCAGATGGGTGAGGAGTTCTTGGGTGATTCCCCTTCTTCTAAGGTTCAAATTTCTGTACCACATTAGGACTCTGAGGGAGCTCTTCGCTCAGCAATCCGGGCAGTGGTGGCATCAAAGTCATTGGGTGTTCGTGATGGTCTTTCTAGGATTCCAGTCCCTGTTGCGTGCTCAGCTGTGGCAGGGTCTGGGTCTTTAGATACTCAAAGGGCTCGGTCACTTGCTCCCTTTGATCCATTACTCAGCAGCCGACCTTTGATTGATCTGATTCGGGAGGGTCCGGTTGGCTCCAAGTTGCCGGCTGAATCCCCATGTGGGAGTGTGGATGGGGCTAGCAGGTCTTCCAGGAAGGTCTCTGTGCCTTGGGCTTATTCTGGCGATGGGTGGAACATGTCCTTTCACCCATGGAAACTAAATCTTCACTGACTTCTCAGTCGGTAAGGCAGAGCTCCACGCCTAGGAAGAAGAGCTTTCACACCCTTCCCAATGACGTTGCTACATAGCCTTGGTGTTTCTCATTTCATACCATTTAATACTTATCAGTATGGCTCAATCAGTACCAATTTGACTTCACTGGAATTGAAGAGATGTCATGGCAAATTGGGAGGAATTGCAGTTATTACTCACTGCTCTGAGCCTGCTCTGTGTCTGTCTCCAGGAGACAATAGTGGGGGATAGCCCGTTTCCTTCTATCAGGGGGTATGAGGTCTTCCACGCATCTCCTCCTGGCGATCACAGTGGTGGATGTGCCATTTTGTGCCGATCTGATGGCCCCCTTATTTCCTTTGCGATATAGTCTTCCTTTCAAGTTCTAATGACACAGATGCTCGTTGGGATGTGCTATACCATCAGTCACCTATACCTTCCACTTTCTGTTCCTGTTATGTGTGCTGATCTGGAGACCCTTATCGGTCAACTCACCCCTTTTTCTACTCCTTAGAGCCTTAAAGGGCGCCATCCTTTGTGGGGTGACTCACTCTCAAATCCCCAGGGTGATCTTCTTGCCTCTTTTATTGGGGATTTAGACTTGGTTGTTCTAAACGATCGGAGGCCGACCCATTTTCACGTTCAGAATGGTATGTATTCTGTCACTGACCTCACCATCTCCTCCTCTGACTGTGTCCTTGATTTTTCTTGGGAGGTTTTGGATGATCTGCATGGTAGTGACCATTATCCTGTGTTGGTCCAGTCTACTTGTTCTGTTCCTGCAACCCGTATGCCAAGCTGATGTCTGGATAGGGCTGATTGGTGTCTCTTTGAGGAACTGTATATGTTTGCCTACAGAGTTACTGATTTTTCAATTGTTGATGATGCCAAACGTTCTTTTACTAAGACTCTTTTCTCAGCAGAGGTTCATTCCATCCCACGGACTTCTGTTTTTTTTGTTTTTTTTCCTGAGACCTGTGCCATGGTGGAGTGATGACTGCTCTGCAGTAAAAGGAGCTTACAAGGCAGCTACTTGTTGGTATTTTGCCAATTGTGATGTTGTTTTTCCAAAATTCCCGTTTTGCAAAGTACATGCTAACTATAGACGGGTCACGAAAAATGCTCGCCGTAACTCGTGGAGGTCGTATGTATCTACAGTTATGTCCTCAACTCCAATGTGTATGGTGTGGAAAAAGGTGAGCAAGATCTGGTAGGTTTTCGCCCCCTTCCCGACCGGTGTTGTGACTTCACAGAAATCTTGTGTCTGCACCAGATGCAGTAGCCCCTGCTCTTGCAAATCAGTTTTGTACTGTCTCAAAAAAGGATCCTTCTAAGCCATGTGCTAGCTTTCGTAGGAATCAGGAGAGACTGGGTCTTGACTTTCACTCTCGTGGTGGAGAGCCAAATAACTTAGACTTCAGCCTCCATGAGTTGCATGCTGCCCTCTCGGAGTGTGGTGATGCTGCTCTTGGGCCTGACGACATTCCTTACACTCTGCTTCGTCATCTGCTGACTGATTCAATTCAATTTTTATCGGACTTTTTAACAGGGCTCTCTTCCCAAGAGTTGGAAGTTGGGTATTGTCCTCCTCATTCCCAAGCCTGGTTAGGACCATTCCCATGTTTCCAACTATCTCCCTATTGCTTTAACATCGTGAGTGTGCAAGCTATTCGAAAAGATGGTCAATATCAAGCTTGTGTAGTTTCTGGAGAAGGGTTGCTTTCTCTCTGCTTCACAGTGTGGCTTTCATAAATTATGGTGTACTTCAGACAACTTTACCGTGCTTGAGGCATCGATCTATGAAGCTTTTGCTTCTAAGTAACATCTTGTGGCTGTTTTCTTTGGCCTTGAGGAGGCTTTTGACACTGCCTGGCGCCATGGCATCCTCCAACAACTTCATGCCTTTGGTTTACGTGGTCACCTGCTTGTGTTGCTTGGAGACTTCTTGACTGATCGTGCGTTTTGGGTCCCTGTGGATTCTACCCTCTCTGTGCCACTGTGCCAGGAGGAAGGAGTCCCACAGGGGGGTGCCTTAAGTGTTTCCCTGTTTGTAGTGGCCATCAATGGTATCCTAGACACTGTGCCTGCTGGGGTATCCTCATCCCTTTATGTGGATGACTTAGCTCTATGGTTATCTGGCTCCCACAAGTCTGCTATTGAGTGGCATATGCAACTTGCCTTGGACAAGATTTCTGTCTGGGCCACTTCCAAGGGTTTTCGGTTTTCCCCTTCAAAGACTGTGGCTATGCACTTCTGTAGGATGAGAGGGGTACACCTGGAGCCTGATCTCCAGCTTTGTGACAGGAGACTCCATTGTGTGACAGAGATGAAATTCTTGGGCCTGACGTTTGATTGTCGTTTGACAGGGGTCTCACACTTGGCAAATCTTAAAACATCATGTATAAAGGCTTTCAATCTATTGAGGGTTCTGTCCCATACCTCTTGGGGCACTGATCGAAGGACGCTCTTACATTTGTTTCAGGTATTTGTAACTTCTAAGCTGTCATATGGCTGTGAGGTATATTCCTCTGCCACAGAATCAAGACTAAAAACTCTAGATGCTGTCTATCATGCTGGTCTCCGCCTTGCAACTGGGGCTTTTCAGTCCTCTCCAATTCCCAGCTTATTGGTGGAAGCTGGTGTGCCTTCCTTAGGTTGACGGCGTCAGTCTGTTGCAGTACAGTGCTGGCTCCGGATTCGTCGCCTTCCAGACTCACGTGTCTGTGAGGGTGTGACGAAACAGTCTTGTCTTTTGTGTTATAGTAGACACCCTCGCATGCCTCATCCGTTTGGCTATAGGGTTCGGGATATAATGGAGGGGTTTGGTTTGTCGGCAGTACTTGTCAGTCCTGTTCGGATCCTGAGGGTTGCGCCTTGGATATTGCCCAAGGTAACTTTCTGCAGGCCTATTGCAGGCTCAAAGGATTTTGTCGCTCCTCAGTGTCTTTTAAGGTTATTTTTAGAACATTCTTCTAGTCATGGTGGTTCTGTGCCTGTGTATACTGATGGCTCTAAATCCGCATCAGGTGTTGGTTTTGGAGTGGTATTTCCCAATTTTAGCTGTGGAGGTAGTCTTCATTTGGTTGCCTCAGTTTTTACTGCAGAGTTGTCAGCCATCATTTTAGCCTTGAAGTTGGTGTTTGTTCACCCTGACAATTATTTTACTATTTTTAGCGACTCTCAAGGGGCGCTCTTGGTCCTGGACTCTTTTAACTCTTCCCATCCCTTAGTTTTAGCTATTTTGGAGTGGCTGTTCCTCATTCGTCGTCGGGGGAAGAGAGTGGATTTTTGCTGGGTTCCCGCACATATTGGAGTGGTGGGCAATGAGATGGTGGATGCATTGGCCAAGGCTGCGGCTACTCAACAGTCCCCAACAGAATATCTGCTTCCTACATCTGATCTAACACCTTACTTGCGGGACAGAATGCATGTGTGTTGGCAGAGATGTTGGGATGGTGTTGCTCATAATAAGCTGAAAGAGGTTTTCCAGAGAGTGGTTGTGCTAAGGGTTCTCCCTTCCATGCCTCGGCGACTGGAGGTGGCTCTTGCTAGGCTTCACATTGGGCACTCTTGGCTTACACGTGGGTTCCTCATGAGTGTTGAGACTCAACCGTACTGTGATGATTGCCTTGTTACCCTTATTGTCCGTCACTTGCTGGTTGAGTGTCCGAGTTTGGGGGACCTGCGTCGGGGATTCGTCCATAGGAATACAGGGGTAGATGGTGCCTACTGTCTCCTCGATGCTTGGTGGAACCTCTAGAGATTTTACTGATGTTTTCAGTTTTCTTCAGGAGGCGGGCCTCCTTCCACTGTTATAAGTAACTAGTATTTTATTAAATATTCTTTTATTACTTTTAGTGTTTTATTTCTAATAACAGTTATTAACATTATTTTGAATATGCACTTTTGATTTGCTGTGTCTTTTAGCTTGTTGTCCGGCTGCATATGAGACTGGCAGTTGCGCCGCCAGATTTTCATACAATCAACCAATTAATATCCTGAACACACGATATTAATCCGATTTTACACAGAATTTAAAGTATTTACTGGGTTCTTCTAGCGATTGCATGTATTCTCATTGATTGAGCTTTCCTAGTTCTTCTAGCGATTGCATGTATTCTCATTGATTTAGCTTTCCTAACACCTTTTCTTCGGCGACTTATTCGGCAAAACCACCAGCTCTGCGGTATATATTCCCTGTTAATAAGCTCAGCACACTACCAAACCATGATAGATGCAGTATTGTTAAGATTTTCTATATAACCACTGATATATGGTGAGAGGAGTCGACCTAGGGCCATGTGATGATGATCCCCATGATCCTGTGATCTCCAGTCTTTCAGACGCAGTGTGTCCAGGCATCTCGAAATGAACGGATCTTCATTTTGGCTCTATGTTTTATTTTATTTATTTTTTTCCTTGAAAGAAGCAGTTTGTAGGCTCCTGGATTTGGTTCCTCCCTCCTTGCATGAAAAATAATAAAAATAAAACATGTTCTCACTGTCCTGGGTCCGTATTTTCGTTGGTCAAGGAAGCTCCCTAACACCTCTTTGTTACCAGTTTGAGAGTCAGTGTTGATCCAGAATGTCCATTGGGTTTTGACGACTTTATTGTGGACACAATCTGGCCGCACTATGGGGTGGTACTACTACTCTGCGGCCAGGTTGTGTTAGGAAGAATACTGCCACCGTATTCCCTGCGTGTCGTAAAAGGCGACTAAAAGGGGCAGGGTGAGGGGACTAGGGACCCCCTCCTCTGTTTTTTAGTTCCTAAAAAGAGACAGGCCAGAGAAAGTGATGGGGGATGGAGTTTCCCCGTACCCTGAAGATTGGGTCTATGAATGTGCGTGGATGTAGTACGATTGAGGCTAAAAGGGAGAAGATTGGGAGAATGTTTGTAAGAAGAAAGTTGGATGTGTTAGCTTTGAGTGAAACGAAGATGAAAGGGAAGGGTGAGTATGTTTGGAAGTGTGACTGGAAGATTGTCAGGTGTTGACAGAGGAAGGGCAAGAGAAGGTGTGGCCTTGTTCGTGAGTCCGGAAGTACAGCAGTGTGTGATTGAATGGAAGGAGGTGTCATTGAGACTGATGTGGGTGAAAGCGAAATTTGAAGGTGAGATGTGGGTGTTTGTGAGTGCATATGGGCCTGGTAGTGAGAGGGATGAAGAAGAGAGGGGGTCTTTCTGGAATGATGTTGATGAGTGTCTGCAGAGTTTTGGAGCGAATGTGAATGTGGTATAGGAGATCTGAATGCTAGAGTGGGAAATGTAACAGTTGAAGGTGTAGTTGGTATGCATGGTGTGCCTGGAAGAAATGAAAATGGGGAACGAATGATAGCAATGTGTGTTGAGCGAGAGATGGTGATTGGAAATACGCTGTTTGAGAAGAATGATATATTTAAGTATACATGGGTGAGACAGGAGGGTGGAAGAGTTGTTGATAGAGCTTTGATGGACTATGTGGTTGTGTCTAGGAATGTAATAGGAAGATTGTTGGATGTGAGAGTTCTGAGAGGGGAGGGTGGAGGTATGTCTAACCACTACCTGGTGGAGGGAAAGTTAGGAGTAAGTAAGAGATGGGTGAGAGCTAGGAGGGTTAGGTGTGGCAGGGAGGTTTTGAAAGTGAGTGAGTTAGATAAAAAAGGGAAAAAGATAGAGTATCAGGAGAAATTGAAACATGAGTGGAACACAGTGAAAGATCGGGGATATGGCAGTGTGGAGGAGGAATGGCAGTTGTTTAAGAGTGCTGTGGTGGGGCATGCAGAAGAGGTGTGTGGTGTGAGACGTGTGGGTGGTGGTGTAAGAAAAGGAAGTGAATGGTGGTGCAAGGAAGTAAGTATGGCTGTGGCTGAGAAGAGACGTGCATATGAAGTGTGGCTGCAGAGGAAGGATGAGATGTCATATGAAAGGTATAAGGAAAAGTGGAATAGAGCGAGAAGGGCTGTGCGTGATGCTAAAGTGGCAGCAGATGAGAGGTGGGGTAGGCGGCTGACAGAGAATTTTCAACACAATAAGAAAATGTTCTTGAAGGAGGTGAAAAGGGTGCGAAATGGAGAGTCTGGGAAGGAAGAACGAGTAAAAGCAGAGGATGGAAGGATGTTAATTGAGATGGATGCAGTAAGGAAGAGATGGGCGAGTATTTTGAAAGATTGTTAAATGTAGAGGAGGAAAGAGTGGCTGAGATTGTGGCGGATGGAAGGGTGCAAGGAATAAATGTGTTGGGAGAGTTGAATGATTCTTTGATCACGAAGGAGGAAGTGGAGAAGGCAGTAAAGGAGATGAAAACAGGGAAAGCTGCAGGTATGGATGGGTGTGCTGTAGAATGCGTGAAGGGTGGAGTGAGTATTGTTGACTGGTTAGTAAGATTGTTGAATGTGTGCTTTGTGAAAGGTATGGTGCCAATTGACTGGGCAAGTGCTTGTGTGGTCCCGTTGTATAAAGGCAAGGGTGATAAGTATGAATGTACTAGCTTTAGGGGTATAAGTCTGTTGAGTGTTGTAGGTAAGGTGTATGGTAGAGTGTTAATTATGAGAGTTAGAGAGGGTACAGAGGGAGTGATTGGTGATGAGCAGTGTGGCTTTAGGAGAGGGAGGGGATGCGTGGATCAGGTATTTGCTGTGAGACAAGTGTGTGAAAAATATTTTGCGAAAGGTAAGGATGTGTTTTGGGCATTTATGGATTTAGAAAAAGCGTATGATAGAATTGATAGGGAGGCTTTGTGGACTGTTTTAAGATTGTATGGACTTGATGGTAGGTTACTAAAAGGGGTGAAAAGTTTTTATATAAATAGTAGAGCGTGTGTAAGAGTAGGAAATCCTGTGAGTGATTGGTTTCCCGTGAGAGTGGGGCTGCGACAGGGATGTGTGATGTCGCCATGGTTGTTTAATATTAACATGGATGGTGTTGTAAGGGAGGTGAATGCAAGAGTTTTAGGTGGAGGTCTGAGTCTGGTGAATGTTGATAGTGGAGCATGGAATCTGAAGCAGCTGCTGTTTGCAGATGATACTACACTGGTGGCTGATTCAGAGGAGAGATTGAGACAGTTGGTGGAGGAGTTTGGAAGGGTGTGTGAAAGGAGGAGTTTGGAAGGGTGTGTGAAAGGAGGAAATTGAAAGTAAATGAGAATAAGAGTAAAGTGATGAAGTGTACGAGGTTGGTAGATGGTAGGGGGATGAATATAGTTTTGAATGGCGAGTTGCTTGAGGAGGTAGAGTGTTTTAAATATCTAGGGTCACATGTTGCTGTGGATGGAAGAATAGATGCAGAAGTGAAGTTTAGAATAATCGAAGTAGGAAAGGTGCTGGGAGGAATGAAAAAAGTGTTTAGATGTCGTTCGCTTAGAATGGATGTAAAGAGAAGGCTGTATGAGGGTGTTGTGGTACCGACTGCATTATATGGGGCTGAAACATGGAATATGGGTGTAGCAGAGAGGAAAAGTTTGAATGTAATGGAGATGAGGTGTCTGAGGAGTATGTGTGGAGTGACGCATATGGATCAAGTGCGAAATGATGAAGTGCGAAGAAGAACTGGAGTTGTTCGGTAGATGGCTGGTAGAGTTGAGCAGAGGGTGTTGCGATGGTTTGGGCATATGGAGAGAATGGATAATGAGCGATTGGTGAAAAAGATAACTAGATCTGATGTGAGAGGTATAAGGCTGAGAGGAAGACCACGAATAGGATGGATGGACAGTGTGAAGAGAGCGCTGGATGCGAGAGGGATGTCTGTTGAGCAAGGAAGAGTGGCTGTGCGTGGCAGAAATAAATGGAGAGAAATTGTGAATGAATAAGTGATGACGCAGCCCTGAGGGGATATTCTCCCACATTTGGTCTGATCAGTTTTCAGGTCAGGTGTGGGTAAGGGGATGGGTCTATTATGATGTGGCAGGGGTAAACCAGCTCTGCTGTCGGGCCCTGCTGCGGATGTCACTGATTGCATTGCGCAGTTGACCATTGTGCGGTGTGGTGTGGTGAGGATCTGTCCCTTCTCCCCTTTGGGGCTAAGATGCGAATGAATGTGATTGAATGGATGAGTAAATGGGGAGTGTGTCGTCCTGTCTCGGCTACCTCCCTTTCCTTGGGGGAAGCAGCCTAGGTATATAGATAGATAGATAGACATTATTAATGATGCGCCCTTCCTGATGTCTGAAGCTGAACTAACCTGGGAGCCAATGAGTTCCATCTCCCATTGAACTCAGCACGGAGAAGGAGTTTCCATATCTCTGTCGTATAACCTCAGGTAGTCGGGTGTTCGTAGGGAACCTCATCTTGAGAAGGAAGGGGACAACGAGCCAACGTGAACAGCATCTTTATTGCAATAGTTTCGACATTTATAGAGTCATCATCAGTGATCTAAAAGGGAAAATGTAGTCAAAACACTAAACATCAATCTCAATAATATGTAGGTGAAAAACACGAACACACAGTCTTTTAACAGGAGAGAGAAGGGGGGGGGGGAGAGTGTAAGAGTACTAAAACAGAGTTACATAACATGTGGAGTACTGCAGACATAATTGTTATTTAGAGACTCGTTATGGATCTTAATACAATCCTAGCAATCTTAAGTTACTGTCTGATGACCAAGATAATACTTTAAAATACTCTTTAAGTGTGATATAACAAGATTCGCAATGGTCTCTTACTGCGGAGTGAGGAAGGGACCTGAGTCTTCGGCCTGTCCTACTCGACTGACCCATATGTTCGTCTGTCCTAACCTCTGTAATATATCCAGTATCCTTAAAAGTGCTAGTCAGAAGAGAGACTGGAGGTAGTAAAATAAACAAAACGACTGTAGCTGGGCCTGGAATCTGATCAGATTCATTTTGATGTTACTGTAGAAAACAATTAAATTAATAAATAAAAAGTCGGTTGCTTGTTTTATATCAACGCATCATGATCCTTAATTAGCATACTCAGCTTATTCAAACTTTGCATTGCTTTACCATTCACATCTTGTATAACGTTTATTATTTATGTGTACTCACTGTCTCACACATTTTAAACTTCCATTTTTTAATCAAACTGCTTTGACCCTTCTGAACGGTGGTAAAAAAAAAAAAAAAAAAGTACATTTCACTCAATTCCTCTCTCACACATTTTCTCACATTTTCACATTCTACGTGCCATAAGAATGTGAAATCTCAGTGTACACTCGGACAACGTTAACTGATGCATGTTTTTCGACATAGTGTCAGCAACAAGGTAAGGGGTCCCTAGCTAATCATTACACACACACACACACACACACACACACACACACACACACACACATACACATTCAGACAGTTCAGCTTTACACTCTCACAGCAGTCTTAAAGTTAAATCCCCAGAGTCGAACTTCTGTGACTTAACCAACTCTCAGAAAGGTCGGCATCACTATCTGGTGTTGCTCCAGCCTCAGAATCAGTTAGCATGGGAAGAAGCGTGTCAGTAAGAGCTGTCATCATGTACAAGTGCAGACAAAAGAGGAAGACACGGCTTTATCCTAGGTGAACAAGAACTGGGTGATTTCTGGTCAATAACTTACAGTGTAGAGTGGGCAAGTGGTAGCACCTTGCGCTCACTTATCCTCGCCTAATACAATCCCCACAATCTCCCCACTGCACTTCATCAGTCAGAAAGTTCTTCTGCTCCTGGGCTAAGGCAGTAGCTATGTGCTTCTCCACCTTTACATTTTGTGTTTCCTCAGTTACGTTATGAGACCTGGCATACACATTCCTTTGCCGTACAACCAGAGGACAGATTAGATTGAATGTTCTCCCTCAGTTTAGTGCTCTAACACTTTTACATCCTATGCACACATGAGGGACTGTACTCACTTGTCTTCCCGCCAAGGAATTACCCATTAGGAAAGTAAACCTGACACACCTACTGTAGCTGTTCCGCAAGGCCCATCCTCACAGTGTCAGTACCTAGATCGGACTGAAGCCTCGACCCCATCAATATGACACACATGTTGACCAACCAGCGTTTCCATGTAGCAAAGCATTTTCACAATGATAAGTAACATTTACCAGATTCTAAAGGAGAGACTAGCGCACCAGTAACCTACCCGTTCAAATGGTGGCCGGTTTGGTACTTGTGCCATTTTAAAAAACCGAGCCTTCAGACAGGAAGCATTGGTACGTTTTCTGTAGAGCTTCACAGTCATTATTGATTTTAAACGAATGCTGAAGCTAAGTCTTACATTCTTTTCCCTCAAATGAAAGACTAGAGCCTCTTAAGACAATAAGTGAATTCTCTACTGGCGACACCAACGCACTCAATCTGGCTCCTTCCTGCCAACTGCCTTCATCCATCACTCCTTTTCTGTGTGCCCCTACTTTTCACAGCACCCATATTCATTGATACGTTTCACCAGCAATGTCCTCAACTTTATCAGGCTTAGATAGTTCATGATAAGTTAATCTTATAAGAAAAACATTTTATATAAATAACATGGTCCACTTCTTTCACTTTTCATTACCATTACGACTTATCAGAGTCATTCTAATGCATTATGCTCTTTGTAACAGTGATAAGGGTATTATCAGAAAACTTATCCACTCCCATCATTGTTTACTGAGTGGCAGCATCCATGAGATACACCTAGGAGGGTATTGCAGTATCGCAAACTCTTGTCTATTTATCTATATATCTAGGCTGCTTCCCCCAAGGAAAGGGAGGTAGCCGAGACAGGACGACGCACTCCATATTTACTCATCCACTCAAACTTATTCATACGCATCTTAACCCCAAAGGGGAGAAGGGACAGATCCTCACCGCACCAAACCGCACGAGGGTCAACTGCGCAGTGCAATCAGTGACATCTGCAGCAGGGCCCGATAGCATAATAGACCCATCCCCTTACCCGCACCTGACCTGATTAGGTGATCAGACCAAATGTGGGAGAATATCCCCTCAGGTCTGCGTCGTCATTTATCCATTCACAATTTCTCTCCGTTTGTTTCTGTCACACACAGCCACTCTTCCTTGCTCAACAGACATTCCTCTCGCATCCAACGCTCCCTTCACACTGTCCATCCATCCTATTCGTGGTCTCCCTCTCAGCCTTGCACCTCTCACACAGGGTTGCCAGATTTTTTTTATCGAGTTATCGTACTGATGTTTGAAAATTATCGTTTTTCCACCCAAATTATCGTAAAAATATATCCGCTGCCTATGAAAATTATTGTACCTGTATATTTTTACTACTACTACTACTTCACTATGCTCTACAGTAATATGATGATAAAATAAATGATGGCGTTCTTACCAACACATGTCTTCAATGGTGTTTTAAATTTATATAAACAGCATGTCTCCTGTAATACAAAAAATGGAAATTCATAAAAGTTTCGGTATATGTAATAGCTTTGTTGTATTGGCACTCTGTACCTTTTACAACAATAAATATTTCAATTCAATGGCTGTTGTGTAAATACTGTGTGTGTGTGTGTGTGTGTGTGTGTGTGTGTGTGTGTGTGTGTGCGAGACATTTGTGTACTGACACAGAACGGGAAATTTGTCAGATCAAAACACCCCCTTTTTTTTTTTTTTTTTTTTCTGTTCGTTACGATATTCACACTTTTAAACAGAATTCCATATCGTTGTTTTCTTTGTCTGGGCTTGCACTTTAACGTGTAAAAGAACAATTTTAAATTGTGAAAGAACAGCGGCCTAAAACTATACCATATACTGTAGTTTACCTTTTTATTTTTTGTGGCGTTACAGGAAGCACCTCCTGCTCCTAATCACTCATATTAGAAGACATGGAAACTGTGTCAAATTTCCAGCTCTAGTAGTGGGCCTGTCACTGAGATGACTGCGCCCAACACCTTCACGGTGATGACTGACGAATATCAATTTCAAACAGTAACGGCCAATCGTCAATTGACTCGGAATGTGCCCATACATTTCGTACATTACAACAAGCCTAGCTATCTCATAGACAAAATTACCCTACGTGCACTAAGGAAAATTAATTCTCATTTTACAGATAACATACACTCCGTGGAAAAGATTTACTCTTGATGAGAAGGCTTTTATTATTATAATTCTTAAATTAAAACTCTTGTCATAAAACACAGAATTATCGTACCAAACGTACGATAATAAGAAAAGGTACGTACATCGTACCAGAGGCAGTTTAATGTACATGTACGATAATTATCGTACGAATGGCAACCCTGCTCTCACATCAGATCTAGTTATCTTCTTCACCAATCGCTCATTATCCATTCTCTCTATATGCCCATACCATCGCAACACCCTCTGCTCAACTCGATCAGCCATCTCCCGAACAACTCTGGTTCTCCTTCGCACTTCATCATTTCACACTCGATCCATACGTGTCACTCCACACATACTCCTCAGACACCTCATTTCCATTACATTCAAAACTTTCCTCTCTGCTACACCCATATTCCATGTTTCAGCCCCATATAACGCAGTCGGTACCACAACACCCTCATACAGCCTTCTCTTTACATCCATTCTAAGCGAACGACATCCAAACACTTTTTTTTTATTCCTCCCAGCACCTTTCCTACTTCATTTATTCTAAACTTCACTTCTGCATCTATTCTTCCATCCACAGCAACATGTGACCCTAGATATTTTAAACACTCTACCTCCTCAAGCAACTCACCATTCAAAACTATATTCATCCCCCTACCATCTACCAACCTCGTACACTTCATCACTTTACTTTTATTCTCATTTACTTTCAATTTCCTCCTTTCACACACCCTTCCAAACTCCTCTACCAACTGTCTCAATCTCTCCTCTGAATCAGCCACCAGTGCAGTATCATCTGCAAACAGCAGCTGGTTCAGATTCCACTCTCCACCATCAACATTTACCAGACTCAGACCTCCACCTAAAACTCTTGCATTCACCTCCCTTACAACACCATCCATATAAATATCAAACAACCAAGGCGACATCACACATTCTCAAATTTCGCACGTGATTTTTGTTACAAATATGCTGGACACCTTCCTCCACCCAAGGCCAGGTGGGGAACAATGCCTTACCCCGCATGACCTCCCCCTCCCCCGCACGCCATTGTCTCAGAACTCACCTGTTACCAGTGACCTGGTCAGTAAAGACGTGTCGCACCATGGTACAAAATTCAAGGCGAGCGTGATTCGCCAGTCGATGAGTGTGGAGGACAAAGCTTACGTGGTGTTAGAGGAAGAAACGATCATTAGCGATGAGCAGGTAATGTCAGCAAAAAAGGTGCGGTATGTTGTGTTTGGTGAGCGAAACAACGCTTTTATTGCGTATATTACTGTGTGAAAAACAATATACTCTTGTACTACATATAAATTCGTACCAAATAAACAATTATCTACCTATTCTGAATGGTTTGGAATAGTTACCCCTCCCAAAGAAAACGACTTCTATTGAGCCGGGCTCAATAGAGCACAGTGCAAGGTGAGGGTAGGGTCACCTGTACCAGCATTTTTAAGATCAGGTGAGCAATTTCTCCATAAATTTTCGATGTTTCTCATAAAAAGTGGAGGTTTTAGCCACACAAACAGGGTTAGAGAAAAAACAAATACAAACAAACAGTGAGTGACGTTACGACCTGAGATATCCTTTTCACACGCCATTCATTTCTTTATTTTTCTTACATTTTACTATATCTAGTAACAAACACCACTTCAACCATATACTAACTTAGGTACATACACCTCTTTCACTTATTTATATTAAGTCCATTACCGATTACTAGTACACCTACATAAAATATGTGTTTCATGACAACATTCCTTAGCAAAATGAGTTTCTTAATCTTTCGTTAGTCCTGTGGGGTGTTCAAGCGTGGTTAGTCCGGTCTGGTGTTACAACACCCGAGTACAAAAATACATGTAGTGTTACCAATATGTAAAATACATTCATACTGCCGCTGCAGCATATCTCTGCAATCGCTAATGAAAAGATTGAATGCCTTGTAGGTGGTGTTTATTAATTTATAATAATAATAAAATACAGTAAATTATAATATTAAAAAAATAACAAATGGACTCATATCTCCTTTGTCAGGTAAACACTCACAGGAAAATATATTTTGTGATTTTTATAATCAGTATAATCATAAACAATATGCAAAAATAAGATTAAAAAAAAAAAAACAATCTGTATGACAATATGATCTAAATGGTTAGTTTGATAGGGTGACTGGACACCCCAGGGGGGGGGGGAAGCCACTCTTTCTCTCACTACAGCAGAGGCAGGACTAAACCAATCCACATGTTTCCTCCCCTCACTGAATCAGGAGAGTACTGGACCGGAGAGAAATATTCGAATTACCGGCTAGGAAATATGAGCTTTTTAATAAAATTTGGGGTGCCAGAACACCCCACCTGACTAACGAAGAGTTAATTAGTGATTAGTGATATTACGCGATGTTTTCAACACCACCAATTTTATTGCCAGAGACAGCATCTGATTTACCCAATGACGATTCACAGTTAGTAGAACAACAGGCAAACGAAACAAACACACATAGTTCTCTACGAACAAAAGATAAGAAACAAACACCTCTGGGAGAGGAATTGAAGATAATGACGCTTCTTGGACAGTTTTCTCTGATGTAGAAAACTAAGATTATACTGTAGCCCTGGCGTACACACCTATGAAAACTGACTCACTAGGGTTCACAGGTCAGGAAGCACATACGCCACTACTCTTTCCCATAACGACAAGGGACTTGAGGTGAAAGTCAAAGATAAGGAATGGAATAGGCTATTAAGATGACGAGTTTGGGGTGAGGATGATACGAACACACCCTGGAAAAAACTGCATTGTACGAGGGTATTGGGGGAGGGGAGTAGAATAAGGTGGGGTAGGTGGAGAGGGATAAATGGAAAGGGCGGCATGTTGTGAGTGGTGCGGTTGGCAGGGCAATATACTCTGTGAAGGTAGGTGTTATAGACTGAGCAATATGAGCATAATATTGGATGAATTTAAAAGTATTACAAACAGATGACCAAGACGAACACTGACAAGAATGCAAGCACGAGAACAAGACAACAACCACAAGAACAAGAACAACAACACAGCAACCACAATAACAACAACAATGCAAGCACAAGAACAAAACACATCAAGCACGAGGACAAGAACAAGGAAGCAAGCACGAGAACAAGAAGATGAAAGAAAAGCATTTGTAAGCCGAATGCTAATCGCCCGCCAGAATATGTTGTTGGTCAAGTCCAAGATTTAGAGCATATCTTGATACCCTGACGGTTTCATGTTGATAGCTCAAGCCGTTCGTGAGATATAATGGTGCTAAAGGCGAGTGATAAAAACTAGTTGACCTTTGGGCGCCATTTTGGTGACCTTGACTTGACCCCGAATGCCCATTTTCGAACTCGGCCAAGATTTGGCCATATATTGATACCCTGAAGGTTCCATGTTGATACCTCAAGCCGTTCATGAGATATAATGGGAATACACACACACACACACACACACACACACACACACACACACACACTGACACACACAGAGGCAGGCAAAAAATATATCGCTCCGTCTTCTAAAGGAGGGCGATAACAAGAGAGCAAGCACAAGAACATGTACAAGAAGTACCACTCTTCTCCTGCACTTGACCTCATACGATGTCGGTAATGTATTCGAATTAAACAGCAAGAACAATATAAATACTTTCATGATAACGGTATACATCCAATTTACCAAGGTTTCTGGTGGAATGATCTTGTTTTTCTAGTGAAGGACAGAAATTGAGGATAATTATGTCATAGGATAGAAACGATGACGTCTTCTATACTGCCGCTGCATGCTGGTTATATTACTTATCTCTGATTTGAGTTTTCGAATCGGAAAGGTTAGTTAGAGGCTTAATTAATCCCTTGCCAACTAGTGGCTGTTCGAAGTGTAATAATAATAATAATAATAATAATCGATCTTCTGATAAAAGCCAGACTAAACTATAGAAAGGCCTCATGGTGGTGAAGTGCTTAATTACGTGTTATCTGGCCTTTAAGATGAATGTCTGCCACGTCACCTACAATTTCCCTCTCAGTAGCACCACACACGTCAGTGAGAGGCGGTGGGGGCGGTGCTGAAGGAGATAGTGGCGGGTGAGGGGGTAACGCTGTGATAGGCTGGCCAGGCACGTCCGCGGAGACACTGTGACCAATCCCGAGCCAGCGTGTCACCGTCTCCCGCAAGGTGGCGTTAGTGCAAAGGACCAAACGTAACACTGTTCTTGTCTTCGTTGTTGATTTCGTGGACATATTTTGTTTCCATTTAATACTGTGATTTATTGGCTTCCATGGTTTTGGTCCAAAAACCGAGCACGGATAAGTTTCATCCTGGTGTGTTTCTCATCACCGACACATGTCAAAATCTTGCTGCTGTTATCACTACCGAGGTGTATATATATATATATATATATATATATATATATATATATATATATATATACATACTGTAATATCTTTTTGTGGTGCAAACATTTTCCTTATTCCGTGGCAGGTGGATGGGGAGAAGGGAAAAGTTGCGGGAAGGGGTCGGGGAGAGATGACAGTAGGAGGGGAATGTTATGTATACGTGACGCACAGAAAAAGAGTATCGGCAGAAAAGAAAATTGGGGTGATTGAAAACAGTGAGAATTGTTTCCAATTCTTAGCAGGAAGAAGAGGAAAACTGTGGAAAGGGGCGGGAAAAAGGTAGTCATTATGAGGGAGAGGGGAATACAAAAGTTGGACAGACAAAGGGAAGAATGTAGAAAGGTGTGATTGATGGCTGACAGAAAGTACTGAGACAATTTCCATTTCTTGACCGGGGGAGAGGGAAGTTGTGGCAAGGGGCATGTGAGAAAGGGGGAAAAGAAGAGTGAGAGAAGAGCTAATTAGATGGACAGACAAAGGGACGACTGGGTAGAGAACGGCGGTGACTGAAAGGAGTGAAAACTCTGATTCTTTCCATTCCCTGACAGGTAGGACGGGAGGCGAGGAAAGGGGCAGGAAAAGCTGAGGATAAGTACATATAGGGAAGAGAGAACACAGGAGAGAGAAACAGATTTATTTATAACTGTGAAAATAGTTAGTTTCAGGGAATTTATACCGAGACTTATTCCATTATAATTACAAGGGTAAAAAAGTTGAGAGAGAGAGAGAGAGAGAGAGAGAGAGAGAGAGAGAGAGAGAGGAAGGATGATTGATGACAGTGATAATTGAGACGGCTTGGGATAATAATTATGTACCGAAACATGTCACGAAAATCACAATGCTTGAAATAAGAGTTGGTAACAAAATTAGAGAACAAAGAAGGGAAGGTGTGAGGAAAAGGATGTGAGGTGACTGAGGAGAATGTGAATCAAAACAGAATCTAAAATCGCACTGTCTCCTATCCCTGTAATTTCAAGTTTTATAAAAGGCGAAGAAAGGACAGAAAAAGGCAAATGATAAGAGGAGAATAGAGCGTCAAGGCTATATTAAGAAAAATAAAAACTTGAGAGACGCTGATTTGAAACAGTCGGGCACTAGTTTAAATGACGCTTACTTTGGTTATTATTAATAAGGAACGCCCACATCTATGTATTTCCTGGGAGTTTGGTTGGTGGCCCTACTTTCTTGGCTGTGCCTGGATCATCGCCAAAACATATAATATTTGCCTGTTTAACGTTCCAAAAGAATTGTTATTCTACTATCATTGCGTCATTTTACGTATTTATCAAAATGCATGTAAATATGACAATGATTATGTTAGAATGATGTTTTTAGGGTGACATAAAGGTGTCTTACACTAATACGCTACAAATGAAAATGTCATCTAAGGCGACAACAACGAACGTATATGGTAGGTCAGCAATTAAAGATAATTTATGGCATTTAAGATGACAGGTGTTTTGAAGAAAAAAAAAAAACTGCAAGTTGTGCGAAAACGGTACCATTCAAACCAAAGCCTGGCAAGATACTTCGTTTTGTTTTTATTTGAGCACAATGTAAATTAAACCTTCCATATGACACGAATTTATTCAAGTAACAGCCAGAAATATAATAATGAAAATCAGCTTTGTGTTTGCTTACATACAACGGTGCTCAATGCAGAGCGCAGACTAGTCGGCATTACGAAAACCAAGTGTAGAAAGTAAACAGACACCCGCCCAGACTTGGCCTAAAGTTGATAAAGTACGCTAGATATGTTTTCTTAATATATATTTTTATAAATTAACATATACAGTTAAATGTTTGGATAATACTTTGGTAATAACTTCTAGGATAATGTACTTTAGCACTGAAAGGCTGTTTGATTTCTCTATATTTTGATGTTCCGAACTCTGCTACTGTGTCAGAATTTCGATTTTCTTGTAACAAATTGTATATATCTCATGGCTTTTTCCTACCTAGTCCCAGATAGGCAGGGCAGATGATACCAGGCTCGTGAAGTTTTGAAACTCTGACAAATGTGAACCTTCGCTGCTCTGCAAATTGATTAGGATTATTCTCACAAATATTGTTTATTTTAACAAGCTGCAGAGAAAGCCCGGCTGACTGTTAGGCAACTGATGTGAAAAGTAATGATGAAGTCTCATTTTTCTTTGTAGTTATTTGAAAATCTTTAACAACACTAGTAATTTCTCTTGGCATAATATACTGTAGTTTTTTATCTGTAGTTTTTTCTCTTTTAGTTGGGGTGCATCCTGAAGGTGCTTTATCTCATTCGAAAAATTTGCATTCCTATTACAGGAATACTGAGAGTCAGCATAAGCCTACATACCTTGGCAGTTTTATGGCAGAACACCAACTGAGTGGTCGTTAGTGTCCATCAAAGATTCTTATTAAAGCAGGTGTTAGATTAATGTAAAGGAGTGGAAGTAAAGAAGACTTTTAATAGACTATTCTATGTCTGTCGTCAGTATATTTCAATTACATTATGATAATGAAAACAATTTTGAGAGAGAGAGAGAGAAAGAGAGAGAGAGAGAGAGAGAGAGAGAGAGAGAGAGAGAGAGAGAGAGAGAGTGAGAGAGATGACTGAAAACAATGAAAATTAAGGAGGACAGTTTCCAAGATCATTGTCTCCTTCCCCTTACTATAACCGCAGGGTCGGGCCAAAACTTGGTGTTCACAAGGTAATAAAAAGCTAGACAAAGTTGCTCCCCACAAAGTGAGAGAAACACATTTTAAATATTTCACAGCCTGAGTGAGGCATTTTGTGCTTTCCTGTTCCTGTGTCTGTACTGCCAACCCAGTTTACGAACATTATGATGATGATGATATGTAATTTTCTTTCGTATAAAGTGTGAAACATTTGGAGTTTTTGTCTGCCTTGTTTAGAATTATAAATGCAATAGACTTCAGTTCTCAGTTCACACGAAGCAATACTTACTGCTGATATGGGTGAATTATGAACCAGATAACATACACCCATTATATCATCGGGGACTGTAATTTCTTACTGTTTAAGAACAGGGTTGATGTTGCTAAAGCATTTGTTATTCAAAATTTACCTCCATGTAAGCTATAGTCTAGCACTGGTCACAGTAGTCACGGTGATACTCTAGAATTACTCGTTATGTAATTATATGACAATATCATAACTTCAACAGCAACTAAAGGACTAAAAAAATCAGTATAACAAAGATATGGATAGATAGATAGACAGATAGATAGATTAAGTACCTGTACCCATTTCTTAAAATAATCCTCTACCACATGTAATGAAATTGTGTATACTTTTTTTTTTTTTTTGAAGTCATGTATTTCCATTATTCATATCCTGCATCTGCACCTTTCCATCTCCCTTACTATCTTATTTATATCATTTCCATTTTCACTTTTGATTTTCCACAGCGGTTTTTATGTTATTAGTTACTGATGAGTGAAAATTTATGAGGATAATTATATATAGCACATTCTCTCAACTTATGTCAGGAGCAGCTTCTTGATTTGTTATTTTGATTTGCTTATACATTTATATTTTTATGCAGTTATTTTTCTTTTTCTTTATATTTAGGATTTGTTTTATTCTTTTGTTATATTACATTACCAAGCAACGTCTGTTGTTTCTGGTATTTTGATATCATTTTTTTTTATACACTCTTATAATTGTATAGGTTGATAGACAGATGTGTGTGTCAGATTATTTTTCACATTACTGATTAGTTTATGCACATATTATTAATGATCTTCACTTTTCCATTCATTCAGTAGCTTTAAGTAAGGTTTTTATTTACTTTTATTGCTGTTTCAAGTTAATTGCATTACACTGCTGATTCGAAGCCAAACAAAAACTGTTTTTCTCTCGTTTTCCACATATCTTTCACCCATTGATTATGAGGGTCTCAAGTTGCATAAATTTGTGCGATGGTGGCTAAAATACAATAGAAAAAAAAATACAGAAGAAATTAAATTATCCTTTGTTACACTTCCAGCAGGAGTAAATTCTTTATAGCTAAATGGACCTCCTGTGTTGGGAGAATAATCCCGAAGTGATCTTGGAGTCATCTATCGCATTCAGTAGGACGCTTTCAATAGTAGTAGTAGTAGTAGTAATAGTAGCAGTAGTTGTGGTAGTAATAATAATAATAATAATAATAATAATAATAATAATAAACCTGGTGCTAGGAAAAATACTATATGTAAAAAGAATTTAACGTACATAAAATGTTTTTCGTAAGACTTTTTTACTGTTATTTTTCTGGTGTTTTAGTAAAAAGGAAGCAGGCCGTCATCACAGCAAAATGGCAAATGATTTTCATGCAAACCATTTCCAAAAAATGCTTCATTACCCTCGCTGCTCATCCTTGGAAAAATAAGTGTAACTGAAATTTAAAAAAAAATAATCATTGTAAAAAACTATACCCTCTATGGGAAAAATATCTTTTCACACTGCATTTTAAAAAGAAGGCTAGTAATACCGTTCAGTGTTTAGAACATTTTTATTTTGTACTTCCTAGACCCCAAACACAAACAAGAATGACAACTACATTGCTTACCATAATAAGAAAAAAATATAACGAGATCAGAACCTTGCAGGAAGTTGTAGAGGACGTTAGTTAGCACATAATAATATTAGAATTTATTTGTCAGAAAAACTAAAGAGAAGGTAGAGATAGAGATCGTGACAAGAACAGATATACAGACAAATAAAGAGAGATAGACAGACGGAAAGATGCTCGTAGACTGATAGACAGACAGAGAGATAAAAAGACCAACAGGTATACAGGTACAGAAGGATAATTTTCAGTGGGGTAAACCGTAATAGCGACAGTTACACTAACACTGTCAAACTTTTTCATATGTCAACCGTATCGACCAGATGTGTGTGCGGGAGAAGTCAAGAGGAACCAAGAGGAATCGGTAACCTTAGTTATACGTACCGCCCCAGGATGAAAACAAAGAAATGTCAACACCCCATACTATATTTTTATTTTTTTTTCCCGAGAATTACGTGAAAAGTGACATTTGTGACCATTGGTTGATCTGTGAGGATGCAGGGAGCTGATCAGCCAAATACAGTCACCTGCTGCTGGTTGCAAGTTAACCAGCTAGCGATGACAGTTTCATTAAGTGACAGAATTTTTACGCGTATCAAAAAGAACTCTTGTAATAAAGGAGATTTTAAACAAAAATCTCTAAACAGTCAGCCAGTCATAGCCACCTAGAGTTTAGTCACTACAGACTTTTCCATGTAGTCATGTATTTTAACTGTCAAACGAGAACTGTTAAATATATAGAACATTTTTGCACGATAATTCTCACATTGCAACGAGCGGGACATCTCATCAGAGTCAGCATTCAGAGCTGCCAGTTTAGATGATAGTGACATTTTTTTAACAGGTGAATTGAGCAGCATTATGATATTCTGTAGGTAATAATCAAGCTTTATCAATAATTAGGTGTTAATTATGAAGCCAGTGAGAGTTCTAGATGTATTTCTAGTTTAGCATGGATGGAGTAGAGAGATACAAGAGGGAAGGGTGTGTGAATTGGAGAAAGGGCTGCCAAATGACAGAGGACATAGGGACGTGGAGGCTTTTTTTTTTTTTTTTTTTTATGTGGTCACCCTTTATGGGACCGAGGCATCTGGCAATGGACAGACAGATAATTCAGCAAACCTGAGTACTGATTTCCATTTACTGACAGCATTTGAGTTTGGCAAAAAGTGCAGTAAAATGATAGCTTCTTGAGGTAATTATATCACCCTGACTGGTGATCTGACATTATTTGTGAAGTCTGTGGTCAGTATTCTATCCAGGTAATTAAGCTCCCTCGCACCTCTACCTTAGCGATTATTTTTTTTTATTCAGCTTGCTAATATCATTTTGTTGTTACTTATGCATTGTATGGAAATGTTTGAAAAATGTACATAACACACACGAGGACAGAAAGGTGTAATACGGAAAATAAATCTCTTAAGAAAAGGTGTTAGGGAGAAGCGACGAGAAAACAAGCCAATGAGCCTGGGTTGTACGGTTAAATCTGAAACGGCAAACTGGGATGCAGACTCCAGATTTTTGACGATGGTTTTTGAAGTACTTGACAACAATGGTACGTTCGTCGTTCGTTCACGATTTCCTCTCCTGTAGAGAGGGCCGGGCCGTGTATTAGCCCGGTCGGTGTTTAGGGCTGGGTTGTACGGGTGTGCCATGATGGCTGTATGGACTTTTTATTCGGGGGCAGATACCACCGTGGTGGCTCTGTGCTTTTTACAATGGAACGTATCTGTCCTTCCTGTATGGGTGCTGACTGCGTTCTTGTAGTATGGGATGCAGACTGACCACACTTAATAACCACAGGCTTTCAGTTCCATAAATAACGGTTGAAAATTAGGGTTTTGTACTCCACTTTGCAATACAAGTGAAATGCGTGGCTTTGACGGACACACATACGGTACTCCGGAATATTCCGGAGAATACCATAGTATCCCCGACAACGAGGCGAACCAGAAACAACGGAGTTCGCCCACAAGAATGCCGACACCCCCACTCGGAACCCACGGGGTAGCCGCCACCAGCCACCACCATTCCGGGCAACAACGACGTATGTCAGCCCGGGCCGTGCGCCCCTGTGACATTCAACCACCACGCCGCCGCCACCGTAGGCGAAAGACACTACCTTCGCGTGGCGGAATCACCGAGTTAGCTAGGGGTGGAGTCAGAAACAACACTCCAGGCAGCGCCCCTCTGGTAGAGACGATCTATGGTCGCTCCCACAGTGAATTGGTAGAGACGATCTATGGTCGCTCCCACAGTGAATTGGTAGAGACGATCTCTGGTCGCTCCCACAAAGATTCGGTAGAGACGTTCAATGGTCGCTCCCACAACGTCCAGGTAGAGAAGATCAACGGTCGCTCCCTTAGGACCCCGGTAGAGACGATCAATGGTCACTCCCACAACATCCAGGTAGAGATGATCAATGGTCGCTCCCTTAAAACCCCGGTAGAGACGATCAATGGTCGCTCCCACAACGTCCAGGTAGAGACGATCAATGGTCGCTCCCTTAGGACCCCGATCGAGACGATCAACGGTCGCTCCCACAATATTCGGGTAGAGACGATCAATGGTCGCTCCCCCAAAATCCAGGTAGAGACGATCAATGGTCGCTCCCTTAGCCCTCTGGTCGAGACGATCAATGGTCGCTCCCTTAGGACCCCGATCGAGACGATCAACGGTCGCTCCCACAATATTCGGGTAGAGACAATCAATGGTCGCTCCCCCAAAATCCAGGTAGAGACGATCAATGGTCGCTCCCTTAGCCCTCTGGTCGAGACGATCAATGGTCGCTCCCCCAAAGCCCAGGTAGAGACGATCAATGGACGCTCCCTTGGCCCTCCGGTTGAGACGATCAATGGTCGCTCCCTCAGCACTCCGGTCGAGACGATCAATGGTCGCTCCCACAATATTCGGGTAGAGACGATCAATGGTCGCTCCCCCAGTGTCCAGGTAGAGACGATCGATGGTCGATCCCAGGGCGTAGTGAGGAGAGGGACGTCTCCACAACCAGAGGCTGAACTTCAGGGGTCTCGCTCCAGAATATCATGGAAAGACCTCCCTGTTTCCCCCGGCCTCTGTTCCCTACGCGTGGCCTTTGAGCAGACACACCTGTCGGGCCCCCGTGACAGCCGCTGTCGCAGCCCTCCCCTGATGGCGCCCCTGGTCGTGGGAGACCGCAGTCTGTCGCCTCTTCCGGCCCGCCCTAGGACACCCGGGCGAGACCTCACCACGCCCCACGACGCCGAGACCTGACCCAGAGGTTCCTAGACCTCTTCGGCCCCAGTCCTACGGGCCTTACGCCGGAGCCCAGTCCGGAAACCCCCGGACGCGAGAGGACGCCCTCGCGAGCCGCCCTGTGCCCTCTCGGCTCGCCCCGCCCTGACGACGCCCTCAGTCCAACCGGATCGCCGATGACGTGTCCTTGTTTCTCTCCATGAAGAAATACAAGTGACCCTGTAACAATCGTGAAGTAGGTTAAGTGTGACTCCCTTTCTCTTAGAATAGGTATTGTGCAGTGACTTTATGTAATCTCCGTTGGGGTAAATCAGAACACAATATCCAGTTGAAGGACGAGAATGTGGGTTGAGACCTAAAGTGAAAATACGTGCGAGTGTCACCCCGAATCTTTCTAAAGACATATCTCTAGAACCCGAAGAAAGACTAAAAAATTACTGGAGTTCTATTGGCTAGTCTCTAAGTAATATGGTGAAATAGTATTGACGAGTATTCCGACTTTGTTACGCGTTGTAAAGCGAGAGTCTACATATCATACTGAGGAGATGTGTAATGAATAAGTTTGTGCCTACAGAAACCTATTTCCACCAAAATATCAAGGAAGGCGAGTATTAATGATATTCCCCTCCTCCGCACGCTATTCCTACAAACTCTCTCCATTCCTAGCTCCCGCTCTTAAAGCCAAAGTAAGAATCAGAGTTAGTTGTCAAAGAATCTTCGCCAACAGAAAACACCTAAACTCCCTTGCTAATATCGGGCATCCTTCAATATTACCATGACTATCTCCTCACCGTTTTAAGTCACTCTCCGTGTCTCCTCTACCTCCTCCTGGTGGATCACAAACCCCCCCCCCTCCTCACGCGCTCCGCGCGCACCTGTATTTACTGCACTCCTAGTACTAAGATTTGTTGTATTGTCATTAGTATCTAGAAAGCTAGTATCCTGCGAGATACACAATATTTTAGATAAGGTTTTTGTATTGCTCTATAGTGTGTTGTAATGTCTGCTGAAGTGTCCTGCGTCTGACTGTGGTAATATACGTGTATGGTGTTGCCGAAGGTTTTTATGTCCTACCTCTCTTTATTGCACTAGCTCCGGTCTCGAAAGAGGACCCCGCTCCACGTTGGGTAAAATAGGTACGAGAAGTCGAGCCTAATTCTACCCAGCATTACACTGGTGGCCAGCGGTGGTTCTAGATCCGAGCGTAGAAGAGAAGTAAACAGGAAATATTTGGGAAAATGGCAACTAAACCGCACGTTCAGTTACCCAAGTTTGACCCTGACCAGTATGACATACACACATATCTTGCAATAGTTAAACCCTTACTAGATATTGGCTTTGATAATGACCAACAAAAAATTGCAGTCACACTGCCACTACTGGGTAAAGCCGCAGCGAATATTGCGCCGAAAATTGTCCCAGAACTCACCTGGCAGAACTTTACCAAGTTCACTGTCCAAGCCATCACCCCATCACTAGGGAAAGTGGTGGCTCTATCCAAATTGGATAGTTTTACTTATGACGGGGATTTAGATAATACCCTGTTACAGGCAAGACGCCTGGTTATTGCTGCCTACCTGGAGGCAGATGAAGAAACCCGGGATCGACATACATTTAATACTCTGCTCAGAGTACTCCCAAGTGTTGTAAGACAACACTTCACTATCCATGATCCAACAGGAGACATGGATAGAGATATCAGTTTAATGAGGCGCCTTTTAGCTGTCCATGCCACCCCTCAACGCATCGGCGAAATAAATCAATTCCCCGTTGACCTCATCACCATCAACCCGTGGGAATTTTCTCCGTGCTACCACGGATGTCCGATCCACGACATCCGTGAGCAGCTAGAAGCTACCCAGTGCAGCCAAATGACACGAGGGCGCTTACAAACCTCCCCACCATACGCAAATTCCCCTAAGCCCCAGGGGAAGAAAAAACAAAAAGGGAAAAACAAAAAGCGCCCCCTGCCCCCCGCATCCCACCGTAATGGCGGGGGCCACCCCACCTCTCCCCCAGTCTACGACAGGGGAGAACGTTATCTTTCCTTTTCCCCCCCTCTCACTATCTCTTCTGTTCTACCTTCCCCTATTCCTGCCCCTAGTTCTAACCTTCCCACCCCACACACCACTATACTCCCGCAACACAAAACCGGCCTCCCTCTTCACAGGCCTCCTAGGACCCTCTCCATATCTTCCCCTAACCTACTTCCTAAAACCACCTCCCCCCGTCTACTGCCTTCCACCACCCCCCCCGCGCCACCCACCGCCCCCACGTCCCCCCCGTTCGCTTTCCCCGCCCACAAAGTTAACTCATTCACCTTCCCTATCACACCCTCCTCCTCATCCCCGAGCATTCAAACAACCCCGCGAGACCGCACCTCCCCACCACCACCGTCTCTCTCTTCCCCTACACTTCACCCCACCTGTCCTTGGCTCCGACGGCACACCCCACCTGCCACATCCCACTCCACAGCCCCTGCCAGGCCACCACGGGTTCAGCACCGCACACCGTCCGCCATCGCCCCCACACCCGCACCATCCCCTAGCTTCGTACCCACTGCCCACCCCACACCACTAGCACAGAGCCCTGCTACCGCCCAGACCACTCCACCACCAAACACCGGAATGGCACCACAAGATCGCACTCCCTCCTCGCCACCTACCTTCCAAGCCAACTCTCCTGCCGCCTCACCACCACTACCGACCTCACAACCCCAACCCCCCCCTGCTCCCGCACCGCCGGGCACGTCCACATACGAGTGCGCTGGTTCCTCCTCGCCATCCCCCTCCACCACCCCTACCACCTCAGCCTCCACCGCCTCCACCACCCCCTGCACCACACCTGACATCTCACCCGCCACGCCTCGCTCACCCTCACCCCTTCCCTCCGCCGCCTCACCCTTTCCACCCAAGCCCACGTGCCCCGCCCACCCCGCCACCCCCGCAGGACAACCCACTACTACCGCCCTCTCCCCTCCACACCTACGCATGCCCACTCCGACGTTCTCACCTTCTGCGTCCCCAACGCGCGCGACGGCCCACGCTAACCGACCCCGCCCACCCCGCAAGCCTGCTTCCCCACCCACACCCACCCTCAGAACCACCACCACCACCCCCTCCGGCCGACTCTTATGCCCACCCACCCGATACACACACACCGTCAAGCTACATCAGGCCCAAATCCCTCCTGCCTGTACTCCCCAGAGACTCAACGCCGCATTACCGCGACACAAAACCCGGCCTTCA
This sequence comes from Coenobita brevimanus, assembly GCF_032717465.1. Taxonomy (NCBI): domain Eukaryota; kingdom Metazoa; phylum Arthropoda; class Malacostraca; order Decapoda; family Coenobitidae; genus Coenobita; species Coenobita brevimanus. Next base: position 61,820,820 of record NC_136993.1, on the reverse strand, counting down.
CCAACTCTATCCAGCATTCAAACTCGAACCACACCGACAGCCACACCAAGCAACATGAGAATTAAGCGGGCCGTATGGGCCCCTACCCTTACCAAGAACCACCGACTCCGTGGGCCACACCACCTGTTAAATATCCTCCAGTCCACCACCACCCCCTCCACCCTCTTCCTCACCTATGACCAAGCACAGGAGGAAAATTCCTACACTGTCGCCTGGCAGAACACACTCCGACACCTCCAGCCCATTTACACCACCCCCAACACTCTAGCATTCCACCTCCAGCCACAGGGACGTGACTTTTTTCAAGAACACGGTGGTGAAATGCGTGGCTTTGATGGACACACATACGGTACTCCGGAATATTCCGGAGAATACCATAGTATCCCCGACAACGTGGCGAACCAGAAACAACGGAGTTCGCCCACAAGAATGCCGACACCCCCACTCGGACCCCACGGGGTAGCCGCCACCAGCCACCATCATTCCGGGCAACAACGACGTGTCAGCCCGGGCCGTGCGCCCCTATGACATTCAACCACCATGCCGCCGCCACCGTAGGCGAAAGACACTACCTTCGCGTGGCGGAATCACTGAGTTAGCTAGGGGTGGAGTCAGAAACAACACTCCAGGCAGCGCCCCTCTGGTAGAGACGATCTATGGTCGCTCCCACAGTGAATTGGTAGAGACGATCTATGGTCGCTCCCACAGTGAATTGGTAGAGACGATCTATGGTCGCTCCCACAGTGAATTGGTAGAGACGATCTATGGTCGCTCCCACAAAGATTCGGTAGAGACGATCAATGGTCGCTCCCACAACGTCCAGGTAGAGACGATCAACGGTCGCTCCCTTAGGACCCCGGTAGAGACGATCAATGGTCGCTCCCACAACATCCAGGTAGAGACGATCAATGGTCGCTCCCTTAAAACCCCGGTAGAGACGATCAATGGTCGCTCCCACAACGTCCAGGTAGAGACAATCAATGGTCGCTCCCTTAGGACCCCGGTCGAGATGATCAACGGTCGCTCCCACAATATTCGGGTAGAGACGATCAATGGTTGCTCCCCCAAAATCTAGGTAGAGACGATCAATGGTCGCTCCCCCAAAGCTCAGGTAGAGACGATCAATGGTCGCTCCCTTAGCCCTCCGGTCGAGACGATCAATGGTCGCTCCCTTAGCCCTCCGGTCGAGACGATCAATGGTCGCTCCCCCAAAGCTCAGGTAGAGATGATCAATGGCCGCTCCCCCAAAGCCCAGGTAGAGACGATCAATGGTCGCTCCCTTGGCCCTCCGGTTGAGACGATCAATGGTCGCTCCCACAGTGCTCGGGTAGAGACGATCAATGGTCGCTCCCCCAAAATCCAGGTAGAGACGATCAATGGTCGCTCCCCCAAAGCTCAGGTAGAGACGATCAACGGTCGCTCCCTCAGCACTCCGGTCGAGACGATCAATGGTTGCTCCCACAATATTCGGGTAGAGACGATCAATGGTCGCTCCCCCAGTGTCCAGGTAGAGATGATCGATGGTTGATCCCAGGGCGTAGTGAGGAGAGGGACGTCTCCACAACCGGAGGCTGAACTTCAGGGGTCTCGCTCCAGAATATCCCGGAAAGACCTCCCTGTTTCCCCCGGTCTCTGTTCCCTATGCGTGGCCTTCGAGCAGACACACCTGTCGGGCCCCCGTGACAGCCGCTGCCGCAGCCCTCCCCTGACGGCGCCCCTGGTCGTGGGAGACTGCAGTCTGTCGCCTCTTCCGGCCCGCCCTAGGACTCCCGGGCGAAACCTCACCACGCCCCGCGACGCCGAGACCTGACCCAGAGGTTCCTAGACCTCTTCGGCCCCAGTCCTATGGGCCTTACGCCGGAGCCCAGTCCGGAAACCCCCGGACGCGAGAGGACGCCCTCGCGAGCCGCCCCGTGCCCTCTCGGCTCGCCCCGCCCTGACGACGCCCTCAGTCCGACCGGATCGCCGATGACGTGTCCTTGTTTCTCTCCATGAAGAAATACGAGTGACCCTGTAACAATCGTGAAGTAGGTTAAGTGTGACTCCCTTTCTCTTAGAATAAGTATTGTGCAGTGACTTTATGTAATCTCCATTGGGGTAAATCAGAACACAATATCCAGTTGAAGGACGAGAATGTGGGTTGAGACCTAAAGTGAAAATACGTGCGAGTGTCACCCCGAATCTTTCTAAAGACATATCTCTAGAACCCGAAGAAAGACTAAAAAATTACTGGAGTTCTATTGGCTAGTCTCTAAGTAATATGGTGAAATAGTATTGACGAGTATTCCGACTTTGTTACGCGTTGTAAAGCGAGAGTCTACATATCATACTGAGGAGATGTGTAATGAATAAGTTTGTGCCTACAGAAACCTATTTCCACCAAAATATCAAGGAAGGCGAGTATTAATGATATTCCCCTCCTCCGCACGCTATTCCTACAAACTCTCTCCATTCCTCGCTCCCGCTCTTAAAGCCAAAGTAAGAATCAGAGTTAGTTGTCAAAGAATCTTCGCCAACAGAAAACACCTAAACTCCCTTGCTAATATCGGGCATCCTTCAATATTACCATAACTATCTCCTCGCCGTTTTAAGTCACTCTCCGTGTCTCCCCTACCTCCTCCTGGTGGATCACAAACCTCCCCCCCCCTCCTCACGCGCTCCGCGCGCACCTGTATTTACTGCACTCCTAGTACTAAGATTTGTTGTATTGTCATTAGTATCTAGAAAGCTAGTATCCTGCGAGATACACAATATTTTAGATAAGGTTTTTGTATTGCTCTATATTGTATTGTAATGTCTGCTGAAGTGTCCTGCGTCTGACTGTGGTAATATACGTGTATGGTGTTGCCGAAAGTTTTTATGTCCTACCTCTATTGCACTAGCTCCGGTCTCGAAAGAGGACCCCGCTCCACGTTGGGTAAAATAGGTACGAGAAGTCGAGCCTAATTCTACCCAGCATTACAACAAGGTTTGGGCATAGAGCCTTAACTTTATCGTTTCGAAGCCAGCTCTGAACTGAAGACGGTCAACTGGGGAAAGTAGGAATAAAAATTGACAAACATGACAGCTTTCCCCTCGTACCCAGGAACTGTTTTTGACGGAACAAGGAAAGACAGGGAAGGATTCTAATGTTGGTCATCCCACTAAAAACTAACCAGAGACACGACAGAACCCATCATAAATACCTCTGACAATCCTACCCGAGGCTATAGAGTACAGTGGTAGTATGAATTAATATTTACAACGTCCTCGAACTGAAGGTTGTAAGTTGCTGAACTTTTCATAACTCTCTCTAAATGGATCTGTGAAGTAGTAGTTAGTAATATCTTTCCATATAATAAAAAACTAATGAAATTTTTACTGAATAATAATAATAATAATAAATAGCAATAATAATTACAAAAGACAAAGTAGCAACCCGCATTCTCATCGGTTAAGGAACCTCCCTAACACCTCCCCCTAAGTGACTTGTTTTGCTTATTTAACATTACTAAAGTATAGCCTTTAGCATTGATTAAAATCATTCTAATCTCGCTATCCTCTTCGTCAGTGAGGTGTAAAACATTAACCAGTTGAAATGAAAAATAAATAGTTGAGGAGGAAGTGCTAGGGACCCTCCTTGACTGATGAGAACATGGGCCAAAGTGTTTTATTCAAAGTGTTTTTCTGAGATACCTAAACACCTCTTCCTTTGCGACTTATTCTTCACATAAGCCCTAATATGTTCTTGTTCGTCACTAATACAATGTATGTCAATATTAAAACTAAATAACATACAAGAGAGTGTTAAAGAGTAAAAGCAAAATTAATCACAAAGTGAGGCATGCTATGTAGTGTGTTATGGCAGGTAGAATAAAAGCATACCAGAGGTGTTAAGGCCCAGGATGCAAACTAAATCTCTCAGGAAAAAAAAGTCCGCGTAGTGTATTATGGCAGGAAGGATGTTACACAAGAGAAAGTTCAGGAATAATGTGAAACATAAATTGCTAAGGAAAATAACAACATGCGAGAGAATGTTAAGGAGTAATATGCAAAATAAATCGGTAAGAAAGAAGTGCTAGGTGGTGTGTTATGGCAGGTCGAAGCCCAGTATGTGGTGGCATTTGGTATAACTGACGCAGCTGGCAATTACCGCTGGTGGACGCTGCCTCACCGCCGCTCACTGATGGATGCACCATTTCACCAACACCCTAATGACCATCTGAAAAAGCAAAGACACCATGGAGAGAGAGAGAGAGAGAGAGAGAGAGAGAGAGAGAGAGAGAGAGAGAAATTTTGGATAGTGGTGCACTGCTGTGAATGCAGCTGTACAGTATCACCAGGATAAGTGGTTTTGTTGACATTCATAATCACAAGTCACACACCAAACGCTTTACATTTTCATGTGTGTATGTGTGTGTATTAACATGGCAAGTGTCAAATTAATTTCTAGCCATTATTTTTGCTTTTTTATTAATCGCTATGTATGATTAACTTATACCGTTAACGTAGCTATCATTTTTGTTATTTTTCTTAATGGAGAAAATTTTCAGCTTTGAAGCAGACCTTCACATTGAACTAGATAGGGAACTCATGGATAAAACTGAAAACAATTATATACATTTAAAAACATTTTTTTTTAATTATGCCTGTGGCATTACGTTAATTAAAGGAAAAGATCAAATAAGAACGATATTTTCTGATGAGCATTGGCTCTATTAGAATTTCTTAGTTCACACGGAAAGCAGTGTATAATTATCTAACACTAATTCAAAATACAAGACTTCTTTTTTCATTACACTTTAGTAAGTAGCATACTAATGATAATAAAGTACAAATATTGTTTTTCTAATGCATTAATAATAATAATAATAATAATAATAACAATGTTTAGTAGTAGTAGTAGTAGTAGTATATCCTTCTTTCCCTCCATCCTCTTTTGTCTTCCTTTACTTCATTCTTTCCATGTCCTTCTGCCTACGGGTACCTATACACTTCCTCTTCTGTCTTTCTTTCCTTCATTCTTTCCTCTTCCTTCTGCCTGTGGGTGACTCTACACTGAGTGACAAGCGAAATGGCTTCCTGAACACCAGGAAACCATTTACTACGCTGGATGGTAACCATATAACCAAATTTTGGCGCCTGGTGGTTTAGTGAGTAATTATTGCGCTCCAATCGGATTGAACCGGTGAAGGTTTATATCCAAGGGATGGTTGTGGTTGATTGCTCATGTAATGCCATTCAGGGATGAGTGAGGCTGGTCACTCATCTTAAATGCCGGGACCAACTGCTTAGCCCCGGGCTCCTACGCTCCTCATGGGGCAATGTAGGATTGGATGATGGATGGATGGATTATTATTATTATTATTATTATTATTATTATTATTATTATTATGTTCTGCTGAGTGTTTCAGGGAAGGTATATGAAAGAACTGTTATAGAGAAAGTGCGAGATATATCAGTAGTCCTAGTGAGTGACGAACAGGGTGGCTTTAGGATAGGCAGATGTGTTGATCAAATATTTGCAGTGAGACGGATAGTGGAGAAGGCGTGTGAGAAGGACAATAAGGTGTTTATAGTATTCATGGATCTAAAGAGAGCATACGACTAAATAGACAGAGAGGGATTGCAGAGAGTTTTGCGCATGTATGGTGTAGATGGTATTCCGTCAGGTGCAGTAAAGAGATTTTATGATGGTAGTGAGGCATCTGTAAGGATAAATGGGCATCTAAGTGAATAGTTCACGATCAGTGCAGGCATGTGACAAGGTTGCATGATGTCCTCCTGGTTGTTCAGAATACATATATGGATGTGTGCGACAAGGTTGAGTGATGTTCCCATGGTTGTTCAATGTACAGTATATATGAATGGAATGATGGCAGTTGTTTCAGAGAACCACAAAGGGCCCAATATTTGCCCAGGGCTTCAACCAGATGGGCATATTCGCATGGCCATGTGGAATGTGAGAAGTGTGAATGAGGAGAGCAAGAAGGTGGAAGTACAGAATGTGTTCAAGAATGCAAGATATGTCGTGATGGCACTGTGTGAAACGAAGAAGAAAGGGTGTGAAGTGAAGAAGAGGGAGGATGTGAAATGTGTAAGATCGGGCATGAATGGGCGAGGAATGTGCAAGGAAGGAGTTGCTTTGTTGATGAATGAAGTGTGGCAGAGTAGAATGAGAGACTGCAAATGTGGCTGCTCGAGGTGAAAGTATATCAAGTACAAGTCTGAGAAGGTGAAAGTGGCGGTGATTGTGCCATATGCACTGTGTGAGGACAGGAGTGAGAGAGAGAAAGCCAAGTTTTGGGATGAGCTGGATGAAGCAGCAGGAGAAATGCCCAGGAGCTACAAGATGATTATAATGGGTGATATAAATGGAAGAGTAGGCACTGGTCCTGAGGATGACATAATGGGTTGTTATGGAGTACCAGGAGAAAATGATAATGGGAAGTGACAGAACGATATGTGTCAGGAGAGGAAGTTGTGCATTTGTAACTCGTATTTCAAACACAAAGATGCACATAAATATACATGGTTTATAGGGAACGGGGATCGCGTTGAAAGAAGCCTGATTGATTACGTGCTCGTAGAGAGGTCAGTGCTGGGAATGGTTGCTGATATGAGGGCCGTGAGGGGACGATGTGGAAGTCTGCCAGATCATATGATTGTGGTATAGAAGATCAAGCTGAGAGGAGTGAGGTGGATCAAGTGAAAGAGGAGAAGTCGGGGAGAAAGACTGAAAGTTGAAAAGCTGAGGATCAAAGAAACGGCCGATGATTACAGGGCCAAAGTAGAGGAGGAGTTAGAATCAATTAATTGGAATGAAATGGATCTGGACAGCCTGTGGAATGCATATAGGGACTGCTTAGTTAGGAATGCTAAAGCAGTGTGTGGTGTGGCAAGAGTAACAACAAAGCACACAAAGGTACGGCATGATCGGAGGATGAGGTTAAGAGAGCAGTGGAGGAAAAGAGGAAGAAGTGGCTAAAGTGGTTACAGGACAGGGGTTCAGTTGAAATAAGAACTGAATTTATTAAGAGCAAGAAGCAAGTAAAGAGACTAGTGAAGAGCATAAAGAAGAAGGTAAATGATGATCTAGGAAGAAAAATGAATGCAAACTATTCTGAAAATAGGAAGTTATTCTGGAAAGAGGCGCTGAAATATAGAAGTGCAAACAGAAAGAAATGTGATGGTGTGAAGAATGTAGGTGGTAGATTATTAGCCCATGGGGACGAAGTAAGGAGAAGATGGATAGAATACTTTGAAAGCCTGATGAATTGGAATAGAGAGAGCAGAGCGTCTGTGAACATGATTAGTTATGGGGGTGTGCAGAGAAGGAATGCAGTGCCAGGAGACGTGGCGCTCGCACAGGTGAATAGTGCTGTGAAGCAGCTGAAAAATGGGAAAGTAGCTGGGTTTGAAGAGGTGTATGCAGAGATGATTAAGTGAAGTGGAGAGAGTGGAATGAAGTGCTTACTGGGGGTATGTAAGAAGGCATGGATGAGTGAATTTGTGCCAGCAGAGTGGAAAAAGGCTGTGACTGTAACCTGTACAAAAATAAAGGTGAACAAAGTGACTGCAAGAATTATCATGGCATAAGTTTATTGAGTGTGGTAGGGAAGGTGTATGGAAGAATTATTGTATAGAAAGAAAGACAGATATCAGAAGTCTTAGTGAGTGATGAACAGGCTGGCTTTAGGAGTGGCAAAGGATGTGTGGATGAAATATTTCCAGTGAAACAGATAGCACAGAAGGCTTGTGAGAAGGACCATAAGGTGTTTATGGAATTCATGGATCTGGAAAAAGCATATGACAAAGTGGACAGAGAAGGATTATGGAAACTTTTGCGAATGTATGGTGTACATGTAGATGGTAAGCTGGTAGGTGCCGTCAAGAGTTATGATGGTAGTGATGCATGTGTAATGGATAATGGGCATATAAGTGAATGGTTCACGATCGGTGTGGGCGTGTGACATGGTTGTGTGATGTCCCCATGGTGGTTGTATATATCTATGGATGGGGTGATAAGAGAAGTGAAAGCACGAGTAATAGAAAGGGGGATGGCGTTGGTAATGAATGGTGATGGATCAAATATATCAAATTTGTTGTATTCTGATGATGCAGTACTGCTTGCAAATACCGGACAAGAACTTGGTAGGCTAGTGCAGAGTTTTGCTAATGTCTGTGAGCATCATGCCTTAACAGTAAATGTAGAAACGAGTAATGTGATTATTATTGAGAGAGAAGGTGACTCCCAGTGCGATGTAACAGTGAATGGAGAGAGACTGGAACTGGTGAGAGAGTTCAAATACCTGGGTACAGTGATAGAAAGGAGAGGAAAATGTGCAAAAGAAATGGAAAGCAGAGTGACACAAGGAAGGAAAGTAGCTGGTGCAATGAAGGCCTAGATAAAAAACAGAGGGTTGAGTGTTGCAGCTGCACGAGGCTTATGAAGGAGTGTTATGCCAATATGGATGTAAGACTATGGTGTGACATGAAAATGAAAAGTCAAGAGTAAGAGCAGTGGAGATGGGATTGCTGAGGAATGTATGTGGAGTACAGAGGGTGGACAGGATACTAAATAATATGATTTGTGAAAGATGTGGAGTGAGGTAATCTGTGGACACCAGAACTGAAGAAAGTGTATTGAGATGGGATGTTCATCTGGTGAGAATGGATAACAAGAGAGTAGTGAAAAAGGTATATCTGAGAGAATTTGAAGGAGGGAGGGGGCAAGGTGGGCCAAGGAGAAGGTGGAGAGATATGGTGGATGAGTGTGTGAGGAAGAGAGGTTTGGAAGTCACTGAGGCTAGGGAACTGACAAGAGATCTGGCTGGCTGGATGAATGTCGTGAGGAGAAGTGCAAGATCAGGGATTTGGCATCCCTTTTTAAAGTGGTAGCATCCAGATTGACGCTATTGGATACGTTTATGTGAAGCTATAAAACGTGGTGAATGTTTTTGGTGTATCCGATAGAGCTAGGATTCCTGGGGCTTGAATGATGAGTGAATGGATGCGTGGCCCATTGGATTGGGCAAATCTGGGCTGTTTGGACATTCCTACTCCTCACCCTGCCCTAGGGTGATTGATTGATTGATTGATTGATTGTAGTAGAAACTGACGGCGCAACTGCTAAGGTCATATGCCACCGGACAACAAGCTAAAACACGTGGCAGATAAATAGTCCATAATCGATATAGAGTTAATAACTTTTTCTAGAAATAAAACACTGAAAATAATAAAAGAATAGTTAAAAGAAAAAACAATTTCTTATAAAAGTGGAAGGAAGCCCACCTCCTGAAGAAAACCAAAAACATCAGTAAAAACGCTATGGGCTCCACCAAACATCGAGGAGAGACAGTAGGCATCATCTATCCCTGTATGCCTATGGAGGAATCTCCGACGCAGGTCCCCCAAACTTGGACACTCGACCAGCAAGTGACGGACAGTAAGGGGAACAAAGCAATCGTCACAGTACGGTTGAGTCTCACCACTCATCAGGAACCCATGCGTAAGCTGAGAGTGCCCAAAGCGAAGCCTAGCAAGAGCTACCTCCAATCACCGAGGCATGGAAGGGAGAACCCTTGGCACAACCACTCTCTGAAAGACCTTTTTTGGCTTATTATGAGCAACACCATCCCAGCGTCTCTGCCAACACACATGCATTCTGTCCCGCAAGTAAGGTGTTAGATCAGATGTAGGAAGCAGATATTTTGTTGGGGGCTGCTGAGTAGCCACAGCCTTGGCCAATGCATCCACCATCTCATTGCCCACCACACCAACATGTGCGGGAACCCAGCAAAAATCCACTCTCTTCCCCCGACGACGAATGAGGAACAGCCACTCCAAAATAGCTAAAACTAAGGGATGGGAAGAGTTAAAAGAGTCCAGGGCCAAAAGCGCCCTTTGAGAGTCGCTAAAAACAGTAAAATAATTGTCAAGGTGAACAAACATCAACTCCAAGGCTAAAATGATCCCTGACAACTCTGCAGTAAAAACTGAGGCAACCAAAGGAAGACTACCTCCACAACTAAAATTGGGAAATACCACTCCAAAACCAACACTTGATGCGGATTTAGAGCCATCAGTATACACAGGCACAGAACCACCATGACTAGAAGAATGTTCTAAAAATAACCTTAAAAGACACTGAGGAGCGACAAAATCCTTTGAGCCTGCAATAGGCCTGCAGAAAGTTACCTTGGGCAATATCCAAGGCGCAACCCTCAGGATCCGAACAGGACTGACAAGTACTGCCGACAAACCAAACCCCTCCATTATATCCTGAACCCTATAGCCAAACGGACGAGGCATGCGAGGGTGTCTACTATAACACAAAAGACAAGACTGTTTCGTCACACCCTCACAGACAAGTGAGTCTGGAAGGCGACGAATCCGGAGCCAGCACTGTATTGCAACAGACTGATGCCGTCGACCTAAGGGAGGCACACCAGCTTCCACCAATAACCTGGGAATTGGAGAGGACTGAAAAGCCCCAGTTGCAAGGCGGAGACCAGCATGATAGACAGCATCTAGAGTTTTTAGTCTTGATTCTGTGGCAGAGGAATATACCTCACAGCCATATGACAGCTTAGAAGTTACAAATACCTGAAACAAATGCAAGAGTGTCCTTCGATCAGTGCCTCAAGAGGTATGGGACAGAACCCTCAATAGACTGAAAGCCTTCATACATGATGTTTTAAGATTTGCCAAGTGTGAGACCCCTGTCAAACGATAATCAAACGTCAGGCCCAAGAATTTCGTCTCTGTCACACAACGGAGTCTCCTGCCACAAAGCTGGAGATCAGGCTCCGGGTGTACTCTCATCCTACAGAAGTGCATAGCCACAGTCTTTGAAGGGGAAAACCGAAAACCCTTGGAAGTGGCCCAGGCAGAAATCTTGTCTAAGGCAAGTTGCATTCACTGCTCAATAGCAGACATGCGGGAGCCAGAAAACCATATAGCTAAGTCATCCACATAATGGGATGAGGATACCCCAGCAGGCACAGTGTCAACGATACCATTGATGGCCACAGAAAAACAGGGAAACACTTAAGACACTCCCCTGTGGGACACCTTCCTCCTGGCACAGTGGCGCAGAGAGGGTAGAACCCACACAGACCAGAAATACACGATCAGTCAAGAAGTCGCCAAGCAACCCAAGCAGGTGAACACGTAAACCAAAGGCATGAAGTTGTTGGAGGATACCATGGCACCAGGCAGTGTCGTAAGCCTTCTCAAGGTCCAAAAACACAGCCACAACATGTTGCTTGGAGGTAAAAGCTTCACAGATTGACGCTTCGAGCCTGATAAGGTTGTCTGAAGTGCATAGTAATTTACGGAAACCACTCTGCGATGGAGAGAGAAAGCAACCCTTCTCCAGAAACCACATAAGCCTGACACTGACCATCTTTTCAAACTGCTTGCACACACATGATGTTAAAGTGATAGGGCGATAGTTGGAGACTTGGGAATGGTCTTTACCAGGCTTGGGAAAGGGGAGGACAATACCCAACTTCCAACTCCTCAGAATAGAGCCCTCACTCCGAACCCTGTTAAAAAGGTCCAATAAAAACTGAAGTGAATCAGTCGGAAGATGATGCAGCATAGTGTATGGAATATCGTCAGGCCCAGGAACAGTGTCATGACACTCTGAAAGGGCAGCACGCAGCTCACGGAGGTTGAAATATAAATTATACGGCTCTCCGACACGAGAGCGAAAGTCAAGACCCAGCCTCTCCTGATTCCTACGAAAGGTAGCAAATGGCTGAGAAGGATCCTTTGTGGAAACACTGTAAAACTGATTTGCAAAAGCAGAGGCTACTGCATCTGGTGCAGACACAAGTTCTCCGTGAAGGCCAACACTGGAGGGGAGGGGGGCGAGAACCTACCAGAAATCTTGCGCACCTTTTTCCACACCATAGACATTGAAGTTGAAGATGTAACTGTAGAAACATACGACCTCCACGATTTACAGTGAGCATTCTTCATGACCGATCTATACACAGCATGTGCTTTGCGAAACTGTATTTTCAGAAAAACAACATTACGATTGGCAAAATACCGACTGGCAGCTGCTTTGTAAGTTCCATTTGCTATGGAGCAGTCATCATTCCACCATGGCACAGGTCTCCGGGAAAAAACACCAGAAGTCCATGGGATGGAATGAACCCCTGGTGAGAAAATGGTCCTAGTAAAATAACATTCGGCATCATCAATAGTTGAAAAATCAGTAACCCTGTTGGTAAATACACTTAGTTCCTCAAAGAGAGACCAATCAGCCCTGTCCAGACACCAGCGTGGCAGACGGGCTACAGGAACAGAGCGAGTAGGCTAGACCACTACAGGATAATGGTCACTACCATGTAGATCATCCAAAACCTCCCAAGAAAAATCAAGGGCACAGTCAGAGGAGGAGATGGTAAGATCAATGACAGAATACATGCCAGTCGGAACATGAAAATGGGTCAGCCTTCCATCATTTAGGACAACCAAATCAAAATTCCCAACCAAAGAGGCAAGATCACCCCGGGGATTTGAAAGTGAGTCACCCCACAAAGGATGGCGGCCATTAAGGTCACCAAGGAGTAGGAAAGGGGGTAAAAGTTGGCTGATAAGGGTTTCTAGGTCAGCACGTATAACAGGAACGGAAGGTGGAAGGTACAGACAACAGATGGTATAGCACCTCCCAACGTGCATCTGTACTGCTAGAACTTGAAAATGGGACTGAATCTCAAAGGAAATAAAGGGGACATCAGAACGGCACAAAATTGCACATCCACCGCTGTGACCACCAGGAGAAGATGCATGGAAGGCCTCATACCCCCTAATAGAAGAGAACTGTTTGTCCCCCACCATTGTCTCTTGAAGACACACACATAGTGGGTTCAGAGCAGAGAGTAATAACTGCAATTCCTCCCAATTTCTCATGGCACCTCTACAGTTCCACTGAAGAAAGATTGGTACCGATTGAGCCATAGTGATTAGTATTAAGTATTATGAACTTAGAAAGCTATGTAGCAACCTCGTTGGGAAGGGAGTGAAAGCCCTTCTTCCTAGGCGTGCAGCTCTGCCTCACCGACCGAGAAGACAATGAAGATTAAGAGTTTCCATAAGTGGAAGTACCCTTACCCCAAGACATGTCCTGCCCATCGCCAGAATGAGTCCAAAGTACAGAGACCTTCTTGGAAGATCCGCGTGCTCCGTCCGCACACCCATGTGAGGGTTCAGCTGGCACCTCGGAGCCAACCGAACCCCCCCCAACCGAATCAACCAAATGTTGGCCGCTGGGTGATGGATCAGAGGGAGCAAGAGACTGAGCTCTTTGAGTATCTAAAGACCCAGGCCCCACAACACCTGAGCAAGAGGCAGGGACGGGAATCCCAGAAGGGCCATCATGAACACTCACAGACTTAGACTCCACCACTGGCTGGGTTGTCGAGCGAAGAGCCCCCTCAGAATCCTCATGCGGTGCAGAAGTTTGAACCTTAGAAGGAGGGGAGGCACCCAAAAACTCCTCACTCCTCACTCGTTTGAGGTTGGAAGATGCAACCTCCATCTCTGCACCAGAACTTAAAGCATTAGAAATTGTAGTGCCACACTGTAAAGAAGAGTGAAACAGTAGCAGAGCGGGCAGATGGTACAGGAGCAGCAGTCGGTGCGGGAGTAGAAGCCGATACAGGAGTATGAGAGACGGTGTTTTTTTTTTAATATGTCAGGACAAGGATGCACAGGAAGGACATCAGGAGTTTTGGATGTGTCAAAGCAAGGTGTAGCATCAACATGGGTGTTTGTCACAGGAGGAACAGGAGGAACTGAGATGGGGGAGACACTCCCAGGTGCTGGAAGAACCACCGCAGAGGGGACACCCCCAGAGACAGGAGGCACCTCCGTGGAGGAAGCACAGCTGCTTCCAGGCTGCACTCCCTCAGTGGAACCCCCTGGGCGAGAAGGCCAGGAAGTAGAACCCTGAGAATTTGATGGGGCATTGTGTGATGACAGGGGCACCTGCCGGGTAGCTTTATGGCGAGACAACACAGCAGCAAAGGTAACCCCAGGGCGAATGAACCGCTCCCTTACCCTGGCTTTTGCCTCAGAAAAGGAAATTTTCTCCTTCGTTCAGACAGAAATAATCTCATATTCATACTTGTATACTTCGCAATCCCTTGAGGAGGCTGCATGTGCTCCTCCACAGTTCAAACATTTAGAGGGTTGAGAACAATCATCCATACCATGAGAAATTCCACCACAATTTCCACAAACCTCAGGAAGGCCAGACGCTTCCTGCCTGCAAGAACGGCGAACATGACCAAACCTTTGACAATAATAGCATCTTCTAGGTCGGGGAACATAAGGTTTAACCTTAAGCTTCCACCATGCAGCGGTGATGACCTCTGGCAAAGTAAGACAATCTAATGTCAAGATAAGAGTGGGCGTGTGGGTTAAAATCCCATCAACTTTCTTCATTATTCTTTGTACTGCTACAACTCCCTGAGGAACCAGCCCCTCTAAGAGGGAAGAATCAGAATATGAGACCAAGTCACGATAATACACAACCTCTCGGGACTGATTTAGGACCAAGTGATGAGAGGCAGATACAGGATAACCAGTGACCATAGTTAGGGACTGGATGCGTGAACTTTCCTCTTCATTCCTGGTTTCTAACAATAGAGAACCATCACCCTGCAAAGAGACCTTGGGGGTAAATCCACATGCTGTAATTAGACCACTGTGAATCTGAAAACAGTTCAGGTTCCGGAAGGAAGTACCATTATCCATTTTGAGGACTATGTATTTTGTGTAAGAGTGATTCACAAAAACACCAGGTAACAGCTCCATAGAAAGGGCATTGTGATTCGCAGTTTTGGCCGATGACCCGGAGGGTACAGGGTCGTCGGCCAGAGAATGACCAGTTGATGCCGACTCGTGCAGCTGGTCACCGACCACACGAGTGGTTAAAGAATTGTTCAGTATATCCATAAATACATTAGTGAGATAAAATGGCACCAGGAGCCAAGGGAAACCGCCTACCAGGGAGTGAGGGGACCGAGCGCGGTCTGATGGGAGTGGGGTACCTCGTCCCCAGAGAGTGTCCCAAAAAGGACACCCCGTGATATGAAAGTTTGCTCCCACCAGTGCAAAGACCCCCTTCCCCAACACCCCCCAGCCCAGACATCCAACCAACCAACTCACGACAGTACTGAGGCGATCCCTCTGGAGGGCGGCACCTATGACCCATAAGGGTAACCTACGTTTCGGGCAGCGCTTAGTCAGACCCCTCACCCACAACCCTACCCGCATGGGAGACCCTGCCAGATGTCGTTACATCCACGGGCAGGCTTGTGGGATCACCGGAGCACACAAGCCCCCCCATCACGACAAGGTGGCTGCCCACGGGGGGGTGCCCTAGGGTGGGAAAGGAGGTCCGGATGATGATCATGATTATGATGGAATGATGAGAGAATTAAAAACATGAGTAATGGAGAAAGGGTTGGCGTTGGTAATGAATGGTCTCTATCTGCTGCCAAACGCCTTAATCCCGTATGGAATAGCCACAAACAAATCGCCTCCATGTCGCCCTGTCCCCCGTCATTTCACTGGCCTGCTCCCAGCTCACACCCCCCTCTCTCATATATCTCTCCATGCCAATACTCTCATGCAGCCACTTTTTTACTGCCTTGTGCACTTCCCTGTATGCTATCACTGCTTTCAAAGAACCAGCAACCTTTCTCCTTGTTGTACCCTTTCAAGCACTTCACCATCTAAACTTCCATCCTTACTCATCACACTACCCAAGTACCTATAAGTACTCACATATTCTGTTTTCTCCTCATCCAGCCTCACGTACATTCAGTGGCTTCGGTTCTCTCAAAGACACTAACTTTACTCCCAAATATGTTGTATGCTGTTGATGCAGTGGTACTTGCAAATACCGGACAAGAGCTTGGTAGACTAGTGCAGAGTTTTGTAAGTGCTCGTCTACATGATCAGTTGGCACGTATGGTGGTTGAACATTTTTCGGATCAGTGTTGAGGCACGGGGACTGAGCATGGTGCTGACGAATCAGGGCTGTCTACACGATCAGTCACGCAGCGTGGTTTCGGAGCATGGCACCGAAACTGTTCCTCAGTATTGACCGTGTAGACAGAAACACTGAACCACCTAAACTTCCTGGGCACTGATGTGCGGGAGCTGAACATTAGCGTGGCCACCTGCGTCAACCACAGCCATGCCACACATGCTGTGCAGTAGGCAGGAGGGATGGGGAGTGTGCCGGTGCTGACAAGTCCGACCAGTGACCCACAGATGTCACGGGCTCCTTTTGAGTGGATGAAATCATTGACATTACAACTAATCGAACTATACAGAGACTAGCCATGTTTGTTTAACGTAAAATGTGAAGAACTTAAAAATAGAGATGAAAAGTAGAAAGCATATGAGGCTTTGTACAATTATGTGAAAACTATTGATCCTACATGCACTCCGAGACTGTAAAGAAAAAATAAACACATTACGAAACCAATATAGAAAGGAGATGAAACTAATATTTACCTCTAAGAAGTCTGGTGCCAGTGCAGGCAAAGTATACTTACCAAAGCTATGGTGCTTCAACCACCTCTGGTTCCTGAAGAATGGAGAAACGCAAAGGACGGCCACATCAACCATGGACCCTCTGGATGAGGTGAGTTTGTTTCTCTGATTTACCCATCATTACCATAAGGAAGTCATGAGCTGCCTGCCCCCACCCACCTATACATAAGTTGTGATGTTGAAAAAACATGTGCCTCCAAGTGTTTACTCTTAAATATATTTACTGAACACCAGTATGTATACATTATACACTATTAAATGGTGGAAATCCTTGTATGCAAAATAACACCATTACATAGCATATGTACGCAATTGCATGGCCAATAGTCCAAGTGAATGATATCATCCAAGTCCAAGCTTTTACAATAATGATTGTAATGGACATGTAGCTTAAATATTATCAGTTGTCGTGCTGCCAAGATACTGCACCGTCATAGCTGAAGTAACGTTTATATTCCTCACGGACTCTCTTGGCCAAAATGGTGGGATATCCACCTCTGGCTCTGGAAAGGGTGAGCAACTCATCCTTTTGCCTAACTACATTCACAAACGATTCCTGCTCACTACGTGTTTCTCTACATGGGTGTAGTACAGTATCTCCACAGAAAATTGTACAGGACAACACAAGCTATGACAATTTTCTCTGCTTTCTTTAGGACTACATAAAACCCGAAATCTATTGGCAAGAATGCCAAATGCACCTTCTACAGTTCTTCTGGCTCTTGACAATCTCTGTGAGAATGTCCTTTCCTCCCTAGTCTGCTCTCTGAAGCTGTATGGTTTCATCATGTATGCTGTTAATGGAAATGCGTCATCAGCAACTAGGACATAGGGAACACGTGTTTCACCTCCAGCAAGTGTTGTGTACCTCGGTAGTCCCATTTCACCTGATTCTATTACCTGCCGCAATTTACATTGGCTCCACACACCCCCATCTGACACACGTCCATTTGTGCCAACATCAGCATAAGGAACTGATAGTTTGCGTCCACCAAAGCCAGTAGGACAATGCTGTGAGATCCTTTGTAGTTGTAAAAAATGCGATCCAGACCCAGCATGGGCCTTAATGACGACATGCTTGCCATCAATTGGACCTAAACAATTGGGGAGTTTCCATTATTGTTCAAATTGATTGGCAACTTTTATCCATTCCTCAGGGGTAGAAGGTGTCTGTAAAGAGTGTAAAACATGTTGGATCACCGTTAGTATCATGGTCGCATTTATCACATTATAGCACTACACATCACCTAAACGTCTGCCCACATCTTGTACTTCTCAAAAGGACAAAATGTTGTATGGTACACCAGTAATAGGCATATTCGATTATCGTGTATTTTGACATAATGGTCATGCTTTTACTGATACTTGATTGTACATTTGCTAATTAAACATCACATGTTAATCACATGTTATGGTGAAATATCATTCATTACTATCTCAAGGTGCATAGTAGGCTATGTAGGTACAGAACAGGTCATACATACATTACAATGTTACATTATAAAACCCTAAAAACATGTGGAGGAGCTAGGGGAGGACACTGACACAATGCGACCTCCAAATGCACCGGATGTGAGCGGGGACACTAGGCCGTCATCAACACCGGGAGGCCAGCCCTCACAGCCTACAAAGAAACGCCGGAAGCCAGACACAGTGGAGAGGGCCATGGAATATGCACTCCACGAGCTACAAGCAATGTCGACCTCCTCGGCCAACATCAATGACGACGCCTATTGCATGGGCACGTTCGTTGAAAAGGAACTGCGGACTGTGGAATCACTGCAGCGTTCTATTGCCAAGAAATTTATACCGGATGTACTGTTCTATGGTAACATGCGGCTGCTTTGTCCTGAGTCCCATGTCGTTTACCAGCAGGAGGAACGACAGTGTGTGACTGTATCCCAGCAAGACTCATAGCATGCCTTGGTCATCCACACATGTGGTAGTAAAATGTATCATATCAACAGGTTCACGTTAGTAAGACTGAATTATTACGTTATGTGGTGTAACAGTCGTCAGTATACTTTCTTTACCAGCAGGAATTGTTGTCTGATGAGTTATTTTAAATTATGGGTATGGTTGTAATATATAATAGCAGGATATGAAGCAACATTGTTTCATTACCCTCCACACCTATTCAGGGACACTGGTTCTCTTTTTCAATAAATATCACGTTCTCTTTCGTCTCTGACGGGACTCCTAAGATGTATACAAAGGCATATTATATTTATTAATATAACCATTATATACTGATACCCACGACCCACATTGTTAATGTCCGGTATGAAAACATGTTAATGTAACGAACACAACATGCTATTTATGGATATACTATATAACAGTATTATTAATATTTCCACCTGATTTAAACAATACAGGCAAGGAATGTAATTACGTAAATATGGCAATTATGAGCATTCGATATAGTACAGGGTTGAATAAAACAAATGTACTGTTTGCATGCATACATTGTCGTGTACAGTTACATGCATTACTCGGATGGTGAAACTCAGTCCTATAGTATTATTTGATATTATGATTGTGGGTTCATGCACTCCTATTTTACTGAACACAAAAGGCATACCTTAATATATTCATTCCTTAGTGCTTTGTAATTGGCATCACATGTCTCGGGAATGATTTTCGTGAGGGAACTCCCGGAGATACGTGAAGCGTACTCGTGGCTTCTGTAGCTCCCACTTGTTGCTAAATATCTCAATGTTACTTCAAGTCGTCCTCCTGTATTTATCGCGTCTCTCATATATGTGTCAGTCTTTGATTTTTTTTTTTTTTTGGCTTAATGGCCATCACCTCCAATGTGGGGCAGTAGGCCAGCCAGAATGGATTGACAAAACTGAAGCCACTCCCTCGCGGCACAACCCTGGCGATCTAAGGGGCCAAACTAGGTGGGAGCATATGGTAGAACGTCCTAAGGTCGGCAAGACGCACCTCCCCCCTCCCCCCTGACAATCAGCACAGGTCTTATGTCCTCACCCCGGTCGGCAGCTCGGAGCAGATCGTAAAGGGTGGTATATGTTGTTGCTCCGAGCTGGTACGACCGGGTGTGAGCGCTGAGAGCCAGGAGGTGTCTATAGGAGGCTACGTCCAGCCGATCACTGTGGTCGATGATGGGAGGGCGAGATGAGGTGCCCTCCTCTGTCTGAGGAGGGGGGGGAGTCTTTGATATTAGTGGACGCCCTTTATCTAGGAGTGTGGTGAACAATGCAGGGTTCATCTGAATGTTGTGGTTTACGTCCTCTTGGTTCCCACACTGCAGTTCACTGAACAGTCTGGTGTAGCTTCCACATCGCTTGATTTTCAACCATGTCCTAACCGACACACCATACGTAGCAACTGATCGTGTAGACAAGTCCTTGAATTCAGTTCCAGCGCATCAGTGCCCTGGAAGGTTAGGTGGTTCAGTGTTTCTGTCTACACGGTCAGTTTTGAGGAACAGTTTCTGTGCCGTGCTCCAGGGTTGGTCTGATGAATGATGTTGTTATCTTTCTCAGCATGTCTTCATCAATATATGTGAATGCTATTCTCATATTAGCAAGCAGTATATACATGTTACATACCTCCTCACTGATGTGGTCAGTCGGAGATAGTTTGTCATTGATAATCACTCCTAGGTCCTTCTCCCTTTCTGATATGTGTAGGGTTGATCTTCCTAACTTGTAATCCCAATCTGTCTTTTTCTCACTTTTACCCAACTTAATTACATGTCCACATTAAGTTCCAATCGCCATTCATTGCTCCATTCATAAAGCTTATTTAATTCTTCTTGTAGCTCTTTGCAAGAAAATGTTAGTAGTTTTCCTTTGCATTATTGCATTCTCCACAAACATATTTAGATAGCTTCCATTTCCAGTGTTACTATGTCATTTATGTATACTAAAAACAAAATTGGTGCCAGCACTGAGCCCTGTAGAACTACGCTAGTCACTTCCCTCTATGATGAGTAATTTCCCCTCAGTACTGTTCTCATTTCCCTTTTTCTGAGAAAATCTTGCATCCAACAGTACAAGTTGCCTTGGATACCTCCTTGATGGTACAATTTTCCAGAGAAGTCTTTGGTGTGGTACTCTGTCAAATGCTTTCTTGAACTCCAAATAGATACTGTCCACCCATCCTTCTCTTTTCTATAATGTTTCTGTATCTATCATAGTAGCTTATCAGATTAGTAACACATGATTTTCCCATTCTAAAACCAAACTGCCTTTCTGTTATAATACTGTGTTCTTCTAGATGGTTCACCCAAACTTTTCTTATCAGCTTTTCTAGTATCTTACTTACAACACTGGTCAGTGATACCGGTCGGTAGTTGAGTGAATTGTCCATGCCCGTTCTTGAATAGGGGAACAACGTTTACTTTCTTCCAATTATCAGGCAGTTTACCTTGACTTGAGGATTCCTTGAATATTTAATATAATGGTCTGCTTAACTCTCCTGCACATTCATATAGCACCCAACCTGAAATTTCATCAGGACCATATGCTTCTTCTTTTTTTTTTTTTTTGTCTAATTTATTTAATCCTTCTTGTACTTCTTTTTCTGATACTTGTATATCTGGTAATAGCCGTGGGCATGCATGTTCCATATCATCTCTTTAAAAATTATTTTCTTTTGTAAAAACTGATTGGAAGTTTTTATTTGGTGCTTCACAATTATCTTTCTCTTGTAAATAGATGATCCACTTGTCCATAATGGACTGTATTTTATCTTTAACTTTGGTTTTCTTCGAATGTGGCTGTAAAATAGCTTAGGTTCATCACTACTTTTATTTATAATGTCTTCCTCAAACTGTCTTTGAGCCTCCCTCCTTATCTTTGTATAATCATTTCTCGCCTGTTTATAGTTGTTATATGCCCTGTTGCTATTGTGTCTTCTTTATCTCTTCCACAGCAAGTCTCTTTTTCGTTCGGCTTTTTACATCCTGTATTAAACCATTTCTTTAATTTCATTTTTTTTGGGGGGGCTGAAGGATGTTAATTTTCGATTCCCATTTCATAAAAAATAACAGAATCTTCTATATATAGCATTTAAATCTTGTCCTCTAAGCTCTTTTTCCCAATAAATTTCTAAGAAATACTTTTTCAGATCATGATAGTTGCCCTTTACATATATATATATATATATATATATATATATATATATATATACTGTATATATTATACATTTTTTTTAAATAATAGAACAGAGGAAGGAAAAACAAATGAATAAAAAAAAAAAATCCATACACCAGATTACTGGTGTCCTCTGTTCATTAAGTATCTGTAACAGTTAGACTTGAACAGCTGTGAGTTGAAATTTGGATGGAAAGAACTCTGGGGAAGCGAGTTCCAGAGAGATGCAGTTCGGGGAATGAAAAAATTCTGATAGGCAGAAGTTCTGCAATATGGCTGAGTGACATTCCAGTCATGAGCGCTGCCAGGTGCCCATGTAGCACGATGGAAGACATGGAAAGGTGTCACCATGGACGCAACTTCGTCTGAGCATTTGCCAAATGACTCTTATAAATTATAGCTAACTGCTCATCAGCGAATAAGTTACAAACTCTATTCAATGATTCAAGTTTCATTGAGGCGGTTTTAGCAAGTGATCTGACATGAGAGGTCCACCTAAGGGTATTGTTAAGTGAGATGCCAAGAACTTCAATACTTTTGGAGATGGGAATATTAGTAGCACTGAAGGTAATGTACGAATCTGGCAATATCTGTCTATTAGTAAATTGTATATATTTAGTTTTAATTGCACTAAAAGAGACAAGGCTATTTTGTCCCCATTCACTGATCGTAGATAGGTCTTGATTTATGGAGATGGCTGTACTGAGTTGAGAGGCAGAGATATCAGACTTTGTGAATGGGTGTCTGAGTGTGAATGAACTATGAAGTGTTGAGTCATCTGCATATGAGTGGATGGGAATGTGGGTGACAGATAAGAGATCATTAATATGAACCAGGAATATGGTTGGCGCCAGAACTGACCCCTGCGGCACGCCGGCGTTAATTGAGTGGAAATTGGAATATACATCATATCATCTATTTTTACTCATATTTTCCTGTCACATAGACATGAAGAAATCAAAGGAACAAAAGACGTTAGTCCATTGCAAGGGAGTTTGGACAGCAGGGAACGGTGCCATAATCTGTCGAAAGCTTTAGAAATATCAAGAGCTACTGCATGAGTTTCTCCATGTAGATCAATTGATTGATGGATGGTATGAGTTAGGAGATTGAGTATATCAATGGTGGATCTTTCGTGGCGAGAACCATATTGTCTATCACTAAATAAGTTGTTTGATTCTAGATGTTTAACAATATGCATATAACTAAAGTTTCAAATACCTTACCAAGAAAAGATGTGACAGTTATTGGTCTGTAATTGGAGGGGTCAGAGGAACTTCCTTTCTTCGGAATTTGGTGGATTTTGACTTCTTTCCATAAATTTGGGAATACAGAAGTACGTAAGCATAGTCTGAATAATTTAGCTAGAACAGCGGCAAGTTCAGGGGAACACTTTTTCAAAACAATTGGCGGAATTCCATCTGGACCTGGAGCTTTGTTGGTAGGTAAATTGTCTAGGATGGATTCCACGTACCTTGTCTGTAAAATGAAGCCATGATCCATGTCCTAGACTACATTCCAGCTTCTCATTCCAGTGATTCATTGCTTTAGGGCAAACCTCTAGATGCACTGTTACAGCACCTACAAATTTTGGCCACCGAAATAAGAACGAACACAACGTTACCTTGAGTTAAACAACCATGATGAAAGTGGCCTTGCATCAGACTCCAAACCATGAAGAAAAAGCCCCCTCTGCTTATGTAAACCAGGAATAAAACCATATAACAATTCCTCTCTGAGTATGTCTCTCACGTCAGCCCTGATGGACACACCAATGTTTACATTTGGGCGCTGAGGCGAGGACAAATGGATGCGTTCGCGCGACAAAGTCTTGAAACTCAAAATCAGTCAAGATGAATATCAAAACCATTTTTACTTTAAAATCTTGCGAGAACACGGCTCATGATACATAGGGGCAAGTAACGGCAACATTATTTTAGACCAAGGTACGGTATATAGAACTAGTCCAAACGGACAGATAAAAATAATGTTGTGATGGTAAAACTGATTACCATGAGGTGGTACAGTATTCCTAGCCGTTGCCTGAACTAACACATAGCCTGGCTGGTTAGGTGATAGTTCAGGCTAGTGATGTATCGGATACCAAATTTTAGAGCTCCGCGGAGGCGGACCCAGATATCTGTTTCTCACAAAATGCGGTTGTGGATAAAACTGTGGAGGCTAAGATATTAATTTTTGCAGACGCGGACACAACTGCGGATTATTTTTACCTCCATGTCCGCGGTTGCGGACACAGACACGGACGCGGATTTTTTTTTACACATTATGAAATAGTATTGGCTTTAGTCCAGATATGACTATACTGTATATTAACATAGCATGTGTAACTATTGTGACAGATAGATAGATAGATAGATAGAGAGAGAGAGAGAGAGAGAGAGAGAGAGAGAGAGAGAGAGAGAGAAGAGGAACAATGAGACGGAGGGAGGAAGAGAGCTAATGGGGAACAAAACAGAAAGAGGAAGAGGGACTGGTAGGTGAGAGGAAAGGAGAGGAGAGTTGTGGATGAAAAGGAGAGGGAAAAAGAATTATGACAAAAAGAGAAAGGAGAAGTATTTGATGGGTGGAGATCAGCAACCTCTGTGGTTCTTTGACGTGGAGGCGGATTATTATGTCGAGCTATTATTATCTGAAAACGCGGTGGTGGATAATGATGCAGAGCTTTTCTTGTCTGAAGACATTGACGCGGATAGTAATGCGGACATTATTTTCACTGTGTAGGCTCTGTGAAGGCAGAGGCGGAGGCGGATATCCGATACATCACTAGTTCAGGCAATAGCTGAATGGGAGTAAAGAGCGACCAGCCTAGACTGGTGCATTATAATGCTTTCGCTTTATCAGAGTTGTAGAACATATTGTTAAATTGATTCTTAATGTCATCATCATCATCATCCGGACCTTTCCTACCCTAGGGCAGGGTGAGGAGTAGCAACGTCAGTCAAAGTTTGCCCAGTTCAATGGGCCACGCTTTCATTCGCTCATCATTCAAGCCTTAGAAATCCAGGCTCCATCAGATGGGCAAAAAAAAAAATTTAACCCCGTTCTGTAGCTTCACATGTACCTTTCTGATACAGCCAATTCGAACCCTATCACGTTTAAAAGGGGTGCCAGATCCCTGGTTATGCGATTCTCCACACAAAAAAAAAAAAAAAAAAAAAAATCATCCATCCTTTGTATTGTCATTAAACTTTGTATATGTATGCACATATCAGGTGACTCCTCATGAATTCAGTATGTCCATTGCATTAGAAGTCAAAAGGGTGAATATAAATGTTAAAACAATATTGGTTAAGAGATTCCTTCACAATTTACATATAAAAAAGAACATTTACTGCATTGGGACATGACGAAGTCTACAATATTCTAGCTTCTTCCACGACTCACAACTTCAACTTTCTGTTTTCAGGCTGGTCTGTATGAGCAGTGGGAAAAGGAAACACTGGAAGCTGCTGCACATGAAAGGTGAGTAAAACAGAGGGAAGAAATAAAACAGCGAGGACAGGAGACAACAGAACACAGTCATACTAATTTTAGGAGTCTTTCAGTCTGTCTGTTACCCATATACAGAGACCTCTGCTGCTTCTTTTTGGTGGGCATCATCCTGGGTAGCGTGGCTTTTGTAGTGGAGAGGCTGCTGATGTCGGAGCCTCTCTCTTCTCCTACACTGGGACCCGCGAAACTAACATTAGACTAATTATTTTCCCATACGATTCCTGCAGGATAATTTTTTTTTTTTTTATTATTGATACAAAACAGGCCCATAACAGAATTTTGTATTTGACCTCTTCAGCCTTAGGACATCATTATTGATATATTCATTCTATTAGTAATCATTTGGAGGAAACATGAATAATGTAGAAAAGGCGTCCAGGGGTAGCCTACATTGTGTATTAATAAGGTATTTTCAGCATTAAGAAAAAAGATACCAGTCAATAAATCCTTACATTCTTATGGGCTGTATGCAAAGTCAAATTCTGAAAAAATGAAAGCTTTAAGTAATGCACAAAAATTAATTTTTCCAAGCTATAAAAACTCGAAATAAATAGGTGTTAACATTAACTGTTCTTGCGACTCTTAGGCAATAAACATACTTAAAGTGAAAGTGATATGGCCCAAATTATTAACGCACTTTTCACAAAGGATATTTTTTCTTCACCCTTCATGCATTGAAATTGTGACTACAGTAAGACAGAAATGTGTTGTTGACATTTGATAAGCCTATTATCAAGAGAGGTGTTAGAGAATGAAGACTTCATGGTGTGGCAAGGTTATATTTGGACAGTTCCCTTGCCTTTCTATAAACGTCCCTTATCACCCTGTCCATCGAAATGGCGGTGCTAGATCTAATGAAAAAGGCAACTTTAAAATTCAGTTTAGTGAGTTTGTATCCAGATGAACCTGGGGCAGCAACAACGAAACAAAATTATCACCATCACCGTCATCATTAACAGCAACAAAATCCCCACCAATACTGTACCATCAGCAGAAACAGCAACCCACACTACCACCACCAACAACTGGATCAGTGAAACTGATGGTTCAAATAAAGTCTTCAAGTATTTCACGATCTTTTATTCAACTTTTCAACATACAAGTAAACATTGTCATTGTACCTCACGACGAATCACGAGGGAACGTAGCTACAGAACTGAGCAACTACGAATGTAGCAAACAAAGGGACCATATGGGATTTTGCTAAAGTGAAATACCATACAGCGATTTACACTTGCGTGTGAAAATCCATAGGGAGCTACACTGAAACACTGAAATTAATATTTTCAGTCACTGAAGTGAAGCACTATATGGGGCTTAATAAAATGAAGTTCCTTGTATAAGAAAATCCTTAGGCATTACAATGAAACACTATATAGGGCTTCATTAGAATAAACCACGTTCGGTGTGAAAATCCTTAGTGGTGACTGACTGACTGAAGAGTTTCTATAAAAGTTCCGCATCCAGTAAGCTTAAAATCTGTAAAGTACATTCATGAAAAGTAATAATGGGACAAGGAGAAGACCAATAGTCTGCCACAAGAGGGTAAGTTACTTACACACTCCCCCCCTCACACACACACCCTTCTCACCCCCATCAAAGCATTGATTCGCAAAGTGTACGAATCGGAGATGTAAAGCTTCTCTCTCTCTCTCTCTCTCTCTCTCTCTCTCTCTCTCTCTCTCTCTCTCTCTCTCTCTCTCTATCTATCTATCTATCTATCTATCTCTCTCATGGTGCATGTAATGTTAGTTTCACTTATCCTACTGTTTCGTGTACTATTAGGTGCACAGATCCTTCCTTAGTTTCACGAGAAGAAATTGTTTTTTTAGTTTTAACATATTTCTATGAAATGACCTCATGGTGTAGAATTTGGTATCCACATATTTATCCATCGTTTTCAAAAGTATATTATAAAATCCAAGTAACACAGACATAATATATGATTACTAGCCATATAAATCTCCTGTCTTGTCATATGGGTAGCCACATATCCACCCACCCACCCACTCACCCCAGTCAACACAATCCACCTACCCCACCCCGGGCACGTGATTTTTCTTGGGCTACAAGTGCGCAGACAGTCATCAGCTTGGAATGGAAGTTGTCTTGAGATCCATTGTGGCACGAGATCCGTGCGCTTGCCCCCACCATCACTGCACTTATACCACCAACTTCCACACCTCGAAACGGGAAGACAGCTGATCTCCCTCACGTAGCGTTAGGAAATGAGCCATTCTGGACTGCTTTCTCCACTGATACCTGAAATAAAAAATCATAAATTAAATTCTACCACTCTAAGGACCAAAATAAATATTATTTGATTAACATAGAGCAATGTTTATAAGATTATATATAATTCCTGGTTGGGAATTAACTCTCATCACCCATATATATAGTATATATATTATGTATACTGATATTATCATCATCATCATCAGCCGCTGAGGTTCACTTCAGGACCGGGCTATCCCTACAAAATCAGGGACGATACAGCCAATGCATCTCTACCCAGTGGCTTAGGTTGTCTGGTAGAGACTGTATGTAGGGTGAGAAGTGCTTGTGAATGTGATTGTAGTGGCTTTGGATGTGTGTGTAGTCTGTGAATCAAGTGTGATCGGCCCGCCTTAAGCCGATTGGGTGCAAGCATACTGGTATGCGACAATGTTTCAACCACAGCACCCCTTGTGTCCGCCAAAGTAGCAAGTGACTTGGTGAACGCTTCCCAAAGTTTTTACAACTCTGGCGGGAGGCGAACCCGCGCTCACCAGCGTGCGAAACGTATACTCTAAGGCTGTACCAGAGGCTCCCATATATATATATATATATATATATATATATATATATATATATATGAGCCTCAGTGGTAAAGTGTGCGTTTTCGTACACTGAAGAACGAGGGTTCGCGTCTCGCCAGGGTAATAAACTTTGGGAGCGTTCTTCGGGCCACGTACTGCATTGGCGGACATGAGGGGTGCTGTGGTTGAACCAATGTCGCATACTATAAAGTATGCTTGCACCCAGTCGGCTTGCGCAGACCGATTACACTTGGTTCACAGACTACACACGCATCCGAAGCCACTACAACACTACAGTTAAACTTACAAGCATATCTCATCCTACATACAATCTCTACTAGACAGCCTAAGCCACTTGGTAGAGATACACTGGCTGTATCGTCCCCACTTCGGTCGGGATAGGCCTGTCCTGCTGTGGATACTCAAACGGCTGATGAGATGAGAGAGATTATATATATATATATATATATATATATATATATATATATATATATATATATATATATATATATATATATATTCGTGTATCTATATCTATATCTATCTATCTATCTATATATATATATATATATATATATATATATATATATATATTCGTGTATCTGTCTATCTGTCTATCTATCTACATATCTATCAGCCAATCTATGCATCTATCCACCTACATACAAATACATATATATATGTATACTGTATATGAATATTTTTTAATATTTATAGTCTTATGTATTAATTCATATATATGAGTTTAAATATGAATTACATTTATATGTTGGTATTTATATCAATATACATGTGTAATTATAACTATATCTATATCTCTCTCTCTCTCTCTCTCTCTCTCTCTCTAGATATGATTTTCATTTATATGTAGGTATTTATATCAATATACATGTGTAATTATATCTATATCTATATATCTGTATCTATCTATCTATCTGTCTATCTATCTATCTGTCTGTCTATCTATCTGTCTATCAGTCTATCTGTCTGTCTGTCTGTCTGTCTGTCTGTCTCTCTAAATAGATATATAGACAGATTTTTTTTAAATAACAGAACGAAGGAAGGAAAAACAAATGAATAAAAAAAAATAATCCAAACACCAGATTACTTGTGTCCTCCGTTCATAAAATATCTGTAACAGTTAGACTTGAACAGCTGTGGGTTGAAGTTTGGAGGGAAACAACTCTGGGGAAACGAGTTCCAAAGAGATGCAGTTCGGGGAATGAAAGAATTCTGATGGCAGAAGCTCTGCAATATGGCTGAGTGACAGTCCAGTCATGAACGCTACCAGATATCTCCTGGACAGGTGTAGAGGTGGCCTGAATTTCATCCCGTCTGGAGCACAATCAGAGGTCTGACGGCAGCTGTGTGAGATGACAGAAACCTGCTGAAAGGAGGCCACACTTGCACGCAACACTGACAAAGACCTGCATGTGGCCACTCCATGTTCTTTTGATGTCCGTAAAGCAAATGTGCCCTGGTTGGCACTTTTTTGTTCACAAGCGGTGGGTGTAGGAGAGGCCTGTGCATATGCTTAGCGCCTTTTCCGTGAGAATATCACATAGATCATGTAGGCACGTGTGAATGCGTCCCACATCATCACTGTGAGACGGTGCTGCACAGTCAGTGCTACTTTGAACCACATCTCTTTTAATTTTGAAATCTTGATGAGGGTAGGTTAGAAAAGGGTGGGGTGGTCAGGATGCAGCTGGGATGCTGCTGGGTAAAAGTTCGCAGAGGCAGAGGCATGCCTGCCAAGTTTATCATTGGAAGTCAATTGCCCGTAGATGATATAATAGTTGTGATGTTCACCACAGTCAACATGACTGGGTTGGGAGGATGAAAAAGCATTGCCAAGATGGGCAGGCTGTGATGATGTTTACGTGTGGGGTCAGTGGGTAGGGCAGTGAAGGCATGTTGTTGAACTAGGTGCTGCGATTTGTGTGGGTATTGTGATAGGCAGGTTGGGTTTTTAGGTGGGTGGGATGTGTGGAACGTGAGAAGTGGTCGGTTCGGTTTGGCGGGAGGGAGGATGATGGATGAGGTGGGATGGTTCAGTGGCTGGATGTGTGGGTGCGTTAGGGGACAGGGACGGTCGAGTTAGATGAGTGTGATCTGGTAGGTAGGTGCGTGAGTCTGTGGAATGGATGGGTGGGAAAGGTGGGTAGATCAGTGGATGTCAATGGTGAGTGGGTGGGGGGGGTAGTGTGGTGTGGGCAGGGCAGGGGGATGGGTTGGGTGAGGTGAATGAGGTGGCTAGCAAAAGTGGACAGGATGCATGGGTGGGACTGGTGGGATATCTGATGTGGGTTGGGTGGAAGGAATAGGTGGGTAGGTAGGTGAATGGGTGGGGTGGTTAAGGTGGGTGTTCGTGTGTGTGGGTGCGTGGACTTGGCAGAGTGGATTATCTGGTGTTGAGTATGTCAATTAGATTGATGGGGTTGGGTGGGCGGATGAGTAGATGAGTGGATGGACACAATGGGGTAGGGCAATTGGGTGGATGGCCAGGTTTGGTGGATTGTGTGGGCAGGATGGGAGGATGGTCGGGTGGGATAGGTGGGTTTGGGATGGATAGATGCACAGGGTATGTGGGGAAGGGACCAGAGCAGGTGGTAGGTGAGCAAGGAAGTTAGGATGGTGAGCAAGGCAAGTAAGGAAGTTGGAATCCATTGGCTGGAGGAGAGGGGCTGGTGAGGTTGGAGTGGTGGGTGTGGTGGTTTGGTGCATAGCCAGGGTGGGTGGTAAAGGTGGAGTGGGTTGGTTGGGCTGTGTGTGGAATGGCTTGAGATGGGATGTACGGGTAGATGAGTTTGTGAGTGGATGAGTGGGATGGATTGGGTGGGTGTGTGGCTGGATCGGTGGGTGATTGGGGAAGGGTTGATAAGTTAATTTTGATGGGAGTAGTTCGGTGGATGAATGGGGTTCGGATGAGTGGGTGGGATGAAGAGTGACTAGAGTTGGGTAAGAGGGGTGATTGGGCGTGTTAATGGGTAGGGTGGGTGAGTGGTTCGGTGGGAGGATGGGTGGGTGGTTAAAGTGTGAGGAGTGGGTGGATAGGAGGGGCGGTTTCCCAGGGAGAGGTAATTGGGAAGGGTGGGTGACAATTCAGAGAAGGTAGAAAACAACGATGGGAAGGTTGGGTGGGTAAGTGGATGTGCTGGATGACATTGTTGGGTGAGCCGGGAGGGTGGCCAAGGTCGCTGGACAAAATAGGTCGCCGAAATAGGTGGACAGATTCATTCGCCAGCGTGAGTCGACACAGTGGGTCGCAAGGATGACTGAGAAGATTGCTTGGCCGGGATGCTGTAGTGGGCGGTTGGGTGGGCGGGGTGGGTGCCTGGATGTGTTCAATGTGGGCGGAGTGGATAGGTGAGTGGGTGGATGGGTTGGGTGACACTACTGGGTGAACTTTGTGGGTGGGCAGGGTGGATGGCCAGGATTGGTGGGCATGATGGGTCGCCCAGGTGGGTGGGTAGGGCTCGTGGCCAGGATGGGTTCGGTGCTCTGTGTTGAGGGGTGTCAGTGGGTTGGTGAGTGAGTGGCTAGGTGAATGAGTGGTTGGGTGGATGAATGGATGGGTGGATAAGTTGCTCCCCAGATGACAAGGTAGGAGAGGTACTTATACAGCTAATATTCAATTAACATGTCGCTCCTACTTGGCTTTTAGTATTTCGTTTAGAAGACAATAAATAAATATCTGGAAACAAAACACTATACATTGATGTAATTTTATAGAAATATACTAAAACTTCAAAATACTTTCCTCTCGTGGAACTGAAGGTGGAGAGAGAGAGAGAGAGAGAGAGAGAGAGAGAGAGAGAGAGAGAGAGAGAGAGAGAAGCTTCAGATCTCCGATTCAATCGTTTAGCAAATCAGTGCTTTGGTGGAGATAATGAGTGTGTGTGTGTGTGTGTGTGTGTGAGGTGCGGACGTGTGTGATTAACCTGCCCTCTAATGGCAGACTTTTTGGATTCTCCCTGTCTCTTTATTAGTAATCACGACAAGTTACTGGAAATATAAAATAAAACAAATTGACCCTTACAGCACAGAACAATTGGTTCCGTCTTACCTATCTCCTTGGATTGGCATTATTATTATAAATGATGAGACACAATCCGTCGAAATAATCTGTCTGTGTTAACGTTTGATTGCATCCTCCCTTCCCTCCCGCCTCTCTTTAAAAAACAATAGATTAAAGGTTTCAGTAACACTGTAATGGACCGGATGAATGATTATGAAGTGTAACACACAGTAACTGATACACAGGAACTACTTGAAACCCTAAATATTCTCCATTACCTTGTGAACACTTAGGCTCGTATGACACGCTTAGCTAATCAGTCTTGCGTCAGCTGAAGAAAATCCTGCCTCAGCTGGAATAAAACTTTCTCGCGTCAGCTGGAATAAAATTCGCGTCAGCTGAATAATATCTCGCGTCAGGTGGAATAATTATAATCTCGCGTCAGCTGGAATAAAATCTCACGCCAGCTGGAATAAAATCTCGCATCAGCTGGAATAAAATCTCGCATCAGCTGGAATATAATCTCGCACCAGCTGGAAAAAAATCTCGCGTCAGGTGGAATATAATCTCGCACCCGCTGGAATACGACCTCGCGTCAGGTGGAACAAGACCCCGTGTCAAGTGGAATAAAGTTTCGCGTCAGCTGGAATAAAACACAGCAGAAGACGTTTTAATAGTTTCATTTTTAGTGCATCGTGAGTACCACCATAATATTCGGCTTGTTCTCTCCCCTGATTTGCATTTACTCTCTCAAAAACAGGCCGCTTTGCAATGTTATACCGTAAGCAACGTCTTTACTCACAGAAGAAGTATTACTGAATGGTTTATCCTATGGCCTTTTTTTCTTTTTTTCTTTTTTCTTCTTCCTTTTTTGTGTACATTTTTCGTAATTTTGGTATTGTGTTCTGGTCTACGGTATCCTGGCCCATAAATCTTAATAATGGGAGTTGTGGGGCTGATGTTATTATATGCAGCAGGATCTATGGAAACACACCTATCCGCCTGTCGTTCACTAAAGATTTACGGACGACATTTTTTTTTTTTAATTCCTATAGGCTTTCGCAATGACCAGCAGAGCTACTGTATCTAATACTTTTGCACTTATTTCCTTTCATATTTTAGGAAATCTGCACATAATACTGTAGCTTTCAGTCTTAGCACATCATGTGTTCTTTATTCAGCTCGTGAGACATACTTTGAACTGTCAGGGATAGATACAGATGCCATTAACCTTTTTTGCTCAAAGATGTCCTCAGGCTGTAAAGGTTAATTTATTGTGCCTTGAAAGTAGACTGATTATTTATATATATATATATTTTTTTGCTTCCGGATTTCACAGTAACGTGAATTTTTTTTTTTTTTTTTTTTCAGAGTTGGACGCTGGTTACATTTGAGCAATAAGTAAATATTCTGGTGGTAACAAGTATAAATTAAAACAGATGTCACCATACTGAAAGGTTTCGACGGAATTGCTCATAACTCCTTCAGTATGAGAATCACCCAAAATCTGAATCAAAATTTTACATAATGAAGTCATTTTGAACTACAGTGATTTGATACATTCTTCAATAACTTATTCTCAATTAGGACGCTCAATTGAAGATGAATAAATGACTCTCTCGTGCAGAACAGACTGATGAAAATCATCTGATGTCTAGGTACTGCAAGCCGTTGCATATTGATGCAGTTTTGTGTATACCTTACTCTAAAAGGTGAATGGGAGAATGGCGAATGCTTTGGATTGCTGACTATTGATTGCATAAAATTCTCTTGGGCATTAATCAATATTTGCTCATTTCAGTCTTTTACTTGAATTCGACAAATGGCAACTGAATTTAATCCAGGTCCCCAAGCTGCTCTGCTGGGGGAACAGGAACAAGACAGAAATGAACTTCTTCCAAGAGACTGGCAGTCCTAACACTCGTAGTCCGAGGTGTTCCTGTTGAGAAATGCATATCTTCCCATTACACAACCGATTTCTCCCAAATGGAATGGTCTCGTCGTCATGAATGCAGGAGGCACGAAAAATGGAGGGTGTGGAAGTGGACGTGGATCCCCCCACCCCCCAAAAATTGAGTCTATGAACATAGACTCTGCCCTTGTGCACTACCCGGCAACAGAGGCTGCGACCGTGGATTCTCCTGATCTCCCCCCTCCCACAGAAAAGGACGGTGTGGCAGCTGGCTCTAACCTCTTTGCTCCTTGGCTTCGACTTAGAGAACAGTGATGTTAATTATAACCTATCCTATAACGAACCTCGAAAAGACCAATTGATCACTTTCTGTATATTTTCCTTTTGTATTCCTGTACATTCTTTGCTCCCAGAAATGGAGGGTGTAAGAGTGGCCTTTCCACTTCTTCATTCACTGAAAATGGGGGTTTGGGTCATGGATTCTTTCTCCCTCCCCCCAGTTAAAGTACAGTAGGTGTGGCCGTGGGCTATCCACCGTCTCTAACCCCCCTCCCAACCTGGTCACCACCCAGGATGAGCATTTCAGCCAACCGAGAACCATGTTGCATTGCCTGACACCACCACATTGTGCTAAATGCTGGCATATAAGGGGACTGTGGTCGACAACAGCCATATTCGAGACTGAGCTGTTGGAGGTCAGACCAGCCTTAGCTGATCAGTGTAGCAGGTAAGGGAATAGTTACCAATAGCTGAGGGGTTGTTTTGATTCAGGGTAGTAGTCTCTGTGTCATAGGTGATTTTGTAACATCTTCATAAGTGCGGTAATAACATACCGGGTACGATGTTGTGTAAAGGTGTACGGCGTAGAGTAACCTACGTTTTAAGGAATAGGTCTTACGAAATTTCCAAAGGCACTTACGATACGACCCTCAAACTAATTCTCGTTGGCTGGGGGGATATAGTAATCTTGGTCAGGAACTATATACGTCAGAGTAAAGAATGTTTTGAATCTGTGACTGATTC